>NC_043704.1:35975923-36316107 GCF_006229205.1 Suricata suricatta | reverse complement strand
ATGAAAAGCACACAGCCAATATTATCCTCAATGGGGAAAAACTGAGAGCTTTCCCCCTGAGATCAGGAACACGACAGGGGTGTCCACTCTCACCACTGCTGTTTAACATAGGGCTGGAAGTCCTAGCATCAGCAATCAGACAACAAAAGGAAATAAAAGGCATCAGAATTGGCCAAGAAGAAGTCAACTTTCACTTTTCACAGATGACATGATACTCTACATGGAAAACCCAATTAACTCCACCAGAAGCCTTCTAGAACTGATTAACGAATTCAGTAAAGTTGCAGGATACAAAATCAATGTACAGAAATCAGTTGCATTCCTATACACCAAAAATGAAGTAGCCGAAAGAGAAATCAAGAAAGTGATCCCATTCACGATTGCACGAAAAACTATCAAATACCTAGGAGTAAACCTAACCAAGGATGTAAAAGACCTATATGATGAAAACTATAGAAAACTAATGTTTCATTTATTTTTGAGAAAGAGAAACAGAGACAGCATGAGCAGGGGAGGGTCAGAGATAGGGAGACACAGAACCCAAAGAGAGGCTCTAGGCTCTGAGCTGTCAGCACAGAGCCTGACGTGAGGCTGGTACCCACAAACTGGGAGATCATGACCAGAGTGGAAGTCCAATGCTTAACAGACTGAGGCACCCAGGGACCTCTCACATTCCTTTAAGGAGAAGGGATTATACAAGGACGTGAGGTGTCAGGGGTTATTTTAGAATTCTATCATAAGAGAAATAAGATATTCATTCCTCTTTCATCTTTTTATGATTTTTAAATGCTTGTTTATTTTGTAAGAGAGAATGGTGGAGGGGCAGAGAGAGGGGGGAATGGAGTATCTGAAGTGGACTCTGACCTGACAGCAGAGAGCCCAATGCAGGCTCAAACTCTTGGACCATGAGATCATGACAAATGTTGAAGCTCAAAGGTTAACCAACTGAGCCACCCAGGTTCCCCTCCTCTTACTTTTTTATTCAAAGATAATTATCAAGATAATAAATTACAAACAAAATAATCAAATTATTTTAGGAAATAAAGGAAGACTCCTATATGTTAAGTGAAATCTATATAAAGAGAAAAATCATAAAATCACAAATAAGTTATTTTAATTTTGCTTGATCTCTCTATAGCACAGTATGAAAATAACTGTTCTTTGCAAAAAAATTAATAGAATTGTAAATGTATTATGAATACTACATGAGTAAAAAATATCTTAGGTTTTAGACATGTCCCATATTTAGAAAATATAGTTTATAAAGAACTTAAAATTGGAAACATTCTACAATATATCATGAATCCATTTGAAACTCAATCAGTTAAGCTGGAAATGGATAAAATTTTTGTCATCTTATGGGTTTTGCTTAATGAAACTTTCAAAAGGAATTATAATAAATGCTATAAGTTATGAATTTTCAATATTTATAAACTGTTCTGGAAGAATATTTATAAAGATTATAATTTGAGTTGATAAAATATCAAAGCAAAGATATCTGGTGGACCTCTTGATAAAATAAAAATAAATAAAAATGTGAAAGAGGGGCACCTGGGTGGCATAGCCAGTTGAGCCCCTGTCTTCTGATTTCAGCTCAGGTCATGATCTCATAGTCATGAGATTGAGCCCCATATTGGACTGAGCACAGAATATGGAGCTTGCTTAAGATTCTCTCTCTCTCTCTTCCTTTGCCCCTCCTCTGCTCAGAGGCATGCATTCTCTCTCTCTCTTTCTCTCTCTCTGTCTCTCTCTCTCTCTCTCTCTCAAATAAAAAAAAGTACCAAGACAAATGACATACACACAATAATAAATCAGAATAGAACTATTTTAAAAAATGAACGTGGCCAAATATATTCATGGTATATATTCTTTAAAGATGGTTGCTAGGGAAAGATATCAGAACATTCTAGGAAAACAAACATAGCATTTACTAACCACCAAATATTATTATACAGAGAGCTATAAGTACAAAATTCTGATCTTACTATTATCACCAATTTGGACAAAGAAAAAAAAATACATCGGAGCAGGTAAACAGTAGCACAAAATTTTCTTCTTGAGACTGAACATGATAAAAATTTATTAACTGTCAAATTATACTATTATAATTATACTTTTCTTTCCTTCCACAAACACAGATATTATAAAGACAAGGTTAATGTACCTTGTCCCTAATTATTCAATATTATATTATTTTCAATTGCAAATAGATTTATAAAAAGGGAAAACTAAAGAAACTGCTGTAAGCCATTTCTGAACTGCACCTTGTAAAGGAAATTATTGGAATTTCTTTTTTGTGTGTGTAAGGGAGCAAATATTACATTTCCTGAAAAACCTGTTTTACTTCTCCTCAAAAAAATAGGCTATTGAACCCTGCTCACAAAGGACTAACCTTTGATTTTGCTATGCTAAAAACATTGCCTTGTATCTGAATGCTGAGGACACCTTCCTTCTCCATATGACAAGCATCTAAATCACCTACAATTAATCACTATTGATAAAGATAATGCATGAGTCTTCTACCAATCTATGTTCTGGGAAATACCAGATGAGTTTGTCATCAGGAACCAATGTCTAAGGTAATTGCCACTCCTGTTTTGTACCCTATACATTTTTTTTAATAAATAAAACTGACTCTCAGGTCAGTGCAAAGATGCCTGCTTACAGTGCAGAGATGACTGCCTGCTGATCAGAAAGAAACTCGTGGTTCTCTCATTCCCTCCCTCTTTCAGCAATTCTCATCACTTTCAAGCTGACATCGTCCATCCCTCAGGGGAACCCTGGACCTGCTGGAGCTGGACTCCAGCAAGAAACATTAACTTTGACAGAACTACTAGGGAAGGTGGCAGCTTAAGAAGGCAATAGTGTCCTTGCCTTGTTATGGTTTAATAAACAATGGCCCCAAACCAAAATGTTATCCATTATTGACCTGCTGTTCATTTAAAGTGTGTACTTTCTAGGGAAGACTAGTGAAAAAGAAAAAAAAAACCCAAATAATTTGAATTGAGAGCATTTCTTAATCAAAGATAGTAGGGATTCCCAGTGAATTAGGAAAAGAATCCAACTGCATATAGATACAAAATATCCCTGAACAGATGGAGTGAAATCTGGTATGAGGATTTAAACAAAACTGAATAAGGGAGAATCTCATTCATATTGAACAAAAATGACTGTCCACATAGGTTCTTTCACGTCAAGAATGTGTATCTCGAAAAATGAATAAACCAGTGAAGAAATGGGCAGAGGAACTGAATAGACACTTCTCCAAGGAGGACATCCAGATGGCCAACAGGCACATGAAATGATGCTCAACATCACTCATCATCAGGGAAACACAAATCAAAACCACACTGAGATACCACCTCACACCGGTCAGAGTTGCTAAAATGAACAAATCAAGAGAATATAGATTCTGGGGAGGATGTGGAGAAATGGGCACCTTCCTACACTTTGGGGGGAATGTAAACTGGTGCAGCCCCTCTGGAAACAGTGTGGAGTTTCCTCAAAAAATTATCCATAGAACTCCCCTATGACCCAGCAATAGCACTGCTAGAGGTTTACCCAAGGGCTACAGAAGTGCTGATACATAGGAGCACATGTACCCCAATGTTCATAGTAGCACTTTCTACAATAGCCAAATCATGGAAGGAGCCTAAATGTCCATCACCTGATGAATGGATCAAGAAGATGTGGTAATATATATACAATGGAGTATTACATGGCAATGAGAAAGAATGAAATGCAGCCATTTGTAGCAAAGTGGATGGACCTCGAGGGTGTCATGCTAAGCGAAATAAGTCTGGCAGAGAAGAACAGATACCATATGTTTGCACTCATAGGTCTAAAAGGAGAAACTAACAGAGGACCATGGGGAGAGGAAGGGGGAAAGAGAACTGGGGAGAGTGAGGGACACAAATCATGAAAGATTATTGAATACTGAAAATGAACCCTGGACTGAAGGGGGAGGGGGAAGGAGGGATGGAAGTGATGGTCATGGTGGGGGGCACTTGTGGGGAGAAGCACTGGGTGTTATATGGAAACCAATTTGAAAATAAACTATTAAAAAATAAATATATACAACTACATAAGCAAAACAAAAAAACAAAAAGAATGAATATGTATTAAAATACAGGTGAATTTACTATTTTTGCTTCTGTTCTTTCAGATAATATAAGGCCTATCAGAAATATAATACACTGCTCTCAAGTAATCATCTGAAGGGGGAAATAGCAGATTTTAGATATGTTGGAAATGTTTCTAACTAAAATAATTCTTCTATTTTAGAATAATGGAAATCAAAACAGGGCCTATTGAATATGAGTAAAAGTAAAAACAAATATAATAAACATGAATAGAGAAATAAAGGAAATTATGTATAGACACTTACACAAATAAAGTAAAAATAAGTTCTTTATTGTATTAGGGCTCTTGACAATAGAACAGATTTTTTCATAATGAAGAAATGGTTTCTTTAATTTTTAAATTTTTATTTATTTTTGAGATAGTGATAGAGTGCAAGCGAAGGAAAGGTAGGGAGGGAGGGAGACACAGAATCTGAAGCAGCTTCTAAGGTCAGAGCTGTCAGGCCAGAACCAGAAGTGGGGCTTGAACCACTGAGCTGTGAGATCACGCCCTGAGCCAAAGTCAGATGTTTAACCAACTGTGCCACTCAGGCGCCCCTAAATAAATTGTTCCCTAACAAAAGAAGAAATGATCTTCAGTTTGAAAGAATTTATTAAATCTATTAATATTTGGCAAAATTATGCAACTTCAAATGTAATAAAAGAGGATTTTGATTCAGGTCATGACACAATGACTTATAGGAGTAAATGATACCTTTTCCTATGTAAACAATTATAATTATATGAGACATTTCCTAGACATTGACTAACAGTTAGTACAAGGCTGTGGTCTCTGAAATCAGAGGAACCTCTGAGTGAGCCTTAAGATAGCCCAGTATTGTCATGAACAATTTTCCAACTGCAGCAGAGGGAAGTGGAATACAAGAAGGGCAATGTTGCCCTTCTGAACTAAAGAGTCAGAGATCAGAGTATGGGAATTCTAAAATAACAGAAATTTGTGAGGCAGAACAGTAGAGGAGAGTGAACTAAATAAAGATGCGCTCCACAAGTTTGCGGGGCAGTCGTTTTTGGGTCTCTACTAAGGGCTTGGTTGTGAGTGTAAATGACAAGGCATGAGACATTCAGATGCGGGTTTATGGGGCTGAGGGGAAACTGAGATGATAGAGCATTGAAATATACCTAGCAAACAGTGAACAAACCCAAGAGAGACATAAACCAAACTATAACTGTAGATTCTGACAATTCACTGAGAGAGTAAGTGACAAATAAATGCAACAAATAAGGCTAAAAAGAATTTGTGTATCACCATCAAATAATTTTTATCCAGTTGAAAGTTGAAAAGTACATATGACTTCAGAATGTGCCTTCTTTTCAACCACATGTGGAGTATTCACCAAAATTGACCATGTTCAGGATTGAATGAATAACACCTAATTTTGGAAGATTGAAACTATGAAAAAACATGTTTTCTGACCACAGGTAATTGAATTAGAAATCAGTAACAACAAGATTCTTTTTAACTCTCAAATTTTTAGAAATTAAAAAATTACTGTTAAATATCCAATGATCAAAGAATAAATCAGTATATATATATATAGTAAATTGAATGGCATTATAACATAACAAAATTTGTTTACAGAGTTAACCAGGGAAAACCATGTTTATAATTTTAAATGCTTATATGAAAATTAAGAGTTTAAAAAACAAAATGTCACTTCAAGTTCTGGCAATGTTGATATAACATGTACCAATTATTTCTTCTACCATAAACCGAGAAACATAGATAAGATGCATAAACCTGATATTTTCCTACTTGGACTGCAGGTAGCATGGAGAAGTGACCCATGGAAGAAGGAAAACAATTAAGTTGAGCCTACGATTGCCTCAGTGTTTTCCTGGAAGCATTTTCCAGAATTATACATAGGAAAAGGAAACTCAGGAAGAGCAAAGAAGGAAAGGTCTAGATTGTGTTAAGTCTTAATTAGCTGGAAATGGTGAAGCACAGTATCAACCGAAGGAAATTATGTAGAAATAGCTCCAGAATAGACATGAGGTTTCTAGAACCTTTGCTGAATACAAATTGATTATGGGCTTAGCAAAACTCCACAATGCTTGATAAGGATATACCAGGAAGGTCTAACCTAAGCAAGTCCCAGATTTTACACACTGCAATCAGAAATCAAATTTCAACTATCCAGAGTCAGGAGATTGCACTGACCAACCAGGTATTCAGTGAAAACTCCACAATGTTCATACCTCAATAACTGAGCTCAAATAGGCTTAGAATATAGGCCAATGGAGTGGCCACTTAAGAAAACTTATAAAAGGGAATTGAAAGTATAAAGCTGATGTGCAATTTTCTTACATACCTGCCCTAAACTTAATTTGTTAAAGAACAACAGCAAAATCCATTATATAACAATGAAATGGCTATAGTATTTCAACAATATTCAGTAAAATAAAACATTCAATATAAAGAAACAGAAAAATCTCACCCAAAGACATTAGGAAAAGTCAGACCTAGTAATGCCAGAAAAGACTGATTTAGCTGACAAAGACTTTTAAACTGCATATATATATATATATATATATATATATATATATATAGAGAGAGAGAGAGAGAGAGAGAGAGAGAGAGAGAGAGGATTTAAAAGAAAATGTGAACAAAATGTGGAGAAAAGTAGAAAATAAAAACATGAAAATTCTAGATGTAAAAACAGAATATGTAAGATTTTAAAAATAATTACTAAATGAGTCTAACAGCAGATGAGGCACTGTAGAAGAGATAAATGAAATGTACAAACTGAGACAGGGAGAAAAGGAAAAATAAATTACTTCTCTTGAGAAGTATATGTAATTGGCATGGCAGAGAAGGGAAGAAAAATTTGTGAATAAACTATGATAAAAATCATTTTTGAATTTCATAAAAACTGTAAACCCATGTCCAGGGAGCTCAAAGAATTCAAAGCTGGATAATCACAATAAACAAAGAATCTCAGGACATGTAACAACAAATTACTGAAGGTAAGTAAACTAAAAAAAAAAGGGGAGGCGCTTTAAAACAACAGATGAAGCATGGGAGGCCCCATAGGATAAGGGAAATGAAAGAGAAGAAGAGAGTTCTCATAAGAAATAATATAGTCCAGAGAAGAAAAATATCAAGAAAAAATATAAAAGCAGTAAACACATATGAACATTGGAGATGGAACTTGTAAAAGAGGAGGTGATGAAAAAATGTTATAAAAATGCTATGTTATTTTAAGAGAAAGTATTGAGTTGGAAGTTTAAAGTTTGAAGATACACTATAAAAAATGTGATGTTTTCCTAACTACTTTTTAATAGATATGAAATATCTATTTTAATAAATATTTACAATTCTTTAAAATAATCCATTTTAGGGGCACACGGGTGGCTCAGTCGGTTGAGTCTCCAGCTTCTGCTCAGGTCATGATCTCACAGTTCGTGGGTTCAAGCCCCACGTCAGGCTCTGTGCTGACAGCTAGCTCAGAGCCTGAAGACTGCTTTGGATTCTGTATCTCCCTCTCACTCTCTCTGACCCTCCCCTGCTCGCACTCTCTCTCTTTCTCAAAAATAAATAAAACATTAGAAAAATTTTTAAAAATTCATTTTATTTTCATTACGTTAAATTACATTTTATATTACTCAGTATATATGTGTATCACATTCTTATAAAGGCCATTTTGTCTGCCTGCTTATTCCTCTTTCCATATAGATCCATCTAACTTATATGCCTGTCTGTTTTACTATCATTTCCATTCATTCACCTTTCCTTCCACCCATTCTTCTAGCTATATATCCGTTTGACTATAAAAAGAGAGGTATATAATATATAATGTTTTTCTGATGTTAAAATTCTCACATCTGCATGATGATAGTCTGAAAATTTTTGTTTACAAAATACTTTTCATATATTTTAATTGCATTTACTTGAGTGCTGCAGTCTTATCAAAATCATAGTATTATTAAACTGATGACAATTTAATCATAAAAAATTGGGTATGTTCGCTTTCAAAACCAGTTCTACTGCCCTTAGTTTATGCCTTACAAAGAGGGGTTACTTTCTGCCTGTATATTGAACAGCATGTGTCAATATTTCTGTTATGCACATAGTATCTTGCTAAACGGGAAATGTGTTTTTAGAAAATGTTGCTCGGAGGAAAAATGCATTAAGCAAACACAGTGAGAGGCTAGAAGAAAGCTGCAATGAGACATTGCTTTAGAATATTTCTGCAATCACTCTTCATATGTTTAGCCTTCCATGCTGTTCAACAACTTGGCTTAGAAGATACCTCATTTTTACCTGCTCAAAAATTAAATTCAATGAACTTATTAAGCTGCCTGAAGTAAATGCCTTTACAGACTGAGAAGTTTCAATTCTATATTGAAGAAAAAGAAATAAAGGACACGACTGATAAATACATTCCATGCTTGCTATTGATACCTACATTGAATTTGGTCAGTAACTGTGTTTCCTAGGGAATAACATCTATGTAAACAGTGTCAACCTCAGTAAAATGTCTAAAGTATGCTATTTGTGAGAAGCTAGTTCTGACATTTTTTGAATTATGCTATTTTGACCAAGCAACTTTCAACTTATAAGAAGGTTGTTTATGTGAACGTGTGGACCAAAGCTCTATTTGGTTTCTAGGGATATTTATAATATTGTAAATATGGTGAAGGATTACACCACATCTCAAGCTCCTCAGTATAATTTGCTACTGTGCACCTTATGCAAGAAGACTTGATGAAGATCTCATACTGTCTTTACAAATGATTTTTAGTTAAGTATCCTCACAATCTTCCCCAAATGACTTGTAGTACTCTTATTTTCAGCAATTTGCAGCCTGGAACTAGTTATTTTCAGCACATACTTTGTCTGGCACTATTATTTTAGACAATGAGTTTGGATTTGGTATTTATTTTTCTGGTGTTTATGGACAGTTGAAGGAAGCTTCATCTACCATGTCAGGAGGAAATTTATGGACAGTGAAATATATCCGAAGCAAATTACAGGTGGAGACTAAACAACATGACTAATTTTTTTTTCTTTTCAGTACATTAATGATAATTAGTAACTATAATAATTGTTCCTAACTTATAAATGGAGTTTGCCATTAGTTTTCTATCCAGAGTTAATAAGAGCCAATTCAATGTAATTTAATAATTGTAGGCATAGAAATCAAACCGACTAGATTTAGAATCTGACTTCATTGTATCTTTTGGTTGTGCTGATTAGATACATCCACTCATTCCAAAGTGCCTAGGTCTATATATTTCTGTATTAACAAAAATTATATTCTACTGATCTTGTCACTTATTTTTACTATAATTGCTAATATATGTAAAAAATGACAATGCTAAACCAAGACTTCTTTTCCTATAATTAGAGAAACGGTGACATTTGTTACCCGTTTATATTGGATCTCATAATTGTATGTAAATAAATAGAAATTTCTTCTATAATGCCTGACATCTACAGAAACATGAGACAGTGTTTAGAGCTCACTAAAAATTATTTGATTTAGTCAAGATGATCTTACTAGTATGATTCAGATGTCTTTGCAAAATGATACTCTATGCTTCTAATTAGATGGGGGAACAGAGAAATATTGTTTTTATTGATAAAAAAGTTATTTGGGTTTTGTTTTGTATTTTCTTCCATTTCTCTCTTTTTGAAGTGTTGTAAATGTGTAGGTATAATAATTTAGAAAATTTTGTTTTTATACAAATGTTGCAGAAACAGAATGGCTGCACATTCTCAATATGCTTCCTTTCCCTTAACAAAATGGCATCTAATTCCTAAGAAACTTAAGTCTTTTTGGTTTGAGGAATTTTAAGACAATCCTCAACATCTTCATGTCCATTTTCTTCTTTGAAATTTATAATAAATATTTATATGAAAAATTTATATATAAAAAGATCTCATTAAACTATATTTAGTTCAATAAAGCCATTAATTATCTTCATATGACAAGTAAGACTGTGAAAATATAGTTCAATAAACATCCTATTTTCAAATAATCTCATCTAGACATACTGCTCTGTAAAATGACTTTTAAAGTTCTTTTCAAGTAACAAACTTTAATAAGTAATAAAACTCCTAAGTTTTAACTATCTTAAAGTTTGTTGACATTATATTAAAGTTGTTTGTTGCAGTTAATAGCGATAATATATAGCTATACATAATGTTTTACTCAACTGCCCAAACTAAGTAATTTTACTTATTTAATTTTTACTTCTTAATGTTTATTTATTTAGAGAGAGAGACAGAGACAGAGAGTGAGCAGTGGGGCGAGACAGAGAATCCCAAGCAGGCTCTGTGATGTCAGCACAGACCCTGACACAGGGCTCAAACTCAGGAACCATGAGATCATTACTTGAGCAGATTAAGAGTCAAAGCCTTACCAACTAACCCACCCAGGCACCCCAAATTTAATTTTAAAAGTCATAACTTGACATGACTTGCAAATAGCCATTGAAAGTAATCATGACAAATGATGTATGAATACTTTGTATGCCTAATTTTACCTTAAAAGGGTGTACTATTAGCCACTTTTTCAATGTTCATGATAAAGTGTGTTGCTAGAAGCCATTTCTGAACTATACCTCGTGAAGGAAATTATTGGAATTTCTTCTTTTGTGTTTATGGGAGCAAATATTGCATTTTCTGAGAAACCTGTTTTACTTCCCCTAAAAAAAACAGGCTATTGACCCCGGCTCACAAAGGACTAACCTTTGATTTTGCTTGCTAAAAACATTGCCTTGTATCTGAATGCTGAGGACACCTTTCTTCCCCATATGACAAGCATCTAAATCACCTACAATCAATCACTATTGATAAAGATTATGCATGAGTCTTCTACCAATCTATGTTCTGGGAAATTTTTACAGGCCAATGAATTTGTCATCAGGAATCATTGTCTAAGGCAATTGCCACTCCTGTTTTATACCCCATACATTTTTTCAATAAAAAAAGCTGACACTCAGGTCAGTGCAAAGATGCCTGCTTGCAGTGCAGAGATGCCTGCCTGCTGATTACAAAGAAACTCATGGCTCTCTCATTCCCTTCCCCTTTTACTGATTCTCATCTCTCGTGCCAACATCGTCTATCTAGAGAACCCTGGACCTGCTGGAACTGGACTCCAGCAGAGTGTGTGTGTGTGTGTGTGTGTGTGTGTGTATGAATGCTCTATTTATATCTTGATTTTTGTCATTTTTTTCCCAGACCACTTGCTACATGTCTATTTCATACCTCTTTAAAATAGAGAAAAAAAGGGCACCAGGGTGGTTCAGTTGGTTAAACCTCCAACTTTGGCTCGTCATGATCTCACAGTTTGTGAGTGAATTGGAATTAGATATAAGATAATTTTAAGTGATAGTTGAATATTAAAAATGTAAAAAAGAAATTGTATTAGAAGGTTCACAAATTACTGTATGCTTTTACCTTTTTAATTTCATTTAATGTTTATTTAATGTTTATATGGCTTTTTGGCTTTGCAATTAAGATAATGCATACTTCACTATTATGAGAGACAAATATTAGCATTATTTCTTTCTTTGACAGAAGTTAAGACATACGGGTTTAGGGTTTTCTTTGTAGAAAGGGTTTTTATTATCTTTTTAAGTTTATGTATTTATATTGAGAGAGAGTGTGTGTGTGAGTGAGCATGTGTGCATGCATGAGTAGGGGAGGGGCAGAAAGAGAAAGGGAGAGAGAGAATCCCAACCAGGTTTCATGCTATCAGCACAGAGCCTGATGTGGGGCTCAATTCCACAAACAGTGAGATCATAATCTGAGTCAAAGTCGAGAGTTAGAAACATAACCAACTGAGCCATCCAGGGACACAGAAAAATATAATTTCATTATTTGGAGTTTTCTTTTTTGAGGGGAGAGCAGAGTTAGGATAAGTAGTTTATGTTTTTCTAAAAGAATCTATTTCATTTAGTCTGTCAAATTTATTGGCATAAAATACTTCATAATTGTTCCTTTTTATTATTTTATTTTCTGAAAATTCTAAAGTGATCTCCTTTATGTCATTTCTGATTTAGGAAACTGCGTCTCCGCTCGTTTTTCTCTTTGATAGGTCTAGAAAGAGATATACTATACTTTTATAATTTTTTTCCAAAGAACCAGGTTATGCTTTGACTGTTTTTTTCTATTGGTATTTTGTTTCCATTTTATTTGTGCACTTATCTTAGTAGTTTCCTTCTGCTTTTTTCCTTAATATTTTCTTTTTTTTATTTTAAAGATTTTATGTTATAAAAATGACTTTTATTTGTTTTCAATATAGGCATTTAAAACTATAAAACTTTGGCTATTCTCTACAAACTTTGATATAATATTGATTTGATATATATGATTTGAGGATATAAATTTTCCCGTCATTACATTTGGTTGAAAAATTACCTTACTTTTAGTGCAGATTACTCTGGATGGATTATATTATCAATTTTACTTTTTACTTTATCAATTTTACTTTGATTTTGATTGACACTTTTTCTGGATATAGAATTCTGGGGTTACAGTTTTTCTTGTTTGCCTTTTTTTTTTTTTTTAAGATTTTCCACGGTCTTCCACTACCATGGGTTCTCAGAAGTCAGTCATTAATTGAATCATTGTTATCCTGGACATAATATGTTATTTTTCTCTTTCTTCTTTCAAGCTTTGCTACATATTTTTTTGGCCTTCAGCAGTTTGAATTTGATGTATCTCAGTATGAGACAAATATTTATATTTCTTCTGCTATTCTTGTATCTGAAAATTTTACAAATTCGGAAGAAATTATGACCATTATTTTTCTGATTTTTGCAATTCTTGTTCTTTCCCCTCTATTATTCCAAGTCCCGTCAGGAGCGGTCAGAAGAGCGGCCGCGCAGTCGACTAAGTACAAATATGCCTGACAATTGAGATCATTTGATATTCTGTCCATATTTTTCATTACTTTTTCTCAATTTTTCTCTCTATTCTTCATCTTGCATGATGTCTACTGATAAATGTTCAGCTTGTACTTTGTTATGTCCATTTCATTAAGTCCCTCTAGGGAATATATATTTCAGAAATTACAACATCCAGTTCTAGAATTTGTATTTGCTTATTTTTGTTGTTTCTATCCTTTGCAGAGAATTCCTTCCTTACTACTGAGATTTGATATTTTAAAAACATATGTTGCTGGGACACCTGGGTGGCTCAGTCAGTTAAGCGTCCGACTTCAGCTCAGGTCATGATCTCACCCTGAGTCGGGCTCTGTGCTGACAGCTCAGAGCCTGGAGCCTGCTTTGGATTTGGTGTCTCCCCCTCTCTCTGCCTGTCTGTCTCTCTCTCTCAAAAATAAATAATAAACATTAAAAAAACTTTTTAAAAAGCATATGTTGCTTTCCTTAATTAAATACTTGAAACTGTCGCTTACTTCCTTCTTCTCAGGGTTAGTCTTTGTTGCCTTTCCATTCATGTTCATAGATGTATTCTTAACTTTCCATACTTTGAGTAATTTTTTATTTTATCCTGGACACATTAATGACCATTATTTTCTCTTTTTGATTGTAGAAATAATAAGTAGTAGTAGTAGTAGTAGTAGTAGTAGTAGTAGTAGTAGTAGTAGTGGTAGTAATGAATATTTCTTACTTTGACATGTAATTTTGTTGCCTAGGTTTCAACTACATACTCTTTTACTTATATTCCATCTCCTCGGTCATCTATACTGTTTCTCTTTAGTTGGACTGTTGGTCTGCTTAAAAGAGCACATGACTCAGAAGTTAGAGATGTGAGTGGGAAGAGCATGGGGATCTTTACTCTGGTTTTTATTTGCCTTGTAGTATTTCCCCTATTCTTTTCAGTATTATGCCTATTTTCCCCTTATTCTTTTATTTCTCTCATTCTTCAAGCCAAAAAAATTATGGGATTTTTATTTGTGCCCTTATGTGAAGCTGTTTGGTACCATTGTCCATGGTCATCAGCTAAAAGCCAAGGAGATGGGAACATGCATAGCCTCATGCCTCCTCACCCTCAAACAAATATGCATCCTCACTAGAATCTGTCTGCTTCTGTTTACTCTCTAGGAACTTTTTTCAGTTATTTTTTATATTATGACCTGGTATTACAGTTGTTCTCTTCAGGGGGAGAGGGCTTTTGGTAGAGCCTTAGTTGGTCACATTGAGGAATAGAATCTGCATCATGTATTATTTTTTTGCTTTTTCTGAGTCCATTCTGAAGTCTGTTGGACTTTTAAAATCTAGCTTACAGTTTTGATTTGTATAAAGTTAACTGATTATGAATTCATAGTTTGGAAATTATAAATTACTGTAAGCAAAAATAAGAAATAATTGTCATTCGTCATTATAAAATGTGAAGGTATGTACTTCTGAGATTTTAGTGCATAACTTTCCTTTCTTGCTTTTCTTATACGTTATGTCTCATTTTCTATTTATTAAAATAGAATTCTATAATATACAGCACTTTCTTTTTAAATTTTAATTATAACAACATCAAATTATGCTTAAATATCAATGCTAATTTCAACTGAAATGCATTACTACCTTTACCAGAAATATGTATATCCATACATATGTTTCATAAGATATGCAGAAATGCCAAATTTCCATCTTTGACATTAATGCTCAAACTGATTAGCATGAAATTTGTTGTGCTAAATAGGCTGAGAAGAGGGGAGCATGAAATTGACTTGACATGTTAATATCATATTTTACAGTGAGTCACATTATAATTAAATGGGAATTTTATTGTAACTACACATGGTATCTTTGCCTTCAGAAAAGACTCTTACTTTGAAAACTTCTATGGGAGTATCATTGGTCCCAAAAGCAGATATGGTTATTTGAAACCTGCAAAGATTTCTGATTTACACATGTCCAAATGTAGAGAAGACCCTTAGAGTTTAAGTACTCAGAGTATGAATGTAAGACAAATTAATGACAAAACAAGGAGACATTTAGTATTTGAACTTTGCAAATAATCTTTGTGTTTTTAACTGAAGCGGGTAAATAACTTATGTCTGAAATAGGAAACTTACATGTGCCAGAAAAAACGGTAAGGTCATAACTAACACCAATGTTCAAAGTAAAACAACCAGCCACGAATTCAGAGAAGACGATCATTAAGTTTGGAGTATTTTCACAATGAGGGAACTATTTTGTTTCTTAGAAATATTATCTATATATTTAATTCTACTCTGGTTTAATTTTAATCAAGATCTTTTCAACGCTTTCAAAACAAGTTAATACTTCATTTGTATGGGACTATAATATAAACTAGTATTTTTTTCACATAAGAATTGCATAACATTTTTAAGTTACAGTGTGGATCACCATAAAAAGAGTTACATTCATTACAACAATTCCTCTGCTCATATTCAGAAGCATGCAAATAATGTTGACAGCCGGGTTTAATGCCTTTTTATTTGATTTTAATGGGTTTATCCCTAAGAACAAAGTGACTATCAAAAAAGTTATAATTTTGTCAAGGTCACAAATTGATTTGCACATGGTTATGATACATGCCAAAGTTCAATCTCATTTTTTTTTACTTCTCCCTAAACCTGTAAAACTCTTTACCTGTAACTGTACTCAATAAAACTACATCTTCTTCAAAGTTAATATAAATTTTAGCTGATTTCTTCATACAAATACCATGTTAGAGTAACATTTTAAGTGGAATATTTTCAAGAGAGGAATTATAACCATTGACCATAAAATAAGTATAAACAAGTAGAAGCGGCTTATTTTGTCTTCACAAAGTCAGTTAATGACTGTGGAGAAACAGTACAGTATAGTGATTAAAGCATGATTATGGGAGAAGATCTGGATTTAAGACTTGACTGTACAGGGACACCTGGGTGGCTCAGTCAGTTAAGCATCCTCCTTCAGCTCAAGCCATGGTCTTGTTTGAGCCCCATGTCGCGCTCTGTACTGACAGCCCAGAGCCTGGAGCCTGCTTTGGATTCTGTCTGTCTCTCTCTCTCTCCCACTCAGACTCTGTCTCTGTCTTTCTCTATCTCAAACACAAACATTAAATAATTAGAAAAAAAGAAGACTTGACTCCAAAAATTACTAGCAGCCTGACATCAGTCAGGTTACTCTGAGCCCAATTTCCCTACCTGTGAAATGTGTATAAGAGTAACATACACAGTTTGAAAGGTCATGTAAATTAATATTTAAAAAATGCATAAAATGGTAAGCAAATTAGTATTTTGAAAAACCATAAAATGGTAACTTGTGTTATCCTGATTATTAAGTACAACATTTTAAGACAGGTATGAAAATAGCATTAGCGGTCTTGTTTGCTCCTCTAATCCTTGTGTTTGGCCACAGTATTTATAAAATCTCTAATAAGCAAGTCACAATTTACCTTAATTTAATACATTTGCTTAAAGGACAACACTGGGTAAATATTTGATGATTCTATTTTGTCTTTATATCCAAAAGTCTCTGCTCCCTAGTGTGTGTGTGCCCATGCAGGCATACTTGCACGTGTGTGTGTTTATAAATAACAGACTTACATTTGACAGATGAAATAGTTTAATTCAGTAGATTGTGAATAATGGGAGTCAGAAAATTGAAAATATTGTACCAAAGATATGTGAGAAAAAAAGGGATTACCTTTCAACACTATCAGATAGAACTTTGTGTGGATTCATTTGTGGGTGTGGAAAGCTAGTCAATACTTCTATACTCACTCAGGAGCTCTGGCATTATGGTGGCTGCATGCCGGAATAGCAGTGTCTGAGAACAGGTGGACTTAAAACTTTGAGGCTAAATCTGGTTAGCAATAAATTGAATTCACTCAAAACAAAACAAATCAACAAAAGAGTCTGTTTGACAATGGCACAATCCCAAGCCACAGGAAAGTATGTTGAAAAATATATGACATTGTGTAGTTTAAACTACTAAATTCAAGAAAATATTTTGTCCCTATTTATTTTCTTTGAAATCTTGCACAAGTAGTCAAAAATAGTCATTCAACATTTTAAGAACCTGTAGAATTGCAACAGTTGATTTAAAACAGATGCTCAAAAACTATCCTCCTGAGAAAAAGCTAGGAATACAGTTTTTATTTCTTGATTTAAGAGACTCACTATTAAATGTTATTTTATTTTTAAATTTTTTAATGTTTATTTACTAGAGAGAGAAAGAGAGAGAGAGATCAGGGAAGGGACAGAGAGAAAGGGAGACACAGAATCTGAAGCAGGCTCCAGGCTCTGAGCTGCCAGCACAGAGTGCAACGCAGGGCTCAAACTCATGAACCAAAAGATCCTGACCTGAGCTGAAGTCAGTAGCTTTATTACTGAGCCACCTAGGTGCCCCTATTAAATGTTATTTGCAAAATAGAGATTCAACATGTAGTAGTATAAACCTGACTTTGGACATTATATATTCTTGTCCTTCAGTCACAACAAAGAACTATTGTTTTGATAATTGAGCTGGTTTGAAAAGTTAAATTCATATGAATAGGTTGAAATTCTATGTTGAAAGTTTTATATGAATATGAACTCAAAATTGGCTTTTAAAATTATTATTACATTTGACATTTGAGAATCTATAACTTAGATTTACATTCATATTTTTCAGAGTAAATAGTCTTTTAAAATAAGTAACCTCTCTATCCATAAATGAGCAACTTTGGGGATCTACATTTCAGAAACCAATTCATTAAAATTATCCAGTTATTCTTTTGGGTAATTTCTATATATGATACATTGTTGTTAGCATTATGAATAAACAAATATCTGATTCTCTTCTGTAGAATTTGCCATATGTAACCCTTAGAGAGTTACATACTATGAACATAAGCTCTCCCTCTATTTTTTGAAGATTCTAAATTCACTTTAAAATATGAGTCAAGATTTATTTTTCTGAACTGAGGGTCTCATTCAACTATAGATTATATTCTAATCATCATATTGTAGACATATCAAAACTATATCTGCTTAGAACAGTGTTATATTCATCATAGATAATAAATGCTGGAAGTCCTAGAGAAACAACTTAACATAACTGACTGGCTTATCTCTTAAACTAGAATAAAAATGATTACAACTGGGAGCATCTACAAAGTGGGAGCAGAGTACAGTGAAATAACAAAGAAAACCAGTAAAAAAATAAGGAATAAAAAGCGCAATGGGAGCCTCTTGGAGTACCCTTCACTCATTCATGTATATATTCATTCAACAAATATTTATGAAGAACTAATGACATGCCAAAACTTTGCTAGGCACTGAAGACACAGAGTGAAGAATGTATATACATGTTTACCTCTTCATGAAATCCAGTGCATAATGGGGAAGAGGTTGGGGAATGACATAAACGTGTGACAAAGTATAATTAACTGCAGAGTGTGGAAAATATATACTTTACTGGTTGATCCCCAAAATCCAATTTTAATTGGGAGAAAAAAGAATTCAGATATTGGTGATTTGACAGTGATTTTTAAAAAAGTCATGATAGCATTCAGAATATTGAAGGTCAAAAATGAACATATTCTTGCAATGACCTGAACGTATTTATCTTCACCCTTCACTGTATTCTTACATGTACCTAAGCTCTGAGGTCACACTTCTTTACTACATAGAATCTGTATTCTATGATTTATAAGATTCAGTTTCAGTCAGTTTGCTGTTTGCCAAATAACCTTGTTTTGTGAACTACCTACCATTCCTAGAGTGGAAATCGTAGTTTACATAATGATGCCAATAACTCATAATTTCTGTTTTTGAATGCTGTTACTCTACAGAAACAAAACCACATGGTTCATAGTTTGACTCCAAACCATGTCAAATGTGTACATCTAAGTTTAGGTAATAGAAGCTCAATTTTAGAATTGGGAAAAGCATGATTCACTCATATCTCTCACTTAATATAAAAAAGGACATTATGGATATTCTCAAGTGTATGCGATATCATAATGTCATAAATGTAGAAACTATTGGGTTCATTATGAGCCTTGCTGAATTCTTAGTTATTTCACTTAACATGTTTAAGTTAATAATGATCTTAAAGAGAGATGAAAACTCACAAATATACTCATAAAGCTTTAAAAGAGGCTATGTTTTCTAAGAAGCTAATAGTATTCCTTTTACCTTAAATATGCTTGGACATTAACACACTGAAATATAGACTTCATCCAAGGCAGCTTCCCTAGATTTGATTTACATTAGCCCAAGTTTCAGTGGTAATTATGAGAGATGGGTCATTTAACTGGCCTGTAATTAGAATACCAATGAGCCAGTTCTCTTAGAAAATGTTCCTGTTGTAGATAGACACCTCTTCACTTTGAATATTACAGCAATAAAAAGCTACTCTCCATATAAGATATATTTTTTCCATCTTGAAAAAAGAAAATGTGTATGCAGGCCATCCTTAATAGCCCCAAAGGAATACCACCCACAGTATTCTAATGCATTTATTCAGTCATTAGAACTGATACCCTGAGCTTACATGGTTGATGGGCCAAACTTTTATGAGCAAAGTAGAGTTTTATTTTAAGAAGTGAGGAGGAGACAGGTTCTGATACATTGTATCATTTCTCACTGGTGCTAGGGTTTGGAGTGAATGCTCTGATCCAGTGAAAGTGCTTCTAGGTCTGGTGAAAAAAGTTTGACAAAAAATAAATAATAAATGCTTAGCTTGGAAATTATGTTCCAAACATAAGTCAAATCTCAATTAACACATTTTTCCCAAAACACTTAAATATTATATAGGTATATAGAATTTGGGGAAATGACATGTTAAAAGACAAGTATACACAACACTTAAAATGATTTCTCACAATTACAGGTTTCCAAGACAATTTAGTGCCTATTCTCTCTCTCCTACTTTTTTTCCTGTGTCTGCCTCTTTTTTTCTCTTCAGGCTAATTTCTTTACATGGGTGTGTGTGTGTGTGTGTGTGTGTGTGTGTGTGTGTGTGTGTGTGACTGCTTCAGTCTTAAATAAAGCAAAGGCAGAGGAAAAATGGTTAGAGTTCATTCATTCTAGAGGCATCATCCAATTCAGACCTAGGCTATATGAAATAACTTTGTTCTTGTCTTGTACAAATCTATGTTCCAGCCTTCCATCTGATCTTGTGACCCTCTTATACCATTAACATCATTATCTTTTATAGATTTCCTTTTTTTTTTAAAGTTAATTAAGCTCATACTCTTTAACAACCAAATAGTCTAAGTGACACAGGGGTCTCCGATTGGTTATGTTTTAAATAGCATGTAAAATGATTACATATTTTTATTTTTAGGGCATAAGTAGAAATAAATATTTTTAAGAACTTTCCTATAATTTGCATTACTCTAGATAGAGACATTACATGACATAGGAGTAGGTTGTATAACAAAATCAACTTCTCATTCTCATTGTGTTCTAACATAATTGTGGTCAATGTATTTGCTACGCACAGTCTAACATTTGCCATTCTATTTGCTTAAGAGTTTATCACTGCCTTTATAAAATTGACCAAAACAGTTTAATTTATTCAACTTAACTTCCAATGTGAAATACATTTTTACATTAAGAAATATAAGATTTTCTAATAGAAAGGAGTGGGGAAATTATATTATTTTAATGTAGTTACTAAAAACAAATTAAAAAAATCTATCTGTAGAAACTAGAGCAGCAGCTCTAGATACTGCCAGGGGATAAAACAATCTGAGTGAGTCTCGTAAAGATGCATTCCTAGGAAAATCCTGCATAATTATAACCTATTTCAATGTGTTGTTCTATCTTTTCCCCTAAAGGCTACTTGCGGAGCCTGTAACATCCTGAAAGGACACCATTTCTGCCTGTTTACTATCCAGCTTGTTCTCACAACAACTCAGAAAAGGTGACTGCAGGGACTCTCCTGGCAAATCCTCTCCGTCTGAAAGCCTTACTTTATCTAAGTCAAGTCCCTTATGGCGAATGTCAGGCGTATGCCCTCATTTTGTCTCCAGTAGGAGCAAAGTTCCTAAAGTATGCTTTTTCAAGAACAGCTGCATACTGTAGTGGTTTGTTTCTGTTTCTGGCATCAGAACCTGGCCTCTATCTCGTGTTATCGTTGTGACTGTGCAATCTGTTTCTCCTATTGGAATCTCGGATTCTCAAATATAAGGCAAGAATATTTAATGCACTTGCCACGGCCAGGAGTGTCTACTGATACACACCACGTACAATTTTCAGCACATTCCCTGGATTAGTATGTATTCCAAAAGAGTTTGCTATTAACTAATTGTGTCTATATAGCCTGTAAGTAAAACAAATGAATTGGCACATTTTTTTTTGTTATCCAAAAAAATCATATTCCTTGAAAAGAACATCTAGGAAAAATGTATTATGCTTTCAACAACACAAACATTTATTAGATGTCAACTCTGCAGTCGGTACTATTAGAACTAATGATATTTCATAGAGAATTAATAGATCATGTGTGAAAATATCTAATATGGTAATTGCTTGCTGTATGATTCTTAAGAGGAGTATTGTTCGTATCTACAAGGACATACTGATTTTCAATTCTCAAGCAGGTTTTGAAGAGATAGCAATTGAACAAGCACAGCATAAATTCCTAACCCAACATTCTCTTCTAAACCAAAGGATATTACACATTTTAGCCACTATAATACTACAAAGCCTTTTTGAATACAAAAGCCTCTAGTGCATGAAATGATTGATGATGGTACTTCTGATGTTGTAAAGTTGTAATCTGTCTCTTGTTCAAATGGGATGCCAAGACAACTAATAAATTCCCTAGCACTGGAGAGAAAGGCCTGAGGCATGTAGAGGGTCAGTTGGAAGAGAATAGATTCCTTTCTGAGCTTACTAGAGTACAGGTCTAAAATCCCTTATCCACAGAAGTGTTTTTCTTAGGTTTGTTGCAATTTTATTTGGCAGCCAAACGTGGTGTGAATGATGAGCCGATAAATAATAATGTTTAGTCTACAGTCCTTATGGTGAAAGTCATATTAATATTTTTGACTAAAATGTGCTGCTATAGACTCCACTGAGAGTGTTATGTATTATGTACTGTATATACCACATTACTTTTAAAAAGTGAAAAATGCTAAATTCTGATCTGTGACTCGGACTCCTAGATATGTGATGATGGACTTATTTTGAGAAACTAGGAGTGTTGTTTCTTCTCCAAATTTTACTTTCCCCATTTTTGTTATTTGCTGTGTGTGTTCTAAATATGTTTAACAAACATATGTTTGCTGTGTGTGTTTTAAGTATATTTTATAGATATATGAACATATATAAAATATCATGCATATTTGAATACATATTTTATAATGTTCTTTCATAGGAAAACATACAGACGATTTTACAATTCATTGAATGCAATACTAAACTGCTTTTCAGAATTCATACCATTTTTTAATTTTCTTTTGATTATATGTGATTGATATATCCTTCAAGTTATTTCTATGATTTCCAGCAAAGTAGAAATACTTTTTATAGCCTAATAATTCACATTTTATCTTTTGTGACTAATTAACTCATATAAGTTTCCCTTAAAAATAATTTTGAGTATCTTTAATTCATTAAAGCTCTATTTTAGGTTGACAGCCATTTCTCATATTATTTGACAGTTATGCTATCTCAATATTTATGTTACAATTGTAAAATACTTTTGAATACAGATATCACTACAAATATTTAGATAAAATACTTTTTTTGTTATTTCTTTCCAACATACAATGTTTCTATACACATTTCAGTTACATCATCACCAATAGTTTTTCTCTTATATGGAATTGTAAACTTTACCTATTTTAACTATGTTGGCAGTCTTCTATAAAACATAAAATGACAGAATTATATTTGTCCCTATATAATTAATTAATATCACAGGAGTCTTAATTTAGTCCTCATTTAGGGTATTTAATCAAATCACTGTATTTATTAAATTAAAACAGGCAATGCTAGACTGGGCTATATCTTGAATACCAATTTTGATCAAATGGCAGTAACTGAATATGCAATATGGTGAAAGCCATTGGAGTTCCTTTTTAGACTTTAAGGCAGAGAAAGCCAGCATGGATGATCCAAATCTATTGATGAAGGATAGGAAAGTCTGGGCATAGTTACTTTCATTTAAGCATCTATGTGTAAAGGTTTTATATCTGCCTTATTTTTTGTAAGCCTTTGATTGTCTCTAACCACATACCAATACTGCCATACTGAGTGTTACATTTTCCATTTTATTTTAATATCTAGTATTAAATTTATCACAATATCTTTTTCTTTTCCCTGACATTTACTTTCAGTCCTCACATTTCATATTTTCAAATAAACCTTAAAACAATATATATCTTATAATTTATCTCTTACAAATTTATGGAAAACTGGCACCCCTATAAGATTTAGTATATAAATGTTCATATTATTTTGTTTCTCAGGAAATGTTAATTAGCATTCTATGGATGCTATTAATTTTATTTCATATATTATTCTTCTCATAATAAGATCTTTTTATTAGTTTTTGACTAACTAATAGAGAAGCTATATTTTTTCCTACCAGCATATATAGGAAAACCACAAAATCTTTTGGCTATTTTATGTGTAGTCAATTTACTGAATCTTTTCTATTCTGAGTGAATATATTTGGTTTGCAAGGTAAATAATATTTCCTGTGAAATGTCATTTTGCCACTCTCTGATAGTTTTTTTTTTTTTTGCTTCATTTTTCTACGTATTAGGGACAAGAATGTGCCTAATTATTTTTGTTAAAATAATGATAATATTTAAAGATGTGCTTATCTCTTGCCTGTTTTATTTTATTTATATATATATTTTTTATTTTTGAGAGACAGAGAAAGACAGCGTGAGCAGGAAAGGGTCAGAGAGAGAGGGAGACACAGATTCCAAGGCAGGCTCCAGGCTCTGAGCTAGCTGTCAGCACAGAGCCTGGTGCAGGGCTCGAACCCAAACCCTGAGATCATGACCTGAGCCAAAGCCGGACATTGAACCGACTGAGCCACCCAGGCACCCCCTCCTGCCTGTTTTAAATCAGGGAAACAAATTATTTATGGCAAAATTTACTAAGTTTAAGGACAGTGTATTTTATTCTATGAAAAACTTCAGTAGAAAAGTTTTAGTAGATTGCATCAAAAGATGTTAAGGACTATGCATTATGATACTACTTTCTTTCCCCCTTAGCTTAGCTCAGTAATGTTTATATGTGCCTACTATTGCCCACACTTACAAACATACAGTAGTCAAGGTAAATATATATAAGCTTTTACGTTAACTGCCTCTTCCTCTCATGATATAAGAAACTAGAAAGAGTTTGTGTGTTTCGTCTCTCCTAGGTGGTGTGGAACATGCTGTGCAATTCATTTCTCTTAGATGCGTGGTGGCAGTAACACTATAATGGTTTCAAGTAAGCTATGAGTTTTTAGGTTATTTGGATTTTTTTTCTTGGATTTCAAACACAATAAGGTGTCTTTCTGCATATGAAGCAGCAGCAGAACTCCATGCATTTATGATGCATTGTTTTTCATTATAATTCAGTGCAAAATTTCCTCTAATTTCCTTTGGGATTCTTTTTTAACCATAGTCAATCAATTTAGGAAATAATCGCTTAATTTTAAAACATAGAGAGACTTTCAAATACTTGTGGGTTTGTTTTTGTTTTTTTGCTGTTTACGGCTTAATTCTACCATGCATTTTAGTGCTTTTATATTTATCAAGACTAGCTTTTATATCGGTATTTGGTTAAATTTTGTTATTATTTGTGGGTGCTTAATCACTCTACATGTGTGCATATATACATGCATACCTAAATGCACAATTACATACACAGAAGAGAAAGATATTGGCAGGGACTATTCTCATAATCCAACAATCAGGTAAAATTGTTTATGTGAATACTCTGTTACTTACATGGCTTTTGCTTTTTAGACAAGTCTAGATTAAACTACTAGACTTTTAATGAATTAAACTACTGAATTTATTTTTAAAATATGTGAGTACACTTGCACATATTTATTCACATATATGTGCATAAAACAATGCTGTGATTATGATCTGTAAGAATTCTGACCAAAGTTCAAAAACTGACAATGGAATTTCAATTTCTACTTGAAACGTATAAATTTGAAAAATACAATATAAATTAGTCCTTGAAACCAGCTGCAGTTCTTAGTTTCCTGCCACTCAGATAAGAGCCAAGAAATCTTTGTCCTAAGCTTGTTTGAGTTTTTGTGATATAGAGCCAAAACTCTTGTTAATCAAATGGCTATACAAATAATTTACCATCCAAGCTGGGAGACTTGTGAGAATAAAAGGGAGTGCTATTAATAATTTGTAATTGGAAGCAGGCACACACCCAAGTTGTTCAGGGAAATTAGAATTTCTTTCCATTCTACCTGTAATCTCCTTACCATCAGCCATAACAGTGCCACCAGCTCTAATAATACCACTGCATGTACCAAAGAAGCACAAGTTAGGAACAAGTAGAAATTATATAATTTAATAAATCTTAAATACTTTTACAAATAAGACATGTATCTTTGCTGCTTCCCATTTCCTCTTCCTCCACATTTAAACCCCCATCAGCATTCTTTCTAGCAAGCTCTCTTTATTAATGAAAATCAAGACCAAGACTTTCTGGGCACACTATGGCTCAGGTAGA
Source organism: Suricata suricatta (assembly GCF_006229205.1). Classification (NCBI taxonomy): domain Eukaryota; kingdom Metazoa; phylum Chordata; class Mammalia; order Carnivora; family Herpestidae; genus Suricata; species Suricata suricatta. The sequence goes on along the minus strand of NC_043704.1, from coordinate 36,290,390 downwards.
TCCTTCCTTGGAGGCGGGATAGGATACCCTTAAGATCTGTTCTGACTCTGAGATTCCTTTTTTTTTTTTTAATGTTTGTTTATTTTTGAGGGAGACAGAGAGAGAGAGAGGAAGAGAGAGAGAGTAGAAGAGGGTCAGAGAGAGAGAGAGGACAGAGAATCTGAAGCAGGCTCCCCTCTGTCAGCACAGAGCCTGCGATGGGGTGGGGCTCCAGCTCATGAATCATGAGATCATGACCTGAGTCCTTGTCGGACGTTCAACTGACTGAGCCAACCAGGCACCCCATCCAATTCTGAGAATCTTATTAAAAATCTTATTTGGGAGGTTAATAGTTATCTTGAAATTATACAATTGGAAACTGATCAATACAATCAATAATACACTAATTACAGCCATAATCAAGTTGAAGATGACAAAAGTCTTTAAACTGACTATGAGCATCATAATGACTGAAAAATTGAAAATCTCTGTACTAGGTGCTGCTTTAAGCATTTTATATATAACTCATTTAGTCTCAGGATCACCATATTTTAAAACACCAGGGGACACAAATACATATATATGGTACCTTTTGGATTGTGCAATTTTGTGGTCTTATTTACTCTTCATAAAAGCCCAAAAGTTCATACTTCTATTATTCTTTTATTATGAATTAGTAGAAAGAGAAAAATTTAACATATTCCCAGCATTTCCGTGAGGAAGTAGGAGCTTGTTTCAAAACTTATACTTGTAATCACATTAATAAGTGAAACTTATTTATTGATCATGTCTGATCAAGGCACTATACTAAACACTGGGATAGAATGAGGATTCATTGTTAGAATGGGACTCTATCAGTATCACATTTGGATACATAAACAAACAGATATCTTACTTACATAATCAGTTGGAAACATAATCACACATCTATATCTATATCTATATCTCTATATATATATATCTAGGAGACAAAAAGTAAATAGTTGATAGATATTTACATGCTAATATATCTAACTGAAATTCTGACATATGATTGATTCAAGGAAAAAATGAAAATTTAGAAGAAAATTTTCCAGTGAAGGTGAGTGTGGTGGGAGGTTTATGTTCTTTGTTGTCTAAAGATTGAGAAGAAACTATACAGACTACAAGTACTTCTGTGTATTTGAAGACGAGAGGAAGAGTGAAACAGAAAAGATAGAATTTGTTCAAGCAAAGTGTGAAGAGAAGATGAAGCTGAATGATATGCAGAGACTAAATTCAAATCAAAGTAATAAAAATTACTCTTTGTTGTTGTTACCTGTAGAGTTTCTCATTAAACATAGTCTGCCTTTCTAGTTACTGCTTCATTAGTTATAAACACACACACACAGAAAACAAACAATGGATAGGGAAATCTCAGTGGCTCAGTTGGGTAAGCTTCTGAGTTAGGCACAAGTCATGATCTCAACAGTTTTTGAGTTTGATCCAACATTGAACTATCTGCTGTCAGCAAAGAGCCCACTTTGAATCATCTGTCCCCTTTCTCTCTGCCCCTCCCATTTGGGGCATGTGAGCACTCACTCTGTCACCCTTTCTTTCAAATATAAGCAAATATTAAAAAAAAAAAAAGGATAGATGAGCCAGTGTGATACTTAACCTGAGTAAATACATTTATGAGTTCAGGAACCCTGTAATTTTTTTTTTGTATATAGGCATATAAAAGGAATTTTCATGAATATGTTTAATAGTCATGTGACTATATTTGCTGTACAGAGACCTCAATTACAATTTAAAATATTTGATGTTGAGATTTGTAGAAGCTGTAGAATTTAAACCTACATGAGAGGTCTTATTTTTATTTATTACTTTTTCGTGTCTGCTTTAACATTAAATATTAGAGAAAAAATTACATTCTGAAAAACTCACCATAATTGAGGGGGACAGAATATAATGCATGTAAACTTGTTTGAGTTTAGTTTGTGTTTAGGGAGATGATAATGGCTTTAGCAGAATGTAAAGTGGGATTCCAAGATCATTTATTAAAAAGAAATATCATGCAAATTATTTGTCAAAAATAATATGCTAAAAATACTTGTTTCTTGAAACTGTAACTTGAACAAATCAATTGCCTCTAAGTAAGGAATAGTTCAAGAGAACAACTGCTAAACATTTACACTATGTGTTGCCATAGCCATAATTTTTCTAATTTATATGGTGATTTTCTATAAAAATATGAGGAAACAAGGCTTTTCTATTTTTCTATAACATTTGCAAGAATGCAATAGTAGTTCTGAGATAGAGTAATATGAGAATGCTAGTAAATGGCATTATCCATTTCTTCCTCAAAAAGTTTTAATATAATCAGAACTTATTTCAGATCCAAATATGATAGATTGTCTGAAACAATATGCTTCATTATCATTGGTATTTGAAAGTCTTCCTATAAAATCCATAAAGGTTTTCTTCAGCTTCGTAAGCATGTATTATTAACCTTTGTATGATTCAGTCCCTGAAAGCTTGTTAGCCACAATGTATACTGTCTGCAATTTATTTTTAAATACATTCAATGACTCAGCTCATTTTTCTTTTCTAATACAAATTAGAAACAGATTATTGGCAATTTCCAGTTATTGCACTTTGTCAAATCCTTCATTGACTATAATTTATTAAATTTGCACTTTAAATGCAGATAGAGTAGGCTTAGAGAAAGTATACCAATGGGTATTTTTCAGAAAGATTATGGAAAAAACTATATTTTGCAGAAATATAGTACCTTGAGAGACTAAATTATTGTATAGAAATATTGCTGTAGGTAATTTATTAAATACCAATATAGAAAAATCTAGGTGTGGGAATTTTAACTTAAATTCTGTTATAGTAGTTTTCCCTGTTAGAAATAGTTTTTCAATACAATTTATTGAATATTTATTGAATTGTATTGAAATACAATTTATTTATTTTGAAGAGAGAAAAATAGTTCAAATCTTCCAAAAATAGCTTTATTATTACTATGTGGAGTGCATGCTGATATTTTTCTATTCCCACCTGTTAGAAGATACTTAACAACAAGTTAATTTCATGATGCATGCCTATAACAGTTATATTTAGTGCCAAGAATATACTAGGACCTTAATTAATATATGTAGAATTGAATTGAATCATGGTTGTTCTAACATTTTTTTATTTCCCAGAACAAATATCTTTATAATATTTTCTTTCCAACCAAAATTTATTTATTCATCTATTAGCCCCAGATGTATTCATTGAGTATTATCTAGAGAAAAATTAGATAAAAATTTAGAGATTTGTGAAAATATTTCTCAGATTGAGTAAATAACTTAAAAAAATTAATGCTTCTTTATTATTGAGAGAGAAAGAGAGAAAAAGACAGAGCATGAGTGGAAGAGGGGCAGAGACAGAGGGAGACAGAATCCGAGCTGTCAGCACAGAACCCAACGTAGGGCTCAAACTCACAAACCGTGAAATCATGACTAGAGCCAAGCCAGATGATTAACCGACTGATCTACCCAACTGTCCCAAGTAAATAACTTTAAAGAGGAAAAAATACGAGGCATGAAAATAAAAATTACAATGAAGGGAATATGCTCGAAATATTTGCTTTCTATTTTGTGTATGGTCTTTGAGGATTAAGGTTGAAATAATTTAATTAATTTTTTATCAGTAAAAATAATTAGTTGAAAAATCTTAAGTGCTGGAGTCCTTCAGCATTCAACAAGTATTTGCCGATCACCTAAAAATATTTATAATCTTTAGTTTATCAATTCACTTGACTAATTCTACTTATACAAACATTGTTCAGTTATTCTGTTTACTGTTAACCAAGATACTTATTTTCCCCCCTTTAACTAAATACTCTAAGTTAATTTAGCTTCCTAATTGAAGACTGGAGTAATGTTTCTGTAATCTATGAACAACGTTAATCTAATGTTTAAAACTTTTACACATATGGCTCCTAAATAAAGTTAGAATTTTTAGAAAATAAAGACATATTCTAAATTGTTTTATTATTTACCTGATTTATTTTCTACCTCTACACTCAAATCCTGAATATTTTTAAAATGAAGCTAGTATCAGATGATAATATGGTACTGCAATTTCATTAGTGTAAGAGCATAAAAAATTCTTAGGTCATCAACACATTCAGTGAATAATGTAATTGGCTTATTTCTAAAGAGTCATTGGCTCCATGGATGATTTAATCTCAAATCTCAAACTCTCTGTGGAAGTTCCAGGCATATTGAATAATCTAATTGGTCTCATGCTAATTTAGCTCATAAATTTCCTTTCCTATTTTCCTTCCTATCTAATTTGGTACTGTTTCTCCTTGAAAATATATAAAGGACCTTGAAGAGAGCACATGCTTTCACAATTCCTTCAGACTTTGTCTTGTTAAGATTGCCTTGGAAATCACATATACCTAGGTCAATTTTGATGCTTAGCTATTTTCTTGGGATTAGAGAATGGAATAAACTCTAGACAAGGAGAAATAGATAGAAACAAACAAAAAAACTAATCGTTCAAGAGATCCAGTCCTAGCCACATATCTAGGGTAAAAGTATCCAAGAATATGAAAAAATACATCTTAATTTAGGGGACAGAAAGCTACAGATCAAGGACAGGAAAAAAGAATGAGAAGACTACTGGAAATAATATTTATCGACCCTCAAACTCTTCCCATAAGAATAGTTTACCTCTAACCCTTACCTCCCTTCTTTTATATAAGATTTCAACTTCTTTAAGAGACCTACCTAAGAAGCTTTATAATACAATAGAATAATCTAAAGATGTTCTAATAGTGATACATTCTAGTCTTATTTTCCATGGATCATCAAGCAATAAAAATTTACTTAAAATTTTATCTATACTGAACGAGTTTTATTTAATAGGTTAAAACTATTCATATTTAACATGGAAGTTTGACTAGACCTGACAACATAAAATAATACAAAACAAAATAAATTTAAGCTTTTAAGTAACAGATGTTACAAATATTTATTGTTCATGGCTACAGTTTTCAAAATTTTTCTCAATAGTCTGAAAATTAATCCCCTTTTCAAATATTCCAAAAAAGTATGAAATTAAAAAACAATAGAAAATGTGTTATATGTATGTACAGGGAATGGAAACTCAAATATATAAATATATGTACTTCCCATGGAAACTCAAATACATTTTGGAAAAATATTCTAAGAATGAAACATGATTGGTGTAAAAATATAAAACAAGTAAGGATTAATCTGTGATGTGACTCAGCTTAAGAAAATGTCACATGGGACACAAGATTTTAATACATGGAGGATTAAAATATATGTGAGGGAGAGAGGGGGAGGAAAAGAAGTTTCCTTAATTATGAAAACTTGTAGAATAAAATTGCTGAAATTGAAACATACCTAAATATACATTAGTGACACTATTGTAAGATGTCAATTGTATCTAGATAATACATATATACATTCATTTACACATACATAAAATAGATCATCTCTTACACTACTCACCTATGCTCTACTTTTATGCAATACCAGAGACTAACCTAACTGAGGCAGAGTATCTGGCTATGTTAATAAGTAAAGACAATTTTTTTTTTTTTGCTTGTAATAGCTCTTTGAAATTTTTATTTTTTATTTTATTTATTTTATTTTTTTATTTTTTAATAGTTTATTGTCAATTTGGTTTCCATGTAACACCCCGTGCTCTTCCCCACAAGTGTCCTCCTCCATCACCGTCACCAGATGGCCTACAGGCACAAAACAAAACTCTTAAACACTAAAATCTATGTCTCACTTTCTCATATTAGGCAATTCAGGGCTAATAACAATAAAGAAATCAAATCAACATACTATACATTCTTAGTCATCAAGGTGCCCACAATCTAATGAGAGAAAGCCTCCAGGCACAAGCAGCTAGGTGGTTTCCTAATACAACAGGGAATGTCTTGTCAAACCATTTTATCATGTGTTCCTCATGAGAAATTTAGCTCTCTACTCTTCATTGGTTACCGTGATCCTGAGGATTGTGATAACAATGTCCTTGTTTTCCTTTGTATTTTACATATATATGTAAATATATTCTTTGTATTTTATATGTGTACATATGTAATATACATAATGTGTGTATATGTAATATATATGTATGACTGAATAATCTACTTTCATTTACTTTTATCTTACAGGATTGAAAAAATACATCTTAATTTAGGGGACAGAAAGTACTATAATGTACTTTTTGGTCATTTGCTTTTTTTGAACATTATTTTGGTGCGACATTGAGTTATGTAGTTGTTTGTGTGCCTCATTCATTTTCCAGTGTTGCATTCCATTGTGAGAACATGCTACATTGTGTTTTCCATTCTCATATAGTTGGATTGTTTCTATTTCAAGACTATTGCAAATTTTGCTCTAATGAATATTCTAAACTTCACACCCACAAAACAAATAACCCAGTGAAGAAATGGGCAGAAGACATGAACAGACACTTCTCCAAAGAGGACATCCAGATGGCCTACAGGCACATGAAACCATGCTCAACATCACTCATCATCAGGGAAATACAAATCAAAACCACACTGAGATATCACCTCACGTCAGTCAGAGTGGCTAGAATGAACAAATCAAGAGATTATAGACGCTGGCGAGGTGTGGAGAGCCGGGCACCCTCCTGCACTGTTGGTGGGAATGTAAACTGGTGCAGTCGCTCTGGAAAACAGTATGGAGGTTCCTCAAAAAACTATCCATAGAACTCCCTTATGACCCAGCAATAGCACTGTTAGGGATTTACCCAGGAGATAGAGAAATGCTGATGCATAGGAGCACATGTACCCCAATGGTCACAGCACCAATGTCAACAATAGCCAAAACATGGAAAGAGCCTAAATGTCCATCACCTGATGAGTGGATCAAGAAGATGTGGTATTTATACATAATGGAGTACTACGTGGCAATGAGAAAGAATGAAATCTGGCCATTTGTAGGAAAGTGGATGGACCTTGAGGGTGTCATGCTAAGTGAAATAAGTCAGGCAAAGAAGGGCAGAAACCATGTTTGCACTCATAGGTTTAACAGGAAAATAGGAGAAACCTAATGGAGGACCAGGGGGAGGGGAAGAGGGAAAGAAAGATGGGGAGAGAGAGGGACACAAAACTTGAGAGACTATTGAATGCTGAAAATGAACTGAGAGTTGAAGGGGAAGGGGGAAGGGGGAAAAGAGGTGGTGGTGATGGAGGAGGGCACTTGTGGGGAAGAGCACTGGGTATTGTACGGAAACCAATTTGACAATAAACTATTAAAAATATTCTGAAAAAAAGAGTATGGGCATAATTGAGAGCAATTTTTCTTTGTCAGACAAACACACACTCACAGACACACACACACACACACACACACACACACACACACACCAAATCAAGGCCTTTCAGGAGTTGCAAAGACACAATATTGGAGACAATAACAAAATTGGAAGCCCCCTGACTTCAAGACTTGCTTTTAAAGCTATAGTAATAACAGTGTGACACTGGAGAAAAAATAGATAAATAGATCAATGGAACAGAATAGAGAGCTCAGAAATAGACTCTCAACTGATATATAATCAACTGATATTTAAAAAGAAGCAGAAACAATACAACAGAATAAAGATAATATTTTCGACAAATGGTGTTGGAAGAACTGGACATTCACATGCATAAAAATGAACCTCAATGCAGACCTTTGACCCTTCATAAAAATTAGCTAATTGGATTAAGGACCTAAATGTAAAATTGATGATTATAAAATTCCTAGAAGATAACAAAGGAGAAAACCTCTATGTCCTTGGATATGGTGGTGACTTTTTAGATAGAACACCAAAGGCACAATCCATGAAGGAAATAATGGATAAGCTAGACCATTAGCATTAAAAATTTCTACTCTGTAAAAGATGCTGCTAATAGAATGAAAAAAAAATGTGACAGACCAGGAGAAAACAATTTCAAAAGGCATACTTAATCAAAGATTGTTACCCAAAATATAAAAAAAAATCTCTTAAAATCTCAAATGAGAAAACCATATTAAAAAAGAACCAATGGCTTTAAAGGACATCTCACCAATGATGACACACACATGACAAATAAGTATATAAAAAGATCCTCCACATCATATGTCATCAGAGAAAGCAAATTATAACACTAAAATTCCACTACAAAACTATTAGAAGAACCAAACCTCAGGACGTTGTCGATATCAAATTTTGGTAAGTATGTGTTGCAACAGGAATTCTCATTCATGTACAGTGGAAATACAAAATGCAATTGCCACTTTGGAAGACAGTTTGGTGGTGTCTCACAAATTTAAATATACTCTTATCATAGAATCCAGAAATTTTGTTTCTTAGTATTTTCCCAAAGGAGATGAAAACATAGGTCAACAACAAAAAAACCCTGCCCAAAGGTATCTATTGCAGTTTTATTCTATTTGCTAACCCCTGGAAGTAATCAAGATGTCCTTCGGTAGGTGAAAGGACAAACGAACTGTAGTACATCCAGGCAGTGTCATACTACTCAGCACTAAAAACGAAATGAGCTATTGGACCATAAAAAGGGATGGAGGAACCTTAAATGTGTATACTAAGTTTAAAAAAGCCAATATCAAAAGACTACATACTGAATGACTCCAACTGTACAACATCCTAGGAAATCCAGAAAATAGAGACAATAAATATATCAGTGGTTTTTAGGGGTTACAGGAAGGAAGAAATGAACAAGAGCACAGATTTTTGGCATAGCAAAACTCTTCTGTATGATATTATAATAGTGGATACATGTAAATACACATTTGCCCATGGAATGCACAACACCTAGAGGGAATTCTAATGTAAGCTATAGACTTTGAGTGATAATGATGTGTCAAAATATGTTCATCAATTGTAACAAATGTACCACTGTAGAAATATTGACGTGAGGGAATGAGAGGTATACCGGAAATCTCTGTACCTTCTGCTAAACACTGATCACTGTGATTCTAAAACTTCTCTATAAAATGCTTATATTAAAACAACCTTGCAAGTATTTTATGCCATTCCAGTTTTTGAAGATACCAGCATAGAAAAAATAAAGAAATATCAAATGGAAAAATGGCATGAATTATGATTTTACCATGTACAGCTGCTGTGTTCAACAATGGGATAGTAAGTATATATAATACTATGTAATTTCTCTCAAATAGTTTGCTATATTGTGAAAGACAAAAAGATACAGATTATACAAATAATAAATTCTATGAGCCCCCAAATAACTCTGATTAATACTAAGCTTTCACATCAGTTAATACCTCTAAAGTAAATAATAAATGTCTCAACAGCTTGATCCATGTATATGCTAGTTTTGTTAATAAATTTTAATAACACGAGAGTTTCAAGATAGACACTTTTAAAACATATTGGATTAAGTAGATTGTAATTGTAAGGCATATTTTGGGGCATGAAGTTAAATGGTCTTCTTGCCCACTTGCAAGAGTTGCTTATACATATTTGAAATAAATGTTAAGCGGATTACACTTCATGGTTAAGTGTGTTTCACTGTGCAAGTGTTGAATACTTGCATTGAACATAGGATAAATGCCAAATTAAACCGTATATACATATAACTAGAATAACAGAACCAGCAGGTGGGAGACTAGTGCTGAGGAAATACAGGGGAAAGTGGTTGTTGCTTGGAAAGCTGAGAGCAGGATGAGAGTTCTCAGAGGCTAGACTGCATTGCCCCATTCTCCACAGGTAAATGGAGTGCTGCCACAGTAAGCACTCACTTAGCTCCTCTCTCTTCACACAATTGGAAAAGATAATTCTTAATTAGATGTCGAATTGTGAGGGGGCCTGGGTGGCTTAGTTGGTTAACCATCCAGTTCTTGATATCAGCTTAGGTCATGACCTCATGGTTCCAGAGCCCACAGTGGGCTCTGCACAGACAACATGGAGCCTGCATAGGAGTCTCTCTTTCCCTCCTTCTGCCTCTCTCCTGTCGCACTCGTGTTTTCTCTCAAAATAAATTAACTTTAAAGAAAAATGTAGAATTTTGAAGTTATTATCCTTCTCACTTTGATGTGATTATAATATATAAATACATATAAATATTGCTGCTTTTTACATACCTCCTGTGAAAATTGTTTCTTTTTAAAACTTTCTTAGAAAAGATTTCAGAGAACTTCTTGAATTTTGTAAACTAGAATGGAACATTGAGAGGAATAGACAGTGTCAAGGTAAAAAATAACCGTGACAGGCTATAAGCCAGAGAGAAGAGAAGGCTGAAATTAAATTTATGTTTAGAATGTGTTGCAAATGGCCATGTTTAAAAATTTTAATGTAATATTATAAAATATTCTCCTATAACTCTAAAAATTTAGAGGTATCTAAAACATCATGATCTCATTTAAAATAACTGCTGTTCCCCAAATTTCCCTTGTGGTGCACAATCGAAGTTTTAATTTGCAAGCATAATTTTATCAGGCTGATAAACATAGTCTCAAATTCCCTAATTTTGTATTAGCAGCTAGACAATTTTTTTATAGGCAACTTCTTTTAGTGAGATTTTTCTTTATCTTCATCAGAGACAGCAAATATTCACGTGACCCAAAGTGTAAAATACTCAACTTTGTTCCTGCCAGCATGATACACATACTTTTCTATGGAACAGTGTTGGAGAAAATTAAGTTATTCTTAATAGTGATCATTCTACAGTTGTAAGCCTGCTATAAAATATCATGAACTACTACTTACCTATATATTTTCTGAATCATAAAGTCCCTGGGTTTATAGTCAACTACATAGTAACTGGAAAAATAGCAAAAGATGTTTTTTAAAAAAAAGAAATTAACATAGTTTTAAAGTAATATTTCCAAGACTGATGAAGACACAATGAAACTGTCATTTTGCTAGTATGAAGAGTAAGCAGTATAAACCTTTAAAATTTCATATGACAATATATATCCATAACAAAAATATTTGTACTCATTTATAATAATTTATCATTGGACAATAATGAAAAAAATGCATAAAATGTCAGATTTTTCAAATATTTTATATATATAAGAAATATTAGGATATATAATATATACATTCTACTCAATTTTTAAAATTCTATACTTAAAACTTATTTTAAAAATTATGTTACAATATACTTAAGTATAAATAATATGCAGAAATAATAATATTTTAGGTGAGAAACCAGAAGTTTCTGGAAATATGAAATGACATAGGTAGATTGGAAGACATGGGAAAATATTTTAATAGGATTTTTATTTCCATATATTCTAAAAACAATAAAACTTAAATAATTGAATTTTGAACTATTTTAAACATCCCAAAATTTTGAAAATAAATAAAATGTATATGACAAAAATAGATGTTTCTGTTTTCATTGCTAGGGTTGTAACAAGGTACCGCAAAGGGGGGGTGCTTAAAAGACAGAAATTTATTTTCTTCCAGTGATTTTGAAATTCCAGGAGAGCCTGGGTGACTCAGTCAGTTAAATGTGCAACTCTTAATTTTATCTCAGTTCATGATCTCATGTTTCGTGAGTTTGAGCCCCACGTTTGGCTCTGTGCTGACAGTGTGGAGCCCACCTGGGTTCCCCCTCCCCCTCCCCCTCCCCCTCCCCTTCCCCTTCCCCCCATCCCCTGCTTGCTTACTCGCTCGCTCTCTCTCTCAAAATAAAGTTTTTTAAAAGTTTAGAATAAAATAAAATACAAAATTCCAATTCAAGATCTCAGCAGGGTTAGTTTCTTGAAAAACGTATGAGGGAAAGATTTGTTTCAAGGCTCTCTCATTTGTCATATATAGGGTCCTTCCTCTGTCTTTACTTCAATTTCCTCTTTGTACATGTTTGTATATGTGCCTAAATTTCCTCTTTTACAAAAGCATCATATTGGTTTAGGGTCTATCCTAATAACTTCATCATAATTATATTTATGATGACCAAATAATTTAACATTATAAGGCATTGGAGATTAGGACTTCAACATATGAGGTGTAGGGGTGGGCACTATTTAACTCATAAAACTATGCCCTCTTGCTCCAAATATCAATATTCTTCTAGCATTAAAATTGCATTAACCTATTCCAACATTCCCAACAGTCTTAAACCAACTTGAGATGACTCTACGTTCAATATTATATCTAAATGTCATCTAAATCAGGTATGGTTGAGACGTAAGATATGATTTATTTTGAGGCTAAATTCCAGTCCAGGTATGTGAAACCAGACATTTAAATGTTTTGAAAATACAATGGTGGGACAGGCATAAAATAGGTATTTTAATTCTAAAAAGGAGAAATTGGAAAAAAGAAATGGGTCATGGCCCTAAGCAAGTTTAAAACCTAGCAAGCAAGTTGCATCAGATGTTAGCGTGAAACTAATACTACTTGGCATGTTGTTCTGCTGTCCTGGTCCAACAGGGTACCTGTCCTGCTTTCCAGGACCACCAGAGTCCCTCAGTCCTGGGCAGTGGCCTGTCTCATTTACACTTGCAGATGACACTGCCTCTAGGCCTAAACCATCTGGACATTTGATGGCAGTGGTACCCTGTGCTCATCCTGGTTTTTGAACCATCTTTGGGGTTATTCTTCCTTTTTCTTGAAGAATAACATGTTCATGACTAAATAGATCCATCAGACAATTTTCTCCCAATTCAGTGCCAGAAATCCAACTGCCTTCTTTCATTCATCCCATCTTGGTCTCCTTCAGTCCAAACTCATAACATTTCTTTTGAGATGGTTGATTGCATCCATAAGTCACACACCAAATCTCTTTAGCGAATTTGTGTCTAGCCACTTTCTCCCCAAAACACACTCTATCTTTTTGGCAATATAGAGAAGCTGGGAATTTTTAAATCTTTAAGTTCTAGTTCCTCTTTGCTTAAAAAGTTCTTTAAGTTATTTCTTCCCTCTAGCATTTTAATACAGCATGGAAGTAAAATCAGGCCCCAGATTTTAATACTTTGCTTAGAAATCTGATCAGCTAGGTATCTAAGTTTATCACTTATGAATTTTACTTTCCATTCAACAGAACACTATTCTGCCAAGTCCTCTGCTACTTTATAACATTTATTCAAGAAAATGTTTTTTTCCAAGAAAGGTGTAAAATAATTCCTTCTAGCCTTCATTCCTTTCAGGAGTTACAAACACATGCATGAAAGGTGTACTCAAGGAAAATTCACTGATAGGTCAGAGACAGTGGACTATTATTGATCCTACAAGTACCACTGAGAAGCAAGAAGGCTTTCAAACCAGGGGCACCTGGGGGTCTCAGTAGATGAAGGGACCTACTCTAGATTTCCACTCAGGTCATGATCTCACTATCATGACCAGCTCTGCACTGATCACAGATCCTGCTTGGGCTTCTCTCTCTCCCTCTCTCTCTGCTTCTATCCTGCTTGTGTTCTCAAACATTTAAGAAAAAACAAGTCTTTCACAGCAAAGGCTAGACTGGACACAGGGAAGTTTAGGCTTGGATGCCATTCTTGAAGTTTCAGGGTACAGTCTTGGCTAGACTCTTATTTCACATTCATATAAATTAGAATGTTTTCTCAAAAATTCCAGTCAATCCACATAATATTAATACTCAATTTCAGTGAGTGCTAACTTCTAATATTCATTAGACTAACCAATGATCCATTTATGTAAATGTCATCAATAGTCACACATTACATTCACTAAACGAATTATCTGATATTGATCAAAATTAAAGGAAGCTGAAATGTTTGTTGTACCAGACTCTAAACTTTACCATTTTCGATTAAATAATATCTTCTGGTGCTCAAATAGGGGTTTTTGACTAGAAAGTTAAGTACATTCAGGTGTAATTTTAAGTACAATGCCAATATACATAAAGCATATTGAGGGCATTTAAACTATTATCATAAAAAACAATTAAAATTCATAAAATGTTGAATACTAGTGTAATATTAGGTCATTCTAAGAAAAAAACATATCAAAAGGAGTGGATGTGATCAGAAAGAAACAATAATAACAAAATATTGGGATAATTGAAAACAAAGTAAATTTTAACAGAAGATTTATTAGTCTCTAAACATGTATGCCTTCTTGCAGTGTTGTGAGAATGCAAACTGGTGCAGCCACTCTGGAAAACAGTACGGAGGTTCCTCAAAAAATTAAAATAACAACTACCCTAAAACCCAGAAATTATACACCGATTTACCTAAAGGATATAAAAATACTGTTTCAAAGGGTCACATGCACCCTGATGTTTATAGCAGCATTATTAACAATAGCCAAATTTTGGAAAGAGCACAAATATCTATCAACTGATGAATGGATAGATAAGAGGTGGTATATAAACACAATACAATATTACTCAGCTGCCAAAAAGAATGAAATTCTGCCATTTGCGAGGATGTGGAACTACAGTGCATTATGCTAATAATAAGTCAGTAGAGAAAGACAAATACCATTTGATCTCACTCTTATGTGGAATTTAAGAAGCAAAGCAGATGAACATAGGTAAAGGAAACAAAGAGAGGCAAACCATAAAAGAGATTCTTAACTCTAGAGAAGAAACCGAGGGTTGCTGGTGGACGGAAGGTGGTTGGGGGATGGGCTAAGCGGATGATGGGTACTAAGGTTGGCACCTGTTGGGGTGAGCACTAGGTGTTATACATAAATGATGAACCACTAAATTCTCCTCCTGAAATTAATATTACACCTTATGTTAAATAACAAGAATTTAAATAAAAATTTGAAATATTTAAATAAATTATACTTGAATATAAAAAATAAATAATAACATGTGCTCTGGAATAACAACTGATAGCTGGCCAAAAATAAATTTTTATAACACTTTATAAGATCCAACCTTTTGTTATATAGTTTTGATATACTACTTCTTGTGTGGCTATGAGACTGGCTTTTTAGAGGAGGTAGTACGAACTGATACCTACTACGGTATTTCATTATATCTTATCTTTCATAAAGTTAAGATTCTACTTATGAAGATGAGCCTAATTTAATCCAGAGACAAGTTGGCCCTAGGGTTGTGGGTTACTGTTAAGCTCGTTAAGCTGATTAATCCCTAGACAGTGGCCATCTTCAAAGAATTTTTTTTTTTAAGTTTAAAGGGTGACCCATTTCAAATAAACACTTTACTAAATATTGGTACACTTTCTCTTATAGTCTCAGAGTTCACCTTGTAGCATTTTGAAATTATTTTGCTGAAGACAAGGTCATTATTAATAATGTTAATAGTATCTGTCATTCTATTTTTTGTTTGTTTGATTCCATCATGGAGATGTCATTATATCTATAGATGTAATGCATTTCAAAACAACTATGTAAATGTCTGTCTATTCAATTAAAACTGAACAAATCTTTTAGGGAAGCTAAAAATCTATGGCATATTTTAACAGAAGGAAATTTTATGTAAATTAACTTATGCATTTTATAAATTATTCTATAAATTTTACCAAAATATTAAATAAAAAATAGATCTAAAATGATTAACATTTTTACAAAAACTATTATCATAACACAAGCTTTTTATGTTTATAACTAACAATCATAAGACGAGAATCTAGTAATATACTCTGATACTCATATTGTTTACCTTTAATAAGTCAGTAAATGTGGTATGTGATTAATTGATAATTGAAATAATTATAAGCTACAGAAACTACTATAGGAATTGATTAGTCAATTCTCACATATGCACAATAATGTGCCCAAGTTGCATTTTGGTATCCACAATAATCATAGTCTTCACTAAAATTATATTCTGAGCATGCAGTTGACATGCTTGCTGGCTTGAAATGTAAAGTTTATTTTTAAAAATTTAGCTTTTTATATGCTGTTGAATTCGATTTGCTAGTATCTTGTTGAGTATTTTTGCACCTATATTCATTAAGGAACTTTTGGGACCTCATCAAGATGAAAAGCTTCTACACTGCAAAGGAAACAATCAAGAAAACTAATAGGCAACTGACAGAATGGGAAAAGATAGTTGCAAATGACATATCAGATAAAGGGCTAGTATCCAAAATATACAAGGAACTCACCAAACTCCACACCCACAAAACAAATAACCCAGTGAAGAAATGGGCAGAAGACATGAACAGACACTTCTCCAAAGAGGACATCCAGATGGCCTACAGGCACATGAAACCATGCTCAACATCACTCATCATCAGGGAAACACAAATCAAAACCACACTGAGATACCACCTCACGCCAGTCAGAGTGGCTAAAATGAACAAATCAAGAGACTATAGATGCTGGCGAGGGTGTGGAGAGACGGGCACCCTTCTACACTGTGGGTGGGAATGTCAACTGGTGCAGCCACTCTGGAAAACAGTGTGAAGGTTCCTCAAAAAACTATCGATAGAACTCCCTTATGACCCAGCAATAGCACTGCTAGGGATTTACCAAGGGATACAGAAGTGCTGATGCATAGGGGCCCATGTACCCCAATGTTTATAGCAGCACTGTCAAGAATAGCCAAAACATAGAAAGAGCCTAAATGTCCATCACCTGATGAGTGGATCAAGAAGAAGTGGTATATATATATACAATGGAGTATTACATGGCAATAAGAAAGAATGAAATATGGCCATTTGTAGGAAAGTGGATGGACCTTGAGGGTGTCATACTAAGTGAAATAAGTCAGGCAGAGAAGGACAGATACCACATGTTTGCACTCATAGGTCTAACAGGAGACAGGAGAAACCTAATGGAGGACCAGGGGGAGGGGAAGAGGGAAAGAGAGTTGGGGAGAGAGAGGGACAGAAAACTTGAGAAACTATTGAATACTGAAAACGAACTGAGGGTTGAAGGGGAAGGAGGAGGGAGGGAAAAGAGGTGGTGGTGATGGAGGAGGGCACTTGTGGACTTGTGGGGGAGAACACTGGATGTTGTATGGAAACCAATTTGATAATAAACTATTTAAATAAATAAATAATACATTAAAAAATTTAGCATTTTACAAATATATTTTAGCTTCCTTCCACAGCTACCGGTTCAACTATGTATTTGTTTCTATATTTCTTGTAAAGGTATAGCTATACATTTCACTCATACCTTGGTAGTGTTTTCAAAAATATATTGTGGCATACCTATTTATCTTCTATCAATCATCTATCTATTGTCTATCAATCATCTATCTATTGTCTATTTATCTATCAATAATGTGTCTTTAGCTACTATTGGTGGTTTGGATTTTAAGTACAGAAAGGAACAGAGTCAAATTAAACAAATCACTGCAGAGCCCATTTTTATCTAGCAAATAAAATTTTCAGGATATAAATCATCCCTGTTACATTCTTCATTAAACAGAATTAGAGTAGTTAACTTAAAATATTTATAAAAGACAACTTATAAAATGCAATATTCTTATAATTATGGCTTTGTTTACAAAATTAAAAGAGTAAGATCTATATTGTATATAATTTGACTTTAAAATGACTATTTTAGAAAAGCCCAATAATGCTTCAGAATTCTTTTGAGAGACTTAGTTGTATGCTGGTTTACTTTGGCCAACCCTTTTAGTACATTACATTAGAGCTTTATTCCCATCCTAGGCAGCCTGAGAATTAAAAATAAAATCCCTAGATACCAGCTTCTTGATTATAAGGAAGCAATTAGTAATAAAATCTAAATTTCTATTCCTTAGTGGAGAAATAAAAATGTCTGGAGAGTAATCCAGTAAGCTGCATTATCTAAGAGAGGCATACCTGCAAGAGTGAAAGCATGCCAAGGAAAAAGAAGTTTAATACCTACCATCAGTCTGTTTGGATATGCATATTTAAATTTCTCTCACCTTATTTTTCTATCATAGTCTAATCTACCATTTTAGAATAACTAAGATTAAATTTGAGTATAAACCATGGGGCATATTATTTGATTATATATGCCACTGTTTCTGAAGAGTTTTTTGTGTCTATTTGAAATTTTACTCTTTTTCATGTTTATCATAAAAAGTACATTAAGAATATCTAACAAGAGGAGAATGCCAGAGAGAAAGAAAGAGAGAGAAGAAGAGGAAGAGGCAGAGGAAGAGAGAGAGAGAGAGAGACAGAGAGAGAGAGAGAGAGAAAAAATAAATCTCATTAACTCTCTGTTCTTTAAAGGGTATTTGTTCACACACATTTTATTAAAGGTATATTAAGGATTTAATCCATGAGAATTTTTTAAAAATGAAAAATTTTGTAAGATCAATGGACTGTATTATACCTAAGTGTATCACTCTATTATATGTAGTATAGATAATAAAAAATTCATTTAATGGAAAATTGTGATACCAATCCTATCTTGAAGGTCTTTATACTAATAAGTGTCAAACTGATTAGTTCAACATAAGTTATTTTCCATAGGCAAGAGGAGACATTTTATTTATACACTCACTATTAAATTGCCTACTTGTAAACATAAATAAACATCCTCTCAGATTATATTAAGACCATTTTGCAGAAAGCAAAGTTTGTTTAGCTATTTAATCTAACTATAAGAAACACAATGGATGAGAGTAAGCAATTAGCACACAAAAGGTGAGGCTAAGAGCAATCTGCTATACCTCTTTACTGAGTCTTACTGATAAATATCTAAAATATTGGTCTCCATTTGATGTCATGCTTTCTCAACTCCTTCCTCACACTTTAAACCACTGGGATCTGGATTTACCTAAACACTCCTCTGAAAGTATCTGCATCAAAATCATCTAGCAGCTCACACACTGATACACACCTGACAAATAATTTTTAAAAATTTTATGTTAATTGATCTCATTGTTGAGTTTTAATATGTGAGATACTCCCTCTTTATTAAAAGAAGGGGTACCTCTTCTGATAGTTCTGTACTATGTATTTTGTTCTCAGTCTGAAGTTCCTGCCATGTTTCTATTGTGTACTACATTCTTAATGCCAAATCCTTATGTGGTTAGTTTTTATAACTTTCTCTACTGAATCCTGGCACTTCCAAGTGAGTAATATCCAAGCAAGGGTACAATTAATCATTTATGTAATAATAACTACTAATTCTTTATAGTCAGTGTAGAGTATCTCACTGGGACCCATATACTTGTATCTGTCTTTTCTCTACACAGACCCACTTAATGTCCAAAAGGAGACTCAATTTTATATCTAAAATTAAATTTAATAATTTGTCCTAATATTCTAAAGCTGCTTCTGTTTTCCCTAACTTTTTAAATTATATTACCATCTCTCTAACCCCAATCCTCAAAACTACCAACATGTCAAAATATCCAAATGAAAGTTGAAATATTATTGCATGCATATTTATTGTAACATATTATTTATCATTCAGAAATCTTGAAACACTCTTATAATAGTTGTATAACTCAATTATTGTTATAATATTCATCTATATATTTGGTATTATATACAACATATAAAAGATACAAACTAAATTAAATTTTAATGGACTATAAAGCAAAAATAAAACCTAGCTATTAGGATTGTATCTACAAGTGTTATTGTATTTACAAGTTGACTGTATTTACAAGTTTTACTGTGAAGTAAAACAATTCTCTTGCACAAAATCTATGCACATTATTTTGATCTTTGTACAAATTTTTACCTTCTCATGTCAGCTAAAACATAGGAAACAAAAAATGTCAAATTGGCTTAATGGTCAGGGCAATTGGTTTATACAGATGTGAAGACTGCTGCAAAAATACTGCTTTTCTATGCCTAGAGAGTCATGTTTTTTTTTTGGACAAGACTGACATTTCTTATTGTGGGTTTTGCATTTCTTCAGACTATACAATCCTCAAAGATTTATGTAAATCTATTTACATATCTTTATTTTGTTTTTTAATGGTTAACTTTTAAAATTTATATTCAGTTAACATACAGTGCAAAATTGATTTCAGGAGTACAATTCAGTGATTCATCTCTTACATATTACATCCAGTGCTTATCACAAATGCCCTCCTTAATCCCATCACCCACACAGCCCATCCCCCACCCACCTCCCTCTGTTAACCCCCAGTTTGTTCTATATCATTAAGAGTCTATTCTGGTTTGTTTCCCTCTCTTCTCCTTTATTATTCCCTCTCCCCAAATGTTCATCTGTTTTGCAATGACGTGGATGGAGTTAGAGTATTTTATACTAAGTGAAATAAGTCAATCAGAGAAAGACAGATACCATATGACTTCACTCATATGTGGAATTTAAGATCCTTATACATATATTTAAACCAAGTTTAATTCAAATGCATAGAAAAAGGAATCCCTGAAAAATAAATACTTCTCCCTGGCTTCCAGCATTTGATTAAAAAAAAAAAAAAAAAGACTATGCATATCTCAAATAAATGAAAACACAAAAAGTAAAAAAAAAAAAAAAAAGAAAGAAAATGGAATCAATCAAGGGTATGAGGATATGTGACATAAACTGATATTTAGAAAAGGTCATGTGTAGAAATTAAATGATTGGATTTTTGAAAAGTTAGATATTAGGGAGTAATGTCCCTTTCAAAGTTTTCTCTTGGCCAAACTGCAAGAAAATAACAGATGAGATTAAACTTATTATCATGAAACAAACTGTTTAACCCATAGAACTTGTAGTCATGTTTTACATCTCACTTTCCCTAAGCATCCCTATCTAATCAATCAACAAGCTTGATTATCTCTACCTTCAAAGTAATAACAAAGGTGCCCACTTATTAGCTTCACTGTTACCTCTCTTGTTCAAGCCACACCCATCTCTCCCTTGGACTGCAGTGATAGACTCTAATGGGTCACTCTAACTTCGATTTATAATTCTCTAAAGTCCATTCATCATATGGCAGCCAGGCTGTTCATTCTTAAAAGTAATTAGAAATTGCCATTCCATGTTTATAGCTTCTACCAGAACCACCATGAACACTGGTGGATCCAGGGCAAGATTATAAATGGAGGCAAATATACCATATAATTAAATTTGCCTGAATATTTTAAAGTTACATACAATGGTAATAACATATTAAATAAAATATGTTGTCTGCCTGGATTGACATCATGGCATCATAAAGTTTTGAATTTGAAACTTGTGGATTCCTCATAATTCTATACCATACGTGGTCCTACATGAGGCCCTCATGCACAAAGAGCCTCCCTAAAATTCTCCCACACTTCACCCCATTACTTTGTCTCAGACTCAGGGTATATCCCCTGTATAAATTTGGAAATTACAACTCCTACATTGTTGCTTTGTGCATACCCCTTGAAAATTGCCATGTTTTGGCCGCTCATCAAGACTAGAGTTAACACATTGTTTATATTGAAGGCCTTCTGAAGAATTGACCTGAATAGGCCTTTGAGGCCAGCTTAGGGGTACTTGGGCAGAAAATTCTGGAGTCTTAGGTACCTAAAGCCTCTGGGGTAAGGAGAGAAAAGCATATGAGGGTTCACATCTATGTATTTTTTTCTCTTTATGAAAACATGGCTGGTAGAGACAGAAGGGGCCTTTCTAAATACCAGGAATAGGAAAGGATGTCTCTTGCCCTGGGCTGAGAATGACACCTAGAATAAAATCCAAACTTTTCATGTGATCTATAATACCATACTTATACTTAACCATTCTGGTTTTCAAAGCTCCTTCATTCATTTTCTTGCTTACAATATCTGTGAATCAGGAGTGTGGGCATGGCTAAACTTGGTATTTCCCTTAATCTTCCAAGGCTACAAACAGTGTACCAGCTCAGCCCCATTTTCATCTTGAAATGAGACTATGCGAGTTTAATGGTGTAAGCTGAAAACATGGCAAGAACTTGTGCACAGTCTGTAAGTTCTGAAGGCAGCTTCAAGCTGAAAACCAGGAACGTAATTCTGTCAATAACCTGAATGAACTTGCACGTAGATTCTTCCAAAGTTGAGCCTCCAGACAAGCATGAAGTCTGGCCAACATATTTATTGCAACTTCATGAGACTCTGAGCAAAGGATTCAACTAATGGGTGCTCAGATTCCTTATCAAGGATAGCGAAATAATAAAGCTGTTATTTTAAGCAGCGAATATTATGGTAATCAGTTGTGAAGAAATGGAAAACTACTATAAACTGTGGTATACTGTTTTTTTCTCTTTTTACTTTAATACCTTACTTTCTTTCTTTCTTTCTTTCTTCTTTCCAAAACTGTTACTAAGTATTTTTTGTGTGCCAGCCCACATTTTAGGTCCTGGAGCTACTCTTAATTGGACCAAGCATTGGGAATATTCTAACAAATTTAGGCTCAGTCATCAAATTATACTTCCACCTATTTCTAGAAAGGATTTAAGGAAATTAACAATGGGAATGCATATTTAAATGTGAGTGAAATAACTATAATGAAAACAATACATAAATCAGGATTTTACTGAGAAATGTTACAGTTAACAATCTAGTTAGAGTTAGTGAATAATTGGTATTAGTTTAAAAATTCTACAACCATATGGATTTGTAAATGTTATTTTGTTTCTTTTTCTCAAGGAAATTTTACAAGAATTTTAAGACTTTAATTTGTCTTTGTTTTTCCTGTTTAGTACTGAGTTTCAAACATTTTGATGTAAGACATTTTCACAAGTTTGCACCAATCTAGGCCTTAAAACAAAATGTGAGTTACTACTTCTCAGTAATGAATCAATAACCCTCTTAATGAGGTTTATTTTAGTAAAAAAAAAAAAAAAAAGATTCTCTTCTGGAATATTCTAATTCATGCAGTATTTGAAACAGCTTAAAATCCATTTTGTCTTATAATTCATACAAAAAGGCTGCATGGAATACTAAGAATAGCAGATTCATAGTCAAGGTTCACATTCTCCTTCTGTCACTTATTAGCACTGCAACTTTGGATAAGTATTTTAATTTATTGAAGCCTTGATTTTTTTCATCTTTTTTTTTTAGTTTTTCATCTATAAAAGAGATTAAATACAAAGCCAACAAAATTTCTTAAAGTTTTTATGTAAATGCCAAAGATAAGTAGTAAAATACTGAACTAACTACATTACCCATAAATTAGAATTTTGTTAAAAAATGCTATTTAAATGCCTCCAAATTAATCAGAAGGAAAAGAGTATAAATTCTACTCTGGACAATTAAGAAATGTCAATAGGGATAAAATTAGGAAATGCTTGAAGCCTAATAGTGTACATCTATGATTCTAGAAAAAAAAGCAGCAATTCTTCTGAAATTTAATTTGGTGACCAATTACTCAGCATGGGATTCTGAACAGGTAGACTGGGCCATTCAAATTGAAAGAGTGAGCTCTTGAGAGAGAATAGGCAAAAACTTGGGGTTTAATGGGCTTATAAGGAATACAGATATGACAATCCTCAAAGCTACTAGCAATTTCAGTTGATTTTTCTGGTTGAAAGGCTCTAGCTGATGACCACAAATCAATTACAGTTAACTTATTTTTCCCCACTGTTCAAAGATTAGACCTGAACAGCAAGGGGCTTGTTTCTATGAACAGAGGGTATCACAAACAATTGAGAAACTTATTCTCTCAGTAGGGAGCACTGGCAAATTGAAATAGTACCAAAAAAAAAAAAAACCCACCTTAAAAAAATAGACTTGGGGAAAATTCTGAACATTTTATCTCAACAAATATCCAAGCATTTGTCTGAAAGTACTTAGAGGTAAAATATTAGTAAGCAATTCAGTCTCAAGTTTTACATTTTTTTCAGTATCGATGTAAATAAACGTATTATGTGTAATAAAGGCATATTTTAAAATCCTCTGCCACTGTTAGTAAAAAGTTTTCTTGCTAAAATATTTCTCAAATAATATAGTCATGGAATAGTCATGGAGCATTTAGAATAAAAAAAAAACATTTCAGGACATGGATAACATGTTATCTAGTGAAATTTCATAAAGTAAAATATTTGGAACTTCATTTATTCCTTTATTCAGATATAATTTAATTGAAATATTCAGAATTATATTGAGATCTGAATTCAAACTACATGCATTCATGTAATAAAACATGGGTACAGAAATGGAGGAAGAAGAAATTTAAACTACAAAAATTTAGGTAAATAGTACTTCCCTTTTATTCAAGTAACCTATGAGGGGCACCTGGGTGGATCAGTCAATTAAGCACCAGACTTTGGCTCAGGTCATGATCTCACAGTTCGTGGGTTCAAGCCCACATCAGGCTCTGTGCTGACAGCTCAGAGCCTGGAGCCTGCTTTGGATTCTGGGTCTCCCTCTCTCTCTGACCCTCCCCCATTCTCACACTATCTAACTCTCTCTCCGAAATAAACATTAAAAAATAATAATAATAAAAAAGCAAAAAACCACCTATGAGACAGTCATAATACATTTTGAATTCTTAGCACTGTCTATAAGACAAAGATACTGACAATTACTACCTAATAAGATTATAGTATTAGAAAGAAGCAATGGTAGTGGAAGGTCATCGTTAACTAGAAAGTATATCATTATGTTCAAAGATATTTTATTTTATATAAGCCTTTATGAAGTGGTAAATATATATATTACATATAATATATATAAGCCTTTATGAAGTCTTTTTGGGTATGTTTATTCACGACTGGAATTTTCAGGCTTTGTGTAATTTTCGTATAAGTTTTTCTGATTATTCCATTAGTCATCATCTCTTATCAGAATAATCAGTGTTCAGGAAAAGAGAGTCATCTTTTACAAAGTATGTAACTTTGGTAACTGTAGTAACCACTCTCATATGAGGCTTGGGAATAGCCAAAGTTATTCATATAGTCCTCATTTAGATCAATATTCTGTGTAACATTAGGATTGTGCATATAATAAGAAGACATGCATTTTTATTTTATCATATTGGTTGACAAAATATAATCTTAAAAAAATCTACTAAGGAAATGAAAATCAGCATTATATGTATAAATGGTTTTAGAATATTTTGATTAGAAGAAAATGAAAATAATATTTCAAATAAGGTGATTTTGCTGGTTCTTCAAAACATGATTTTGCCACAGGTAATATCTTCTGATAATAAATAAAGAGAACCATCAACTTTCTTCACATATTGCATTTGACAAAACAACATTTAGATATTTAATTGTCTCTAATTGTATTTTGGTATTACACCTTTTTTAATGATTGTAGGCACAAATGAAATGCAAAAAAAAAAAAAAAAGACATTTTATCTACATCTTAAAATACTCCCAGAAGTAACAAGATAGTGCTTCAAGTGTGTCTCACAAGTAAAAGTAAAAATGAAAGAGAAGCTGCTTTCAAAATGCATAATGACCCTTCTATAGATATGTTAAAGTGTTTCAAGCAACAGTTCTTAATAAACAAGTGATATGATATCAGACCAAAAGTACCCATAATATGTAGTGTAAATTATTTATTTCTATGAATAATTGGCAGTTATTGCTAGGAGAATTTAAAAATCTAAATAATATCAATAGACGGAATCCACATCTGCCTTATAACCTCATCCCTATTACCTTCACATTCCAACAAAATTTCTCTGTTGAAAGAGATAATATGATGATTTGTATCTGAGTACCAGACCTACAACAAATTGATCAAAACAATTTGTTGACAAAAATTCATTTTATTTTATTAACTTTTATAATTTAGGGTCACATAAATATGGATATAAATGATAAATGAGTTACATAGTTGGATGCTTTGTTCTTTAGCCCTTTTCTGTCATGTTAATGAATAAAGTTAATGAATAAACTTAAACCAAGAAATATTGCCAGTGTAGCCTATGAGTTATTGCAGGCAAAACTAAGAACATGTAACTAAAATTGGGTCATTGCCATTCTGTAGAAATAACACATCATATTATACATTTGATTGGTTAAAACCTACTTCTATAAGGTTCTTTTATAATTCACTTGTAAAATCAAGCAGAACTTTGTAATTTCAAGATAGGACTCTTATTTAGGAGATTAATGGAATCAGTCTTTAACTTACATTCATAGTTTCATTGAGGTGGATGATACAACGTATTTAGAAATATTTGATGTAATCTATACCAGCAATGATTCTGAATTGAAAAAAACTCACTGTCCTTTTAAAAAGGTCTAAAAATATTTCTAATGTTTAAAAAATAGTAATCAATTTCATATTTGAGTTTCTGTCATTTAAGATCAGAGTAGAAAATGATATAGAAAAGTGAAGTGATCTATAAAGTAAAGGATATTATTCATAACTTAAAATTAGTTACACCTGGTAGACTTATTCAGCATTCATGACAGCTGATATGAAACATTCAAGACCCTGGTATTTTGATAACAAGGAGTAATATGAACAATGGGCAGTGTTCTGTTCAAATGTCAAGGGTGAAGATGGTTAATTAAGCTGTTCATATATCTACAGAGCAGATGAAGTGAAATACAAATGAGTAGATGCAAATAATAAAACATATCCTAGGAAGTAGTTCATGTGATTATTATTGATATATGAAGGCCAAGGATAATATTTATCCAATATTCCTCTGGGAAATAGTGTTAAGAAATAACACCATAAAAAAGGTAGAAAACTCTATCTATTCATTAAATCTGTAGTGAAAATCTCCAGAAAGATTATTGATGTTCTCAAAATGAATAAGGAACACATGTTAATAATAAAATTTTAAAATGTTTTAAAAATTCCTCTTCAGAGGCCTATTCTACATAGTTTTCATATATATGTTTAAGTATTATTAACTCCAAACTAAAATTTACCAGAGTATGTGCATAGCATTTTATAATACAATGTATCAACAACACAAATCTACATGATGTTTAGAATTTTGACCAAAGAAATTATAAAGGAATGGCATTAACTACTGCAGCAGAAAGACAGTCTATAGATATAAAAATCTGAGAAGAGAAAATATATTTATTCAAAGTCATAGGTAGTCAATTATAGAAAACCAGAAAATTATATTATAACATCATTAAAGAAATGTACAATTTACTGAGTAGCTACTAAAAACTAAGCAGTAAGGATTTGAGACAAAAAGATGACTAAGATGTAAGAGAAATTACTCTGACAAGAGTAAGAAGCATGCAGCTAAGCATTATAAAATGATATAAGAATAGACATCCATTTCTGCAAAGACAGTTTAGGTTTTTTTTAATTTCTCAAACTAACTACAACTAAAACCTCTCAAATTACATTTATACCCACACATGACTCTGAAAAGTGGAGAAAAGATGGTAGAACAACTAGCAACTTCAGAACATATAGAACAGCATGATTTTTGAATTCTCCACAATTTATTTTTGTTTCATATCTCTGAGAATGGGTGCTGGAGCAGCCAGCCACCTAGATATACCAGTAAGCACGGTCCAAAGAAAGCCACAACAAATGTTTGCTCTCTGTAGTCACACACACACACACACACACCCCAAAAAATCTTAGCAATGAGACATTATCTCATATGGTTTTTATTAGCATTTCCCTGATGATTAGTGATATTGAACAAATTTTCATATTCTTGTTGGTCATTTGTATTAACTCTGGCAAAACTTCTATTTTATTCTATTTCTATTCTTTAGCTCATTTTTAACTGTACAGTTTCTGATTTTGCTGTTAAGAGGCAGGACATCTTTATAAATTTTAGATATAAACCCTTCACATTTGTGTTTTGCAATTTTACCCCCATTTTATAAGGTATCTTTTCATTCTGTTGATTGGTTCCTTTTTGGCATGGAAGTTTTCAAATTTGATGCAATGTCATTTGTCAGTCTCTGAATGTGCTTTGGTGTCATAACCAAGAAATCCTTCTTGGTTAAGTTTATTCCTAAACATTTTATTCTTTTTGATCCTATAGTCTATGGAATTGTTTTAATTGCTTTTCTTTAATTGTTCATTGCTATTTTCCTGAATTTGTTTAGAAGTTCAAATAATTTTTGGTGAAATCTTTAGGGTTCTCAAAATCTAAGATCATGTCATGTGTGGAACAGAGAGAATGTTATTGCTTCCTTTCCAATTTGATTGTCTTTCATTTTTCTTGCCTAACTGCTCTACCTAGAAATGCCAATACTATAGTGAGAAGTACTGAAAATCAAGTAGTGAAACTGAGCATCATTATTTTGTTCTTAATCTCTCAGAGAGAAAGTTTTCAGTTTTTTTTTTTTTTAACCATTGTATAGGATGTTAGTTGTGGGCTTTTCATAGATGATCTTTATTACATTGAATGAATTTACTCCTAAGTTTTAGAGTGTTTTTATGAAAAAGTGTTGAAATGCTTTATTTCTCTCATTGTATAATTTTTGCATTTGCAAAAAACAGCCACCTCTCTCATTCTTTGTACAGTGATTTCAAACAGAGAAAGACCTTCATGAACCATCTCAGATAAAGATTCTGGAAGTCTCTGAAATCTTTTATTAAGATGCATCTTCTCTGGGGTGGGGGGTGGGTGGAGCACTGTGCTAGCTCAGTTGGCTAAGTATCCAACTTTGGCTCAGGTCTTGATCTCATGGTTTGTGGGTTCAAACCCTACATCCGGCTCTCTGATATCGGTGTGGAGCCTGTTTCAGATCCTGTCTCCCTCTCTCTGCCCCTTCCTCACAGGCATGCTCTAAAAAATAAAATAAAAGTATAAAAAAAGATGCATTTTCTCTGGGCTTATGTGTTCCGGTTTCTTTTCTGGTGCTTATCAGCTCTTGCTCTTTCTAATGTCTGTCTATAATACTATAGGTCCCCTGGGCAACAATAAGCCCCTGAGCTTTCTTTTGTTCTCAGCAAGTCCCAAGGCATCCAAAGTATGCTGATTCCTCTCGGTTCTCAAGACAAATCAGTCTTTCTGGAAGCTCCCTGAAAGCTGGAATGTTACATGTATGCATGTATATATCACTCTTCTTTTTGTCTTCCAAGGGAGAAGCCACAAGCTGGCTGCGTTCTGATTGCTCTGAGCTATGCCAGTGTTAGCAAAGGGCTGACATGGTTGAAATAAAACAGCGTCTCTTCCTTATTTCATTGTGGCTGTTTTTGGCTTTGAACTCGCTAGAGGCATTGCTGCCTCTTAAATGGTTTCTGGAATTCTTCTATTGACTTTACACCATATACTATTAAGTCATTATCTCTGTGGGGGAATGGGATGTAGGTCTTCCTCTTCCACCATCTTGTTATCACTTTCCACTTACAACTTACTTTTGACAAATGTGCAAAATAAATTCAAGAGAGGAAAGAAAATTTTTTCAACAAATGATGCTGGACCAATGAGACATTTTCAAAACAGTAAACATGTACTTAAGTCTCATATCTTATAAAAAATGAATCATTGGCGTGTCTTGCTGCCTTCTGCTGTCTGCGATGAGGACATAACGAGAAGTGAGTAGTTTTCAACTGAAAAGGGTTTCTTCACTAGAACTGAACCATGCTGATTCCTGATATTGGAATTCTAGCCTTATACTGTGAGAAATGATGTCTGTTGGTTTTAAGTTACCTAGTCCGTGGTATTCTGTTATAGCAGCTGAACAAATGGAGACAGTCATGTAATTAAACAAATTGTAAAACTAAAACTTTGAGAAAGCTAGGGCTAAGCAAAGAGTCTTTAGAGATAAACAAAAACCATGATTTATTAGAGGAAAATTTGGCAATTTGGACTTCCAAAATTTAAACAGAATTTCGCTTTATGGAAGACTCTTTATAACGAAAATACAAGCTCTATACAAAAGGCAAATATTTGGAAACTACATAGTTGATAATGGACAAGTATCTTGAGTAGAACAAAAACTGTCAAACTCAATATTAAAAATAAAACAAACGCCACAATTAGTATATGGGTAAATAGCATGATGGGATGTTGGAAATAAACTCATGAAAACATGTTCAACATTCACCATTAGTGAAATGAAAATGTATGCCACAGTGAAACATTACTGCACAGTTATCAGAATGGCTCAAATGAAAAATAGTGACAGTACTAAATACTGATAAGGAGCAGCTGGATTGTTCAGACATTTATGATAGGAATGTAAAAGCTGCAACTACTCTGTAAAAATTTGGGAACTACATAGTTGTTCCAGTACCATTTGTTGGAAGTTAGTTGGATACATATCCATGGCTCTATTTCTATACTCTTTTATTTTGTTCCATTTGTCTATACAGATATACTATTGCTAATGATTCACTGTCTTGATTACTTAGAATAAAATTTGAAATCAGATTGTATGCTCTTCTACCACTATTTCTTCTACAAAATTGTTCTTTATTATTCTAGTTTGATTGCATTTGCATATAAATGCTAGAATTTTAATTGGACTATATTGAATCTACAATCTACCTGGGGCGAATGGACATTTAAATACCATTCCGTCTTCCATTTTAGGAAAGTGATATATTGCTCCACTTACTAAGCTCTCTATTTCTTCTCAATAGTGTTTTCTGGTTTTCAATTTGTGGGAAATATACCTTTATTTTGCTCAAATTTATTGCAAAGTTTGTTCTATTTTTGCTATTAGAGTAAATCAAATTGTTTCTTTTTATTCTTTTTCAAGTTTTTTAATTTAAAATTTCATTAGTTAACATATAGTATATTAGTTTCAGGAGTAGAATTTAGTGATTCATGACTAACATACCACCCAGTGTTCATCACAAGTACCTTCCTAAAATTTCTATTTCTGATTGTGTCTTTTTATTTATTCATTAATAAATCTACTACCAAATCTTTTCACACATTTATATGCATCACAATTGACACCATATGTCATATCCCTTCAGCTAGAGAATTAGGTTTTCTTTGTAGTACATTCAGTTATGCTGGCAATAAAAACTATATTTTTTATGAAAAAAATGTATTATTTTGCTTGTACTTTAATGGATAATTCCACTAGGTAAAAAATTTTGGGCTGGCAGTAATAACAATAACAATAGTGTTCTGAAGTTGAACAATATCAATATTATAGCTATAATTTCTCATTATTGTATTTTCAGCACATTGAGTGTCACTTTTATGTCTTCTGATCTGAATAATGGCTGATAAGAACATAACCATTAATTATAAAGGTCCCCAACATACATAGAAAAGTATATTGTTTTTCTATAACCGTTTAAGAGCCTCTCAGGCTTTTAATACATTATCACTTTTGTGTTTTCATCTTGTTTGTTATTTGTTGAGCATCTCGAATCTGTAAGTTCATGTGCTCTGACAAATTTGTGAAATCTTCAGCTCTTTATATTACTTTTCTCTCCTCCTTTCCTTTCCTGAGACTTCAGTTACATATATTAGATACTTGACAGTTCCTTACATGTCTTTGAGGCTCTGTCAATTTTTTCTTTCATCTTTTTTTCTCTATATTCTTTATAGTGTGCAAATTTTGACCTGTTTTTAAGTTTGCCGATTTATTCTGTTAACTCAAATCTGATATTAAGCCAATCTTGTTAATTTTTCCTTTACAACTACTGTTACGTTTCAGCACTTAATTTATTTTGGGGTAGTTTTTGTTTGTCTGTTGAGACACCCCATCTATCTACACGTTAAAATCAGTTTTCATTAATTTTGTACATATGTTCCCCATAACCCTTTGAACATATTCATATAATAGTTGCTTTAAAATTTTTATCTGATGAATTCAATCTGGGTCTACTCAGCTTCTGCTGGCCATCTTTCTTCCCTGTTATGACACTTTATCTTTTCCCTGATGTAGCTATTTTGGTTGAAAAATGGATATTACAAATCTTGGACTGTGGCACTTGATTCTGTTTTGTGCTCTCTGTGGTCTTCTAGCTCTTAAGAGATTTAGCTCTGATTCTCAGATATTCTACCAACTTCAGGATCTGTCTGCTGACACCTCAAACTTATGAAGCTTCTATTGTCTGTTGCCTTCGTGGTGTACAGTTGGGAATTGCACTCAGTTAAAAAACAAAAAGCAATAAAATCTCAGATTTTACTCAGTACAATTCTACTTTTAAAAATAAAGTCCTCATTTTCTTTTGCCTAAATTTCTGCTGTCCATCCTGCTGTCTTAATCATAAATCTGTAGTGTAGGTGACAGCCAGGAATATGGGCAAGTTTATGTACCAAGTTTGGATCTTACTCTTTCTACCAGTCTCTAACGGCCACACTTTGTCTTTTAACTTTTCAGTTATTCTTTTAACGCTAAGCCGTGTTTGCCAGCATCTTCAGTTGATAAAGATGAAGTTTCCTTTACTATTTTATATTAGCCTTGGGGGTTGGGGAGTGCACTCAGGCCAGAAAGACACAGACTTGTAATTCTCACATCTTCTAGTTGCAGTAGTTTAAAGAATGAACTCTATTCTTCTGACTGGTTTCCAGTTTGTTGTAAGGTATTTATGTGGGAGGGAGTCAACCTATCAATATCATTGAAAAATCTCTAGGTATAAAATTTTCATGCCAAAAAAAGTTTTAAATTCTCATATATATTGATTTAGCAAATATTAGGAGAGTTTTCAGTTAATAGTAGTCTTCTAAAAATGGAGAGATGGAAGAATGGATGGGTTCTATAATTCACTATTAAAATTTACTATGGAAACTAAAAGAATTACATATCACATGCAGCCTAGTTCTGTGAGTCTTTAGGTTCCCTGTCTGAAACCTCAACTGGGAGGCCATGAGAACTTCTCTATAGATACTATGTGGGGATTTCCTTTCTTCTCCCTATGGTTTCTGTAGGCTGGAGTCTGGAAATATTACCTTACTATTACTGCAGACATCTCAAGATCTACAGGGAAAGCTATTATTATATTGAAGTAAGTATATAGACAGGAAAAAGAAAGGAAATAAACATTTTAGACATTCTTCTTCTCGAAAGCTTCCTCCCCTTCATTGCTGTCTCTTTCCCAAGTCCATTGACAATCTCTTTACAAGGCCACCTAGTGTTCTTTGCATTCCTCATTTGCAACACCTGTACTGGTCTTTCCTCAAAAGTCCTTGTGGAGGCCGTAAGATTGTATCTCTTAAATTTCTAACTGCAGGATATGCATTTAAGTGATAGCTCTAGTTACTACACTCTGATATTATTAGCATGTTCACACTGAAGACATGTGTCCCATCGGCTGTGCTCAGACAATGAGCACAGAAGAGATGCTAAGGTAAGCCCATTCCTAGGGAACACAGGACTTCTCTGATGAGCAGCTCTGACTCATGAACTCTGAAATGGTTCTGCTGAATTCTTTTATGTCTGCAGTGCATTCTAAGGCATTGACAACCCTCCTTCCTCTTTTCCCCTTTTTCTGACAAGGTCAAACAATCACAGTCTAAGGGCTTTCATAACCTCCCCTGGCTCCCTCCCTGTAGTCTCTAACATCTATCTTGCATGCCTAAGTCTGTCTTAGTGTCTGCTTCTTGAAGAATCCAAAATAATGCAGATCTTGATCTATGCCAGCAGGCCTGGAAATATTCATCTAATAAAGTACATTTTAATTATTATGTTAACTTGTTTTCTTGTCTCTCATCCCCCACATACAGTTTTAAAAAAAAAAGTAGAAAACAGAGCACTAATGAGGTAACTGAGAGAGGTTTTTATTTATCTTTCCAAAAGGCTGACAATGAAATCCTCAGAATGCTATGCTATTTAATTTTAGAAAAATGTGAGGACAGTTATAAGGAAAAAAGCTCCATTGGCAGTGTTGAACTACATGAGAAATAAACTTTAGAAATTGATCAGTCTAAGTATTAAAAAAGGGAGATGCTAAGGGCACCTCCCATGAATTAAGATATATCCTTTTTCTTTGATCTTAAAGGGTATGAAGAATTAATTTATTATTCAGGTATTTATTTTTCCAAGTTAATCTTGCCTGTTTCCTTACTGACTTGTCAAAACTAATGTATCATCAAGAACCAACATAACTCTGAACACATATATGAACATGACACCCAAATTCTGTTTGTGTTTGATTAAAAAGTGATCAGCCCCAGGGGCACCTGGGTGGCTCAGTGTGTCAAGCGTCAGACTTCAACACAGGTCATGATCTGATGGCTCATGACTTCAATCTCCACATTGGGCTCTGAGCTGTCAGCACAGAGCCTGGAGCCTGCTTCAGATTCTGTGCCTCCCTCTCTTTCTGCCCTTCCCTGATGGCACTCTTTCTGTCTCTCAAAAACAAAAACATTTAAACAAATTTTAAAAAGTGGTCAGCTCCATATGTTCCAGACTATATTCATTTAAGTGTAAAATAATTTTACAGGCAATTTAAGACAAACAAGAATATATTTTAAGATCTATAGGTATATAGGGAGCATAATTTGAAAATCAGTGGCTTAGAACTGAGGCCATTTTAAATCCAGACTCTTAAGTATCTGGCTATCACTTCCTTTTCCAACCTCATGTCATTAAAGTGAAAAGGATATCAGTTTTTAATATAATAAGAGTTTTTCCCATTACATATAAGTGGCACTATATTATAAATACCTGAATAAGGGCTGTGCTCAGATATAATATAAAATAATGATCGCTATTTTCACTTACAAATTTTTTTTTAATTTGGCAAAGCAGATGCAGGCCATTAAGATACAATGGTTCGAATACCAGACATGACAGCAGCAGGAAGCAAATGCCAGGAATTAAAAGAAAGTAGCTTCATATTTTTAGAAGAATTATATCTTAGACTGTAAATCTATGTTTTTTTAATTCAATATGTATATGAAAGACATCAGTGGAGAGTATTTATTATGTCTGTTGCACAGGAATTTTAGCAAACTCATTTTTCACCAAAATACATTCGTAAAGTCTGCAGACAAAAATGCTTTCAAGTAACATATGGATGTTCAAGCACACAGTTGGTGTAGGTATAATATATGTTAAATAACATGCTATATTAAGGTTATTATTTTGGAGGGCATCCCACTTAAAACAATTAGTATACAAGGTTTTATTATTACTAAAAAGCAAATAACCCACATTAGTTTGAATTTTGAAAATCTGGTGTAAGATTTGATATTTCAAATGCATGAGATGGTTGGGGTTTTATAGAACAAATTAATTGTGAATGCATTTTTACCTGTAATCACACGGATTTCTTTCTCTCATGAACAATGAAAGGACAGAGAAGTTTAAATGTCTAATAGAAAAACAAAGAGATCTTTCCTCAAACCTATATAGCATTATCCAGTGTTCAGAGTAAATGTGATGAAATATCAGGTCAAATAAAATCTTTAAAAAATGTATTCCATCATTAGAGACTGGAAAAGATTTCATTATCTTATGAAAATATATCATTTATATTTGCCTTGGCAATAATGAATGATAGTTTTCAAGAAGGTCAATAAATGTCATATATTTATTATTGGTATTTTACTGTATTTCACTTAACACTATGACAATAAAACTAAGACCACCTTTTGGTTTGATTTTGTCTTGTTTTACTCTATTTATTTTGAAAGTATTTTAACTGAAAGAAAAATATATTTTAACATTTGGACACATACTCTTTACTCAAGTACTCCTGAGCAATATATACTTTGGAGATGTGGATCATGGACAAGGAAAGAAATAGCTATAAAATTAATAAAAATAATTGGATGAATTTTCTTGAAGTCTTATTCAGCTGTAGATATGACAGCTCAGTTCATTTGGTGCAAACATAGCCAGCAGTGGTGGCTATATTACAAGGTCTGATTCAGATTGATAACTCAAAGAATCTCAGGCAGTTCAACATTTATTTTAGAAATATCAAAAGCAATTAGGTCAAGAGTTGAGCATTTCATTAAAGCATAGACTATTTGAACTTTTTACACAGATAAGAAAAGGATCTGCAATCGATAGATATCTATTTTATTAGGCTCTGGAAATTCCTGCTGATTTTGATAGTCAGGAAAAAAAAGAGAAATTAGAAAAGAGAAAAGAAATTTGTAATTATAAGACTGCATTTTAGGATACAGAGTTCTCCACTCACATCAGCTTTATTTTCTTTTCTATGAAAAATGGATTAAAGGGCATAGTATAAAAGCCAATATGGAAAGATAGGTTTCCGTAAGGCAAAATGTTTATCAATACAAATGCTGTTTTAGCAATATCCTATTCTAGAGTACTAAACAAACAAACAAACAAACTTCTGTACTATGGCTTGAGAGGACTATATGAACTGGAAAATTGTGTCCCTAAGACCCATTTTCAAAAGGGAGACTGGATCACTGAGTTCCAAGGTATGGTCATGTAAACTTCTATGACCGAAATGTGCAGAACCATAAAAATGGAGCTGCGAACTCAAAGGAAGGTGAAGCGTAAGGAAAGAGAAACACTAGAACAGATAACCTTCTAGATGTCCTTCTGTTCTAGAACAAATTTCTGAAGCACCTATAAACTGAAATTTCACTTAATGGGGGGAGAAAAGCACATGCTCTGTATCAGGCACCCATCAAGTTTATTCACTTTCAGCTACAAATTAGAAGTGGAATTTATGGTAAATGACTCTGGGTATGTCCTCAAGATGATACAGGGCATAAGACAACTTAAATATATAAACAGTATAATCTTATCCCATAAGGTTAGTGAGTCGGCCTGAACGAAAAAGAGCCAGTATTGCTTCTACCATGCTTGTAACACCTAGCAGTAAAGAACAAATGGAATTAAAGTCAACACCGGTAACCATAATGTAGGATTCACTTAATAGGAGACAGATAATACTGGAGATACTGAGAGAGTATAAAGCTCAAGAAGAATCTCTCATCAGAATGCAGAAACTCTGGGTTTCCTGGTACAGATATTGTACCTTTACCCTTGTGAACTGGAGAGGGTATTGTGTATAACAACCATAGGCACTTCTGTGGAATTACTAAAGAAAATTAGGTTGTTTTTATTTTTTATTTTTAATTATTTTTTAATGTTTGTTTATTGTTGAGAGAAAAAGACAGCAAGCAGGGAAGGAGCAGAGAGAGACAGAGACACAAAATTTGAAGTGGGCTCCAGGCTCTGAGCTGTTAGCACAGAGCTGGATGAAGGGCTCAAACTCACAAAGTGGGAGATCATGACTTGAGCTGATGTCAGATGCTTAACCAACTGAGCCACCCAGGTGCCCCTAAAATTAGACCATTTTTAAAAAAGAAAGGAAGTCCAGTAAGAAATAGAATGGGTGGGAGAGCTCAGTGCAACTTCCAGCTTCACTTACTCTGCAACATTTAGCCATGGTCTGGGGTAAATAGCAGGTCAAGCAATGCAGCCTGCGTGGGGCATTCCTGCTAGATGAACAGGACTGAACATCTTAGGGACATGTTGCAGGAATTCAG
The DNA here is from genome assembly GCF_006229205.1 of Suricata suricatta. Classification (NCBI taxonomy): domain Eukaryota; kingdom Metazoa; phylum Chordata; class Mammalia; order Carnivora; family Herpestidae; genus Suricata; species Suricata suricatta. The sequence goes on along the minus strand of NC_043704.1, from coordinate 36,253,337 downwards.
TTATCAGAGATATGCAGGTGGGCTTTAGAGCACTTATAGGGCCCATCTTTGAGAAGCTGCATGATGCAAAACACAAGGAAGTAAGTTTATTTGGGCCTAATAGGTTCATGACCCTTGAGCAAGGTAGAAACACTAAGGAAACAACACGTTTCTGAATACCCTGGGGAATGATGATACTTCTGCTTTGGGAATGAGGTGGGGGCTTCATTATGGATTGTAGAGAAGAGCTAGAGCAGGTGTGGAAGAATATCAAGCAAGTGTTACTAGAACACACCTATGGCCTGACTAGCAAATATTTTACTGTTAGAAGTCTGAGACCTGCATACTATTCCCCACTTCCTCATATACACTCAGGGCATGTACATCTCTCCCTGGGAATAATAATATGTTAAAATTAACAAAGGCTGGTAGATATAGAAATATTTAAGATATAAGTCATGTTTGGCACATTATGACTTGAGGAGTACATGTGATCTGGTATCTTTCTAAAATAAAATACATTGAAACATAACCATGTTAGTTTTTATCTATTGTCCCTGGATATATTTGTGGTACAATGGCAGGGGTGGATAGCTGTGACAGTGACAGCACAAATCTCTAAATCCTAAAGTAATTACGATCTATCCTTTTACATAAAAAGTTTGCCAACCATGCATAATATGGTAGAGTCATACAACAGGATAAGGGCCAAGGATAGAACTCAGACCTAAGGGATTTAATACTCATGAGCCATGGTTGGCCTCTTAATCCAGAAGGCAGCGGGGCTCTAAGGCAGGATTACTGGTATAAGAGTAAGATGTTGATAAGGATACCATGTTTTTGCTTCCTAATTATTAATTATCAAGAGAGAATATCAGCTGCCCTTGAACTAATTGGGGACAGGAAATAAGGAAGCATATGGGGAGCATCTTACCTTGCACACAACTCAAGAGCAGTATCTAATCAGCAGGTCATACCTACAGCTGCAGGCAATAAAAGTAATGTAACATACTACATACTACTTTGATTCTGCTGTCGATAGCTGTACCAACTCAAAACTTAGTGCTCTTGAAATTCCTATCATTAATTTTAATCACGGTTCTATGAATTTGCAATTTGCTCTGGGTTCAGCTAGACGATTCCGCTGATCTCATTCATGTGTCTTTTGACAACTGAGGGTCAATGGCCTATTTCTATGTCTGACGGTCAGTTGCAATGACTTGGTTAACTGGGATACATACTCTTAACCTTCCACAAATTAATCTGGGTTTATTCAAATAGTTATGATCACAGGGTTCTAGACAGCAAAACTCAAAGCTAAGCACTTAAAAGTTTTTGCTTCCATCAAGTTAGCTACTGTTCTGTTGATCAAGAACTAAAAATAATGGCCAGGCAAAGAATAAATATGGGTGAGAAACACCCAAAGACATGGATTATTACCATGCAGTGTATGGTATTTACAAATACAAAGACGTGTATTTACTATACAGTGTATGTCTAATAAGATACCAAATGTTGTAAACTGATTACAGGAATGTGGTTTTAATGTATATAAAAGTCAGTGGGATTTACCCATTGAGAAACTGATAGGATATGGGGGATCTACACAGGTACAATAGAGTAATCATAATCTGATAATTAGAGAACCTTCAACAAATCAGGGAGAAGTATCTCCATCATACTAAGACAGGAAAAGGAGTTGGAAAGGAACACTGACAATATGTCTATAGAGGTGTTTAGGATACTATGTTAAAACTGAGAGGCAGAGTTCTGTCCTAAATTCCTTAATCTGGAGGCAAGTTCAGAAATTCTGCAAGGAAAAGAGTGTTATAAAAATAAGAATGAATATTCTGAAGCAAATAAATGGAGATGATGACATTGGAAGTGAAAGAGCAAGAGCAAGGAACAGAGGATCCACTGTTATCACAAGTGATAAAACTATGCTGAGTGTACCCAGGACACACCTAGTGAATGGAATAAATATTATTCTTATTCTATGTAGAGTAACCTAAATACTCAAGGGAAATTTGTCTCCACCCTAGAGTTACTGAAAGATTTAAAATATGTTCCTATGAGAGCAGCATATGAATAATTATTCCTTCAAACTTAGTTATAAAGGACACACACAAAGTGTAGGGAATAATCCAACGGATGGGCAGGGGACTAAGGAAAAAAAAAAAAGAGGGTTGCAGACCAATTTAGAGTAGAATGTTAAGTTCTCCTCCAAAAGCTACTTTGTAGCATATGAAAGAAATAACTATTAGTTGAAGTTATTTTCTGATGGCATGTCTCATCAAGGATAAAACTGAAGATCAGAGATAAATTTGGTCTAAGGCTACACACGTAATACAATATTATAAGTACTTATTAGCTACTATTCTCATTTCTTTATTAGCATTATCTAGGTTCCTGCCTTTAGAGATTCTGAACTAGTTGTTGCACACTGACATCTGGGAGCCTGTTATTATTTTTTAAAATCAACCTGGGTAATTCTAATGTACTGTCATTTTAATTAATCTTTATTACACTCTATTCAGGAAACACTGATGTTCCATTTTAAAGTTGTGAAAAATGAACAGAATGAGCTAATGAGATGCCCCAAATGAACTAGTTTATTATAGAACTATGCTTCAGGACTAGTATGCATCATAGTCAGGATTCGAACCCAGGCAACCTGATTAAAGAAAGAGCCTGTCCACTACTCTTTCTCCTGACCAGAAGTGTTTATCTCAAAAAATAATTTTTTTATTGTACCACTTTCTGAAAATCAAGGCTTAGACTATTTTAATATTTAGTAATACATGTGTGAATTATGGATGTTGTCAGTTTCCTTTCTGGCCAGGACAGGACTAGGCACTGTAAATCTGGAGATCTTTAGCCTCAGCTTCAGTCATCTGGTCTCTGTGGCAGTATTGCAAAAGGGGTAATATGATATTAGCCCCAGCAGCTGGGAGGCCATAGATTTCAAGGTATTGCCCAGATCACAGATTATCAGTGTGTAGCAAAGACTCACCTTAGGAGTTATAACTGCAGAGCTAGACAAAACTTTGGGAAACAAAGAATTCAACTTTTTAATATTCATAAAACTCTATTAGGGGAAATGACAAAATAATGAAGGAAGCATAAATAGATTATGTATATCCAACTAGTTATTAGAGATAGTAGGATTGCATTTCCAGACCCTTATTTGATTTGAAAATCAGGTAATGATGACTCAAATATGGTGATGTGACCACCCACTTCTTTATGTTTTTTAGCCTAGGATATGATAATTGAAAGTGGCTCCACATGGTAATTAGGGTCATGAATAAAATTGGGTTTATGTTCATAATTATAAATTATGGACCAGATTGAATCTTGAAGAAATAATCTCAGAGAGCCCCCAATTTTTCTGAAGAAACCAACATTTTTAAGATCATAATGTTTATTGACTCATTAGTATTATTGGTAACTCCTGGGAGGTTTAGAAATTAGTGTAGATATGAATTTAAAAAATCTATACTGTAAGTATATTTGTATTAAGTTCAGAAATTATGTATATTTGCAACTTAAGCATTTATAATTTATTGTAACATTTTTGACATTTTAGCACTCAAACTGATTAATCTTATAATTTCAATTTTAATATGTGTAACTGATAAATATAGATTTACTAATTTCAGTACTGTAGCATTTAAGGGAATTTATGGTTTAACTTACTATATTAAATTTATATGAGCTATTTAAGTATTCAGGAAGGTTTTCTTTGTTAATTAGACAATTGGAATACTTAAAAAGAAATTGAATATATTAAATTTATAAATGCAGTTTAAAATGTTGAAGGTGTTTCATTAACTGAGTTTGTAAATGTGACCACACACTGTTCGAAGGCCCATTAATAACAGGTAGGGAAATTTTACTAGACTTAGAAATACAACTTTCATATACAGCTTAAAAGCTGAAGAACTGATTTTGGAGTTTCTAACTTTAATAAATTTAATACTAGTTTTTCAAATCAAAGTAAATTCTAAATAATCTTCTGAACATAAAAACCTCCTTTGAGAACATAATGAATTTTTCAATGATAGTCAATTTTTCAATGTTTGGGTAATCTGTGATGTAGTAGCTTTGCCCTATGGCTAGTCTCTCCCTCTGGTTCCAAGAGTGTATTCCTATTCCATCAATGTAAAAAACCCTATGCTAAAACTCAGCACTTGGTAGAGATATTTACCCGTGTTACCCTTTTAACCGTTCTTGAGGACTTGATTGTTCCTGTATCTTCTAGAGGTTCATGGACTCCCTGCTTCAAACTGAACAAATCTGATGCAAAAAGAACTTTCCCATCTATTCACTGTCTCCTTGATTTCTAAATGTTTGATGATGGCACACCTTAAACAGCACATCAGCCATGCTAGATACTAATAGTTTCCTGGGTTCAAAGTGAACCCAGTCAATCATTATCATACCCCACTGGGCTCTTCTCACCAGCCCTTTATGGCCTCTGCTTTGATTCCCCTCCCCAACAACACATCGATGGTTGAGGTTTTGATATTACAGATATTTACAACTACCACAAGAGAAGAAAAATAACGTTTTTCCTAGAAATGTTAACATATATATTGGGGGAAATTACCATCATACTAGGTTTTTGCATGATTTTTGTGCCTGAGTATAAGTAATCCATCTGCAGTGTCACCAAACTGATTGCTAACCTTGACCAAGAATATACAAATAGTCTCCTGTCTCGATTTAACTGGTTTTCTCATATTCATTTTTTAAATGTATTTATTTACTTTGAGAGACACAGAGCATAGGAATGGGTGGAAGGGCAGGCAGAGAGAAAGAGAAGAGAGAGAGAATCCCAAGTAGGCTCCACACTGCCAGTGCAGAGCCCAGTGCCGGGCTTGAACCCATGACCCATAAAATCATGACCTGAAGCCAGGTCGAGAGCCAGGCGCTTAACCAACTGAGCCACCCTGGCACCCCCTCATACACATTTTTGATCAATCAACACAAAATCAGTTATTCATTATAGGTGAAGTTATCTAGCCTCATTTTAAAAATCATTTAGTTATTGCCCTGTTTCTAAACAATAATTCCAAAATCTTAGGAGTACCTACAATGGCCTTTGATGTTTGTGGTCTCCTGCATCTCAGTCCCAGAGAAATGAAGTCCCTGATGCCTAATGAAATCTTATGGGTTGACTCAAAGTTTTAGAAACAAATCCAGGAGGTACTGCATAGTCCTGGAAAGGGAACTTAATGGTTATGATATCTGTTAGAATGGAAAAAAATAAGGAGAAAAATATATAGCTGACAGAGAAAGAAAAGGAGAGAGGAAGAGATTGAAAGAGATTGGAGCCCAGGTCCCTGCACCTTGCACCTTCTCATCAACTCCACATACGTGCACTTCAGAAGTCCTACAGGGACTAGTCATTTAGCATGATCTCTTGACCTTAACGCTACGCAACGTCCTGGACCCTCCACAGCAGAAGCTTTATGCAGAAGTATGTTAGCCTCCCGCAGAGCACGGTTCTTCAAACTCCCCGCTGCCATAGCGCCTGCAGCACAGCCTGCACGCCCGCCTATCTCAGAAGTCTGTGCCCTGCAGTTGTTTCTTGGGGCCTGCCTAATGGAAACATCCTGTGCTCCGAGCCTGAAATATGCTGTGGCACCCTTACTCCCTCTGCCTACTACTCACAAGCCTTGGCTCACCTAAATCCTGGCCTATTTTCTCTGCATGTTTAGTATCTATGAACCAGATGCCCACTCAACAGCTCCACATCCGGAGGGCTGAAATCACAACTTTCTCCATGAAGTGTGAAACCCCTTCCAGACTCCTTCTTTAGCGACTCTTCCCTCAGTGTTAAGATACACTTGAGAATCTCTTTCCGTCCTTATAGTTCTTGTCCTATCACAACTTAATCATTTTTAGATTAAGCTTCCCTTGTTTAAATTACTGATTGAACTCAGGTTGATATACTAGTCTTTTAAGATGACTCATCTAAAGCTACATAACTGGATGACTAGCTCCCTATCACGAGGGAAATTTCTGCAGGAATACTATCATCTAGAAGAAGTATCTCCTGCTAAGAATCTGGCACATCCATCTCGGAGGATATAGTATGATTACTTTTCTGAGAAAGGGTGTCAGATGCAGATTCAGTCAGATAGGACTACAGATATTATTTCCTCTGAAAGATTTCACAGGTGTTAGAAATAAACCTACTTCCAGAAGGCAAGCTGAACGTCATCTCACACATTTCTACATGTAAAACACTAGAATAATACCAATTCATATGGAAAAATTAAAAGTGACCCACAGGAAAGAAATACAGTGTGTGTGGGAAAGGAGAGAATATTTCCAACCTAATGGTATCTATTTTCATTTGTCAATAGAAAAAAAAAAAGTATCACTATTGTCCATTAACCTTAAAATTGGTGATGTAACAAAAATTAGAATTGTACTTCACACAGGTTTATTTTAAAAATATTAATGTGACCCAATATACTCTATTTTTAATAATTTATCTCAGTTTTAGAAGTATATTTGCCCTCTAAATATTGAAATTTAAATATTATCCTAGGCAGTTGGTAATAATTACTTTGGGATAGCTTATATAAGTGGATATAGACTTATATAAAGATATAGACTTTTTCTAAATATTTAAAATGAAAGAAATGAGCCTATTTTCTGGTTTGAATGGAAATTGAATTTTGTAGTCTAAACTCTTTCCTGCAAATCATAAGTCTAATTATAAATTAGGAATTATTTAATCTTATTGAATATTTATTTAGATATATTTTCATTCAGCTATCAGTCTCTGGATAAATTTGTATAATTTGATGAGAAGAGCGATTTCATTAGAAGTTGCATTGAACTGAAATCATAGGACTATAAGTCCCCAACTGATTTGGATTCCATAAATTAAAGATATGTGATAATATAAACACAGATTGAATATGCATAGTTAAAAATAAGGTGTGCTTAAAAAATTAATGTCTATGATATAGAGGAGAAATCTTTAAACTAGACAGTTTTCTAGTTCATAGTGATGCTCATTTATATATGAGTAATGTGTTATTTTACATAAATACTTAGTGCTCACCAAAGTTGGGCATCTGGCAGAATATTATGTCATGGAGCCGTTAGCCATTTGTTTGCACTTGTTATTTAAAATAAGGACACAATGTTACTTTTAACATATTGCATACTTCAAACTTACGTTTATCCCAATTAACCTAAATTGGCTGTGAGATTTAATTATTGGCCTGATGATATTCCAATTGAGTACCACTTAATGCCTTATCTTCAAGAAATAACTGCCAGTTACACAAAACTAGTAAATGCTTACAGACATTATTTATTTATAAACCACTGCTACTATTTAAATCTTTTTGTTGAACTAGAAAGCAAAAATGTATTAATAATTTTAAATTGCATGAATACAATTTGAATATACTTTACATGAAATGTAATTTATTTCCCAAGCTTAGTGTTTCTACTTTATGTTCATTATCATTAATTTGGTTTCACAACCAAGAATGTATAAAATTGGCATAGATATTTTTGTGCAGCAGAATTTAGAGAATAGAATAAGTATATATATATATATATATATATATATATATATATATACTTAGAATAGAATAAGTATATATATATATATATTTTAAAAGCTTCTTTTGGAAATATGTTTCTTTAAAATTCTTAGGTATCTTTAAATTACTTCTTCCAAATATACTAAAAATCTAATCATATATTTTCTAAAGGCTTCTATGAATATATGTTGCTGAAAAATAGAGCAGGAAAGTTTTTTATAATTATTTAAAACATTTAATTGTTGGTAGTTTAGCTCCTATTTACCATATATTTAGAAGTGAATTTTGGGTACATAAACCAGAATTTATAGAATATCATTTTCAACTAAAAAACCAATGCTGAGAAATGTCCATAGTGAATAGAGATTTATTAGAAAATAAATTTTTAAGCTTTACCCCTTAAGTATAAATGTGAGTTAATTTTGAGTTATTTTATTTTAGTGCTAAAACTGAAAAATGAATACAGTTGTGCTGGAAATGTAAATGTGTTTTCGGTGTACAACTTAATTTTATGTATACTCCACTCTGATATTTCCGTGGTCAACATAACCGTAGAAATTGAGGTATATTTTATATACTCAATAAAGAAAGAGCTCCTTTAAATGTTATATTCTAGTAAAAAGCATAGTTTATAAGCTCTATTAAGGAGTTTAATATATATTTTTGTTTAATATCCAAATTAGCTAATATTATCCAGAATTCATGTTTTCAATTGTTAAATTATTTTAAACTGCTTTATTGAAGTATAAATGATAGAAAATCAAGATTATCCATTTTAAAGATATACTTTCGTGTATTTTCACAAATCTATATGCCCATGTAACTACCACCGATGTCAAGATAGAACCTTTTATCACCCCAAAATGCTCTCCAATTCTCATTTTCAGGCAATTCTCATGGCTTCTTTCTGGCCTAGCCAAAAACTGATCTGTTTTTGTTTACTACAAATTAGTTTTGCTTGCTCTGGAATTTCATATAAATTTTATTTTATAGCGTAGTCTGTTTTGTTCAGCAAAATACACTTGAGGTGAATTAAGGATGTCACGTTTTGGTAGTTGGTTTCTTTTCATTGCTGAGTACTTACCACCACCACCGCATTATTTAATCTATTTTACTTATTAATGGAAACTTGTATTGGTTGGGTTTTTTTAACTGTATGAATAAACGTACTATAAATTTCTCTGTACAATTTTTTTTCTTCTAGACGTATCTTTCATTTCTCTGGTAAGTAAGAGTTGAATTCTGGGGTTGTATGGTAATAGTATCTCTAACATTAGAACAAACTGCCAAACATTCCATTTTCTAGGGAGATCCAAAATTAGTTCCTGGCAGCTCAGGATAGCTGAGAAGAAATACTTGATACTAATGAAAAACCCCAAATAAAATTTCTTTACAGAAAGAATTCCCAGAGGGAATTCCCAGGTGGAAAAGGAAAAAGGAAAAAAGCCCAGTATATAAATAATATTCATGGGAGAAGGCTCATTCTAGCAAAGTGCGCCTAAGGATGAAGCACATCAGAGCCCAGATATTTAGATATATGTTGTGTGAACAAATATTAAGTATTCAGGTGAGTTAGTTTACGAATTCACCGCAGGTGTTGGATAGCCTGATTTAGTATTGCTCCAGAGAATCGCTCATGACAATGCAGCACTGAGTCTCAACAGTGATGCTGTGGTACCAGTAAACAACAAAACAAAACAAAACCAATGTAGAATAAACACTATAAAGTAAAACAAAACAAAACAAAACAGAAACCACAAAAAATACCATAGTAAACTAAAGTGAATGCTCCTCAGGTCTAGCATCTTCAGAGAATATACCCCTTTTTGGATTTAGTACACTGTGAAGTTTTGTTGTTGTTGTTTGTTTGTTTGTTTTTAAATTCTACGTGAGTCTATGTGAGGAAACAATCTCAAGACAGGGTTTTGGAATTCTTAAGAATCAAAATAAAAGATATTCAATCTTGGTTATAACTAGAATCTATGACCATTTGACAATTGATTAAAATAATTAAAAAAACATTTTCATAAGAGCAATCAGGAAAAGATAACATTTATAGGAAATGCAGAGCATAATCTTTGGGACTGGGCTTCAATCACTACTACTTACTCTGGGCATATTAACCTAGAGAGCTAGCTGCCTTTTGATAAAGAAACTAAAATTAATACAATGGATCAGAAATCACCTTAAAACAAATATAAGATTCTAAGCCTATCTTTAAACTTGGAAAAATTTTAGAGAGAGCTTTCTTTCTCTAAGTGGTGGAACAGAAATGAAAACAGCAAAAAAAAAAAAAAAAAAAAAGAGTCGTGTGACACTTCAGCAGTAACTAGCCCGTGTCTGATATGTCCAGCAGAGAGTATTGAATTCATGCCACCTGTACCGTTTGTGTTAGCCATGTCCCGATCTTCTTTAACCTTGAGATCTACCCAACATGCATAAGGTCAATATGTCTTATTCTGGACAACCCAATAACATGTCTGAGTCACCCTGTCTTAGCATTGTGCCTCCCTGATCACTTCCCTCCCCAAGAAATATCCTCCTCGTGGGGGCATGCTTTTCTAATACTAACCAACCAGAGCCCCTACTCTCAGTCACTTTGTCTTACACTCTGGGCCAACACAATACACCTGCCTTGGTCATTCCAGGGGCTAGTACCAGACAACTTGGGGTGGCTCCTATTCTCCATAGCCCTTTGAAATTATTGAAATGAGCCAGTCCTAGCCCTGTTTAACTGCCTCACTTGTTCATTCCTGTGGAAACCACAGGAAACACTCTTTCCCACAGTTTTCCCCACCCTTTGCCTGCCATCAACCGGTTTTCCTATGTGGCCCCACATAATGTGGTATGCCCTCTCCTTATAGGAACTGTGAGTCATAAAATGTCTTTTCATGGGCGATTGTCTCCTGATCTGTAAATCTTGTTCCACTTCAAATTTTTCTAATACTTTATACTTTTTAAAAATGATGTATTTTATCTACTGCTTCACATCAAAGGCTATAAAAGACATGAAACCAACTCCCATAATCCAAATTTTTGGTTCAACCTTGTTTTTAATTTAACCACTCATTTAGTTTGCTGATAGAAAAAGAACTAATTAGGCTTCTGGTCTTCTAATGGTCTTTCCTTCTTATATCAATTTATCAGATTTAAATTTTTTATGTTGGTTTATGTAAATCAATCTATATAAGTCTGCTCACAGGACACTGACTTAGTCTGATAGAGTTCATTTCAGCTGAAAGTAATTTGGACAGTAGCAAACTAAACATTGTTGCCACCTTGGGGAGGACCAGTCTGGCAGCCAACTACATTTCTCCTGCTTTGCAGAAAGAGCTTCTATTCAAATTATTTCAGAACTGAGATACAATTGGAATTATTGCTGCCCAGAATAAGCATTCACTATTATGATTATCACCACTATTATTATCTACATGAAATTAAAGCATTGATGCTATTAATTTTAATATTTCTTTACTTCTGATTGGTTAATGTATTATTTACCAAATAATTTCTGCACAAGAAGATTGGTTATTCTGCTCTATAATATCATTAGCCCTAAATATTTTAAACTGATTGTTTTCCAATATAGCTTACAATGAATTTCCTACTTGTGGATAGAATGCATGTACATTTGTTACAAATATCACTTTAAACAACATCACTGCAAGCTGTGAACAATGAAAGACAATATTAGTATTGTGTGTTTCACTGTTAAAGAATTACATGGAGGGGCACCTGGGTGGCTCAGGTCATGATCTCACGGTTGGTCGATTCGAGCCCCGCATCAGGCTCTGTGCTAACCGCTAGCTCAGAGCCTGGAGCCTGCTTCAGTTTCTGTGCCTCCCTCTATCTCTGACCCTCCCCTGCTCGCACTGTCTCTCTCTGTCTCTCAGAAATAAAAAACAGTAAAAAAAAAAAAGAATTACATGGAATCTGGTGATCCTTAGTAGTAGAAAGTATAATATTTGAAATGATTTAAAATATTTCATTGAATTAACTTCTGAAAATCTAAGATAATGGATGAATTTTTAAGCATAAAGATATGCTAATGTTATAAAATTCATTAATTGTATATCACGTATCTAAAATCACATGAATTATATTGATAAAAATTAGAAATTATGAGAAACAGGCACATAATTTTATCATGAATAATGACCTGTGTTCTTATATTTAAAGCACTTATTTATGTATAGCTGTAATTTTTAAAGTGCATACATATTTTGATGACAAAACTTTGGAATATCTTACAAATAAAATAAGTAGTTAAATGTACCAGCAAATAGTGAAGGATTTTTTTGGTTGTGGTTTTTAAAGTTTATTTTTATTTATTTTGAGAGAGAGATCAGAGCAAGAGGGCAGGGAGGAGCAGTGAAGAGGGAAAGAGAACCCCAAGCAGGTTCCATGCTGTAAGCTCGGAGCCTGAAATAGGGCTTGAACTCACAAACCATGAGATCATGACCTGACCAGAAGTCAAGAGTCAGAAACTCAACTGACGGAGCCATGCAGGCACCCAAAATAGTGAATTTTGTCTGTAAAATGGCATTGTGCAGATATGGTCCTAAGAAGTACATTTGGGACTTTTATATATGACATTCCTATGATAACAGAAACATCATTTGTATAAGAAGCCTTGAATATGTTCACTGCACTCTAAGAAGTTGAAAGAGCATGGTATTATTCTGAAATAACATTAATTGCTTTTGTTTTTTGGTTTATCTTTGTTATTGTTTTCTACTATTTCCCTCAAATTGCAGCCATAGATACATTTCTCCCCTAATACCCTTATGGTTCCCCTTCAATTAAATATTTTTTCCAATTGTGAAATATAACATCCTCATCAAAAAAATGCATGAAGAAATATGTGGAGTTGAAGATGAAGAAATAAAAAATTTCTTTTCCACATCAAATGTCCCCCTCGATTAGATTTATAATATACAGATAACTTGGTCTTTTTGAAACCAAGACAGAAATATCTGCTTGGTAGAGCAGCGACATCACCCTACTGCCTCTCTTGTTTATTCAGACAGTTGGAAGTTTGACTTAACACAGTTATCTCCAAATTTAAAAGAGACAGAACAAAACAAACTTTAACACCTTTGGGGACTCTAAAAATTCTATCACTAGCACCTAGGAATATTTCAGTGTTAAATTTTCAGACTTCTCAGCTGTTCTGTCTTACAGTCAAAGTGGACTCCTAACAGAGTAAAATTCACTATGGAAATATTATTTCCCATTTAAATTAAAAACCTCACAAGAGATACACACAATTTTGACAAAATTAAGATAATAATGTACTCTACACTGAATTTTAACAAAGATGTGTAAACTGGAAAAAAATGTTTTTGACCATATAGGATTAGAGCCCCAAAGCCCCTAAAGTAAAAAAAAATATGCTATTCTGAGAAATTAGATTAAATGTGTTCATCTAAAATAGAATTTCTTTTGAGAATTTACTTTATTCCTGATTTTTTATAAGAAACCTGTTTCAACTTTATTTTATTAAAAATTCTTGACAAGAAGTTTTTAATTTGTAGAATCAGATATTTGAAAGAAAGCTGGCCATTCTCTAAATCACTTTTAGAATAAGGAAAGTACTAGATAGATGATAGACAGACATATTCACCTCTTGTCTATGTCTCCATGTTTCACAATGCCTAGTGTGACACATTTCAGATATAGTGGTGTCTATTTATAGCCTTCTCCTATACTTGTACTCTATAATCTTTGAGTTATAGAGAAGAAAATCCAAAAGCAAAGCATTTATTTAAATCAAATAAAATGCCCAAAATTGGGTATGTTTGTATCATGTAGTGGATCAGAATCTTTAATGTTTGTCAATTATGTATCCTTGGTTTAATAATTTTATTCCAAACCTCAATTTTCTCACTATTAAAGAGAGACAGTTATATTTACTAATTTATGGTGAATTCCTGGCTATAAGAAAAAGAGAATATGTCTCATATACTGCTACTATTTGATGGATACAAGTAACAACATATTTCCCCAACAGTTCATCCTATATTCCCTCCACATGCACCTTTTGGAGGGAAACTAAGGCAAGTAACATGATTTCTAATAAATCTTGGGTAATTAAAAGTTATGGTTTCTCCAGTCTTAAAAAATTCATTTATTCAATAGTGAATTCCTCTATCAAGTAATTAAAACTTAAGTCTTCCTTCCAAGCCAAATATCTCTCCTTCCTGTGTTTGGACTGCACCAGATAAGTTGCCTGCTATGAAGAAAGGAAGGATACACGTATGCTTCTCTACATCCCTACCTTCCATTTCTTATCCAGTAAGTTCTTGGAGGACTTGGTCTCCAAGATGTGCCACCACAGCTGCACAGTCTTTAGGTTAGGCATGTCTGACACTAGCCCAAGAGTCCCCCAAAATCCAGGAAGCACATGTCAGACTGTATGAGTCGTTTTTTGAGCCCCTTTCTAGATTTGAGACATGGTAAAGCATTCTTCCCACACTTCAAGAGTCTGCTAACAAGCACCTTTTTCTGGATTTGGTGACCCTTCTCTTAACAAAATTAGAAGTCTAACGGATTAAGCAGTGCAATATTTTTTTCGAGTGCAATGAAATTCCTTACCTTTTATACTTTTAGTTTGGTAAATTCTCTTATTTCACTTTAATATACTAATATTAATGTGCTAATATGCTAATAGTTTCCCTCTCTGTCTAGAGGTTCTCAGATGAAACTACAGAATAGTATAAATATTCCATTAAAAAAATGTTCTAGGTTGAGTGCCTACCACAAAAATACATATTTAGGAATTAACAATTGTTTTTAATAAACTATTGTATATTAATTTTATACAAATATGTGTAAGGGGAACATATTCAGAAAAAGTTTATAAAAAAGACAATGATTTTATTTTGCCACTTCAATGTAGTGGTGAGAATAAACTAATGAATTGAAATGGACATTTCATCCTAAAAGAACACATGGTTGTTTTCCTAAGGAGGTTGACATATATAGAGCCTTATGAAATAGAAGCAAATCAAATTCTATTTTTTTTTTAAGTGAAAACCACAAAAACATTCACTGTCTTGGTTCTGTATAGTTAGTAGTTGTGTGTGTGTGTGTGTGTGTGTGTGTGTGTGTGTGTTTAATTGGTTTGAGCTATTAATATGATGCTAAATTACTTTAACATTAATTAGATATATTAAGGTCTTATTTACATGTTTTTATTTGAAAAGTATACAGGATTTAAGAGCACCTTAACCCTAAGAAAAAATTTTTTTTAAATTATTATTAATCTAAATTGGGGAATTAGAGAGCTCTTTAGCAATACAGAGCTACTCTATTGAATGGATTTGTGAAGGAAGGTCATTTTCCATGGAAAGAATTTTAATTCATTGGAAACATGGTCTTGAATACAAATTTAGTAATCTTTTGAACAATAGAAAAACATATGGGAAGAAAAAAATAAAAAGAACCATCCCAGATAGAATCAATTTTATAATAGTACTATCATCTCTAAATACTACAAAACACCTTTTATAATTGTAAATGCATAGAAAGCAGGAGATTCTTATGGTGCTTGTGTGACTATAAAATGAAATAAGATATCCATCTAACCAGTACAAAAATATCCAGACCTTAATTTAGGAGTACACCAATTTCAAATTTTATAGATAGAAAAATTTACATCTGTAAGAAATTAAACTAGCAGACCCCAATAAAATGGGTTTGTAAAGTGGATTTGTAGTAAGATTTAACTGTACATATCAGATCTACCTGGAGATTTCACAGTCCATTAAAATAAAAGAATGTTCTCATAGTTTATTGACAGGTCAATGCTACTGCGATATTGATATTGAGACATCTATAATGAGAATAGAACTAAATACTAGGGAAGCATCTTTATAATTGTCTTGTGCAGTAACATTGTAATATGCAAACTTGCATGTGCCTAAAGTTTATATCACATCACAGCAAGTAGGTCATGAATATATAGTTCATTAAACATTACTAATTACATGTGTTTAATGAGTGAATAGTCATATACAATTGGTTTTATTAAAAGCAAAATACAATTATAAGTAATGGTAGAAATGAAATTTTTATTCATTTCTCATTTTCTTTTCATAGAAGTGACTCCTAAAACTGGGAGAATTACCATGTCATAGGATATAAACCTTTAAAGATGCCTTATCTGTATTGCCAAACTGCTTTTTAGAAAAGCTCTACCAGTCTAAATTGTCAATATGAAAGTCAATATCTATTATGTTACACATCAGTATGCATATGAAATTTAAAATGTGTAATTCTTTAAGCATTAAACAAATAATATTATTAACTATTTAAATTTCTTCTAAGAAATATTCTGGGTTCTTTCCCATGCCTAATTATACTATTTTTGTTAATCACTAATTGTATTTTAAGAATGTGTAAACTTTGTTATAATTACTGATAAGTTAAAGAATGCTTTTAATGTGTTTTTCAGGTTTATAATTTAGAAAAGAATTAACCATAAAATTTATTTAATAAGAACAAAATGGTTTTGTTCTTATTTAGTATATAATAAATGATTAAGTTTTAATGCTAGCAATAAATGGTTAGAAGCCATTATAGAAAATTATTCCCTTCATAATAACAATAACAAAAATTAAATAAAATTAGAGTATGTGCTAATAAATGTCAAGGATTATCAACCTCACATGTGGGAAATTGGAAATGCCAGCAGTTATTTTTTTAATATTTTGAGAAAAAAATTGAAAAAAATTGTGATGAGTACTATCTAAACTATGATATCCAAACAATATCACAAATTGAAAAGTGTAACACATAACATACTTTATATAGGTAGTAAGCAGCAATTGAAAAATAAGTTAAAACAATTTATAGATAAAACATAATGTAGTAAAGTTTCATCTTACTCAACAAAAGAGGAAAAAAGTAGATAATAGGTAATGATGAATGGATGAGGAGTCATTATTTAAAAGATGATTTTATTACAAACCGTTTTCTATAGTTTCGATCCCCAAAAGGACACACAACTATTTTGCACTTAAAATGTACTAAAGAAAAAACTTATCACAGAAAACTACATTTAGAGCAAAATAAAGGCTGAACATGAATAGTTTATAATGCACGGAAAAGGTGCACATAGAAAAAACTGGCAATTCACAGAAGATGCTGTTTCTCAGGTGGTTCCTTTCAGTTGATGTATGTATGCAAAGAACATTTTGTGTCCATGCTAATATAGAGCACAACTCAAATTAGCCCATGTGATATTTTCTAGCCAGATACTATTATGCTGCCTATGTTGGAGTGTGTCTTTTCCTGACGCTGAACTATAAAAATATGACTCATTTACATTAAGGTGTTTAAGGGATAAAAAATATTAACTTTAAAACAAGAAAATACATCGAATTCCCATTCAACAGAAGTTCTGTTTCATTGAAAAAAAAGTTTTAATTGCAATATATGCCTTATTATTTACAGATTATTTTAAAGCAAATATCATGTAACAGTTCATCACTAAGTTTATTATGCAACTCTAAAGACATTTTCTAATATAAACAAAATACAACTTACTTAAAATATATGTATTATCTAATATGGAGAATATATTAAATTTTCTCTAATTGCTCCTCAAATTCCTTTTTAATCAGGGACATGGGTAGTAATTTTGACTATCAAAATATTTGTTTAGTAGAAAGGGATTAGACTTCCCTGGAATTTCACATGTCCGATCTAAGACCAGTAAGCAGAAATTATAAGCAGACATATTTCTGATTAAGGAGTTTTCCAGCATTGCTATGACTTGTCTTGTGAAATAGCTTTCAGATATTGCAAGTATTTAACCAAAGTTGGACGGCTATATTTAAGTGATCAATTAATGTATACATTGAGTGAGAAGTTGAACAAAATTACCTTTACTTCCACTCTAAGAGTCGATGGTTTTGTGAAAAGAGTATTTGTTGTGTGACATTTATAGGCTTCCCATGATGGATATCTCTTTTAAATACATAAGGTATGTGAACTGTGAAATTTGTGGTTAACAAGTATTATAGAAAATAAATAGTCTATTGTTTTACTTATGCTTTACTAGTTTAGATGCTCTTCTATCTCAATGGATCTTCTCTATACTAGTTCCTTAAAACTGTTTTACAAAAACAATGTCCACATGTGAGTGAAATCACATGGTATTTGTCTTCCTCTGATTGACTTATTCACTTAGCATAATGCATTCTAGCTCCAAATCACATTATTGAAAATGGCAAGAATTCATTTTTTTGATGGCTAAGTAATATCCCATTGTATATACATACCACATCTTTATCCATTCATCAGTTGATGGACATTTGAGCTTTCTGCATAGTTTGATAATGCTGTTATATGATTTCACTCATATGTGGAACAAGAAATAAAACAGATGAATATATGGGAAGGGGGAGAAGAGAGGGAACAAAACAGCAAGAGACTCTTAACAGAACCAACTGAAAGTTCACAGAGGGAGGTGGTGGGAGATAGGATGACTGGGTGATGGATATTATGGAAGACACTTGTGATGAGCACTGAGTGTTGTATATAAGTAACAAATCACTGAATTCTACTCCTAAAAAATCAATATTGTACTTTATAACTAAAATATTTTTAAAAGTTAAAAAATATCAACTTAAGTGAAAAATCAAAGGAAAAACTATTTAATCAAAAACAAAGAAAAAAACAATTTTGCCCGACCTCAACACACACACACACACACACACACACACACACACACACACACACACACACGGTCCTATATGTCAATAGGAAATCACTGAGTCACTTCAATGTACAAGTCAGACTATATTCAAACTAAGAATTATTTAACTACTAGTGTTCCTGGTAAATTGAGGTTATGCAGACTGAATTATTTTCCCATTTTAACATAAATTATTTTTAAAAAGAATAACTAAATGTACTTTGAGATATATAAAATATATAAATGTTAAATGGATGACAATAGTCAAAAGTCAGGAGACTAAAAATAGAAGTATACTATAGCAAACACTACTGTTCTAACATAATACATGGAGTCAGATAATGTAACTTGAATGTAGACTACGGTAAGTTAATACTATATATTGTATATTACACAACTTAAAGCAATTAGTAAAAAAATAAAGAGCTAAAAAGCCAATAATATGAGTAAATTGGTTTTATACAATACTAAATTAATCAGAAAATAGGAATAAGGGGGAAAAAACAGAGAGGACCTATAGCAAAAGAAAAATAGAACAAAAAGTAACCTTATAATCATATGTAATATAACAGTTAAATACTCAATTAAATAGAGAATACCAGATTTGACGCTTTGGGAAAGTAAGATGTAATTATAAGCTACCCAAAAGGAGACACAACTAAGTTAAAAGAGAAAGGGTAGAAAAACAAATATTACATTCATTAAAAGAAAGCTAGAATTACTACATAAGTAACAGGCAGAATTAATTAATAAATTTAAGAATAGAAATCATACAGTGTCTGCTTTTATATGACAATGGAGTTAAACTAGAACAACAGAGATAACCGGAAAATACAAAAATATGTGGAAATTAAATAACATACCTCTAAACCCTGGGATCAAAGAAAAATCTCATGGGAAATTAAAAATGTTTGGAACTACAAAAAATGCACATTTTATAATTTGTGGATGTGCAAGTTTAAGGAAAATTTATACATTGAATGCATGTATTAGAAAAGAAGATTAATATTGATAATCTAAATTTCCACCTTAGAAAACTAGAAAAAAGTAGGGCAAATTAAATTCAAGAAAAGCCAAACAAGAAAAAATATAAAAGAACTGAAAGAGAAATCATGGAAATTGCAAAGAGGCAATTAATACAGAAAATCAAGAAAAGTAAAAGCTGGTTCTTTTAAAGGACCAGTAATATAATACATTCTCCTGATAAATAAAAGGATAAAAACTATCAAAAACCAATAGGAACACTACTGCAGAGCCTATGGAGATTAAAGGACTAATAAAAGGAATATTACAAACAACTATGCCCTCAAATGTAATAACCTAGATGAAAAAGACCAACTCCTTGAAAGACAAAATCTACCAAAACTCAAAAGAAATTATTTATTTTTGAACATTTTTTAAATGTTTCTTATTTTTGTTTTTTTTTTTTTTTTTGAGAGAGAGAGAGAGAGAGAGGGTCAGTGCGAGTGGGGGAGGGTCAGAGAGAGAGGGAAGGGAGACACAGAATCCAAAGCAGGTTCTAGGCTCTGAGCTAGCTGTCGGCACAGGGTCTGATGTGGGCCTCAAACCCATGAACCGCAAGATCATGACGTGAGCCGGAATCAGACACTTAACTGACTAAGCCAACCAGGCGCCCCTCAAAGAAATAATTTAAATAAGCCTCAATCTATTAAAGAAATTGAGTCAACAGTTAATGACCTTCAAGACAGAAAGCTTAAGCCCCAGATATGATAGAATACATTCACTTTTGAATTCTCTGAAACATTTAAGGATTATACTAATTCATTACAATCTCTTCTAGAGGACAGATGCAAAGGAAATATTTACTAACTTGTTTGATGAGAGCAGAGTAACACTAATATCCATATCAGAACAAGACACTGCAAGAAAACTGCAAACCAGTATCTCTCATGAACATAATGTAAAAATCATCAATAAAATATTAGCAAATCAAATCCATCACAGTATAAAAGGATTTATATACCACAACTAAATGGAATTTACCTCAGTTATGCAAGGATGGTTCAACCTTTAAAATTAATGTAATCTATCATATCAGCATATTTTTTTAAAAATGTGATTTGTTTGCTTGCTTTAACAAACCTGGCCACAAATCTCCAGAATCTTACTGGCAGCCAGTCAGAGAATTGCACATCAATGGAATATACTCTGGGCACAAGGAAACTATGGAGAAAGTGGACATTAGGGGACACCTCTTCAGAGAATGAAGATACAATCCTCAACTTTTGTGATCAGCATACATCAAGTGAAGTAGTGAGATTTGGTTATTGAATTTAATGTGCTAAAGTGGCTGAAGCGGCTACATCTTCTGGCCAAGATGAACAGAATCAACATCTACCACACAATGTTTTTTATTTCCTTTGTATTTCTAAGCCCTATTTCTTGACTTCACTTTTCATTTTTGGTGCTCTCAATTATTCCTTATTGGTTTGACTTCTGACAGTATCATTTCCTTATCCAAAGCAAAGTCAACAATATAGGAATTTTTAATTCTAACACTCATTCATGACTTTAAAAAATCTCAGTAAACTAGAAATAAAGAACACCTTTCTCAACTTGAAGACTATCTACAAAAAGGCTACAGCAAACATCATAGTGGTGAGAAATTTGAAGTTTTCTTACTAAAGTCAGGTTCAAGGCAAGAATGTTACTTCTCACCACTCCTTTTGAACATTGCACTGGATGTCTTTGCTAATGCAGTAAGGTCATAAAAGAAGACTTAAAATAGCTTTTCTTTGCAGATGACATAATCATTTATGTAGAATGTTTTCAAAAAGCAATAACAAAAAAACTACTAGTAGTATGCAATTATAGCAAGGTTTCAGGATACAAGGTTGATATACTTAAGTCAATTGTTTTTTTTATACTAGAAAAGAATAAATGGAAACTGAAATTAAGACAATACCATTTACATGCACACTCTCCCAAAATAAAAGTCTTAGGTATAAATCTAACAAAATGTAGACAAGATCTATATGAGGAAGACTAAAACTCTGATGAATGAAATAAAAAGTATATAAATGGAGGAAAATATCTTCATGGACAGGAAGACAATGCTGTCAAGATGCCAATTCTTCGCAAATAGATCTATACATTCAATACAATCTTTATAAAAATTTTTTTATGGTTTTTATTTTATTTTTGAGTGACAGAGACAGCACGAGCAGGGGAGGGTCAGAGAGAGAGGGAGACACAAAATCTGAAGCAGGCTCCAGGCTCTGAGCTAGCTGTCAGCACAGAGCCCGACGCGGGGCTCGAACCCACGAACCGTGAGATCTTGACCTGAGTTGAAGCCGGACGCTTAACCGACTGAGCCACCCAGGTGCCCCAATACAATCTTAATAAAATCTCAGAAAAATAATTTCATGGATATACTGATTCTGAAGTTTATATGGAGAGGCAAAAGACCAGAGTAGCTAGCATGTTCTTGAAGGTTAAGAACAAAGTTGGGAAGACTGAGGTCTCCTGAGATTAAGACCTACTATAAAGTGACAACTATCAAATAAGTATAGTATTGGTGGAAGAATAGACAAATAGAGTCCCACTGTTATTGGATCTTTGACAAAGGAGCAAAGGCAATGCAATGGAGTGAAGATATGCTCTTCAACAAATAGTACTGTAACAACTGGACAACAACACGCAAATAGAAAAAATGAATCTGGACACAGACCTTACATTTTTTATAAAAATTAACTCAAAATTGATCAAAGATCTAAACAGAAAATGCAGAACTATAAAACTCCTAGAAGATAATATAGGAGAAAACTTAGAGGACCTTGGATGTAGTTATGTCTTCTTAGATAAAACACACAGGACCCAGTCTATTAAAAAACAATTGCTGAGCTAAACTAATTAAGGTTAGAAACTTCTGTTCCATCAAAGGAATGAGAAGACAAGCCAAAGACTGGGATAAAATATGCACAAAAGATAGGTCTCATAAAGGAAAGTTATCCATAATATACAGAAAAAATCTTAAAACTCAAACAATAAGAAAACAAGTAACTCCTTTAAAAATGGGTTAAAGATCGTAATACACTTTTCACCAATGAAGATGTACAGAAAAATAAGCATATGGAAAGATACTCCACATCACAGGTCATCAGAGAAATGCAAACTGAAAGATCTGCTACTACATACCTATTAGAATAGTCAAAACCAGAACACTAGCAATTGCTGACAAGGATATGGTGAGACAAGAACCCTTATTGCTAGTGGGAATACAAAACCTTTCAGCCACTTTGGAAGACTGTTTGGCAGTTTCTCAAAAAAACTAAGAATACTCTTTTTATACAACACAGCAACCACACTACTTGGCACTTGCTCAGAGTTGAATACCTATGTCCACACAAAAACCTCCACATGGATATTTCTAACAGCTTTATGATTGCCAAAACATGAAACAACCAAGATGTCCTTCTGTAGGTGAATGGATAAACTGTGGTACATCCAGATAATGGGAACATTATTTAGCACTAAAAAGAAATGACAGGGAACCTGGCTGGCTCAGCTGGTTAAATATTTCACTCTGGATTTAAGTTCAGGTCATGATCTCACAGTTTAGGAGTTGAGCCCTGCATCTTCAGGCTCTGTGCTGACAGCATGGAGTGAGACTGCTTGGGATTCTCGCTCTCCTTTCTCTCTGCCCCTCCCTTCTTCACATGCACATGGAATTTCTGTCTCCCCCCATCCCCCTCAAAATAAATAAACCTTTATGGGCTCATTTGATTAAGTATCCAACTTCAGTTCAAGTCATGATCTCACAGCTCATGGGTTTGAGCCCCATGTCAGGCCCTGTGCTGCTAGCCCAGAGCCTGAAGCCTGCTTCAGATTCTCTGTCTCCCTCTCTCTGCCCCTCCCCTGCTCACATTTTTCTCTTTCTCTCCCTCTAACAGTAAAAAAAAAAAAAAAATTAAAAATAAACCTTAAAAATCATGCATGTATAATGATATATACAATTATGTATAACATATACACATGGATACACATATAAATATATATATGTATATTCTATATATGACCTATCCAGTCTTAAAAATACATGGAAGAAACTTTAACATATGTATAGTATAGGTCAAGAAGCCAATCTGTAAAGGCTACATTCTATAATGTCAACTATAGGATGTTCTGGAGAAGGTAAAGCTATAGAAACAAAGATACATGGTTGCCAAGAGTTGGAGTCTTGAGGCTCTTATCTCAGGGAAAGATAAATATGCAGAGTAGACAGTCTTTTTAGGCAGTGAAACTACTCTGTGTGCTTTTATAATAATTAATATAGGTTTTATAAATCTGTCCAAACCCATAGGTAATACACCACCAAGAGTAAGAGTAAGCCCGAAGGTAAACCATGGACTTTGGGTAATTGTGATGTGCCAGTGTAGGTTCAACCTGGGTTTAAAAAGAAAAAAGAAAATAAAAAAAGATCATCGATGTTACTAACAGGAAAGGCCATACTTGTGACAAGGGTATATGAGAAATGCCTGTATTCCCTCTCAATTTTGTTGTAAACTTAAAACTGCTGTAAAAAATAATAAAATATTCAAAACATTATTATAATTCATCATTTGTATAAGTTTGCTAAGACCACCATATCAAAATACCACAGACTTGGTAGTTTAAATACAGAAATTTATTTTCTCAAGGCTCTGGAGAATGGACATCTAAGATCAAAGTGTCAGCAGCCTTGGTTCCCTTTGAGCCTTCCTGTTTGGCTTGCAGATGGCTACTTCTAACTTTGTCTTCAAAGTCTTTCCCCTCTGCATAGGTATTCTTGGTTTTTCTCAGGGTTCTGTTCTTTTTTCTTCATAAGGACACCCATCACATTGGATAAGGGCCCACCTTAATGACCTTATTTTATCTTAGTCACTCTTTAAAGCCTTCATTTCCAAATACAGTCATATTCTAAGATACTGGGGGCCAGGACCTCCACACATGAATTTTGAGGGAAATAGGATCAGTTTATAACTCCATGTTTAAAATTTTAAAAAGCACCACATTATCACCTCAATAGATACACACATATACATAAATGTGTCAGAATTCAACTTCTTGTCCTCATAAAACCTCTCAGCAAACTAAGATAGAAGAATTTCCTTAACCTATATGGCTTTTATATTTAATCTTATAAAACTGATTTCTCCCTTAGAATAGAACGTGAACCAGCATATTTATTCTTTTTAATTCTATTTAGCATTGCACCAGAAGCTCTAGTTAGAACACTGAAGGAAGAAAACAGAATAAAATATATCCTAATTGAAAAGTAGAACTGTATTTATTCATAAATGACAATTATCTATGCAAAAAACTCATTGAAATCCACAAAAAATGTTACTAGAGTGAATTTAACAAGGTTGCTGAATACACGATTAATATGCAAAAATCACTTATAAAACCTTGGGGCACCTGGGTGGCTCAATGGGTTAAGCATTCAACTCTTGATTTCAGCTCAGCTCATGATCTCAGTTTGTGAGTTCAAGCCCACATAGTACTCTCTGATGACAATGCAGAGTTGGCCCAGGATTCTCTTACTCTCCCTCTCTCTCTGCTCCTCCCTCATGCACTCTACCTCTCTATCAAATAAATAAACAAACTTAAAAAAAAAAAAACCCAACATCTTGCATTTACAACAAACTAAGAGTAGTTTGTTGCATTTACAACATTGTGGATATAGCTAGACTATTATGCTAAGCAAAATAAGTCAGAGAAAGACCAATACCATATGATTTTACTCATGTGTGGAATTTAGGAAACTAAACCAATGAACATAGTTGGGGGGCAGGGTGGGGAAAGAGGAAAACCAGAAAACAGACTCTCAACCGTAGAGAACAAACTGAGGCTTGCTGGAAGTAGCCAGGGGGAGGGTAAAATGGGTGATGGGTACTAAAGGAGGGCACTTGTGATGAGCACTGGGTGTTCTATGGAAATGATGAAATCACTAAATCCTACATCTGAAAAAAAAACATATAAGCTTATTAAAATAGGAAATAAAAAGAAAATATTACAAAAGACCATACTATAAACTATAAAACATCAATAAGACAAACTAAAGAAGACCTAAATAGAGAGAAATACATGTTCAGGAGCCTGCACATTCAATATTTTCACAATATCTAATCTCTTCAAATTAACAATTAGAGTCAATGTATTCCTATTTAAATATGCAGTCATTTTAAAATTGGTAGTTATTCTAAAATTCATGAAGAAATCAAATGAGCAAGAATGACTAAAACAACTTTGAAACTGAGAGAATTTGATTTGATTTCTCTACCTGATTTCAAAATTGATTGTAAGGCTGCAATAGTTAATAGAGTGGCATAAAGGTAAGCAAACAGAACATTGAAACCAGACTGGGTGTCCAGAGATAGTCCCACACATATGGAAAACTGAGGTCTTTGAAAAGTACAAAGATAATTCAGAGGAGAAATAGCAGTCTTCAAATCATACTGAACATCTGGATATTTATACACAAAAAAAAGTAAACTTGGATCCATTCTTTACAACGTGTATAAGAATTAACTCAAAATATCCTAGACCTAAATATAAAACTAAAATTATACTCTTTCTAGAGAACATCTTTGAATATAAAGAGCATTTTAAGAACATTTTTGTAACCCCAGTTTTTACTCAGATTTTTTTTTTTTAGTAATGCCACCAAAACCATATTTGTAAAAAAAATACTAAATTGGATCTTAGATTAAAAACTTCTGCTATTTAAAAATACTATTAAAACTATAAAAGATACTATTAAGACTACTAAAGATAAGCCACACATTGGGAGAAAATGTTTGTAAAGCACATATCTAACGGACTCCTATTCAGAATATATAAAGTACACTCCAAAATTAATAAGAAAACAATCCAATAAAAAATATATCTGAGAGATCTGTCCAGTAAAAATTTTTGTAGTGAAATTATTATAAATGATTGACCAATGGCAAATAAATGTTTGAAGAGAAGCTCAACAGCATTAATCATTAAGAAAATGGAAAATTAATTCATAACATGATACTACAGATCTATTGGAATGGCTAAAATTTAAAAAGACTGACTATACCAATCAGTAGGTATGATGTGGAGGAATTAGAATTCTTGTACACAGCGGTAGGTAGTGCGACCATTTCAAAGATGTGTTTGTATCTGATAAGGGGCACGTGGTGGCTCAGCTGGTTAAGCCTCCAACATGGGCTCTGGGTTATGATCTTCTGGTTTGTGAGTTCCAGCCCTGAGACAGCTCTATGTTGACAGCTCAGAGCCCGGAGCATGCTTTAGATTCTGTGTCTCCCTCCCTCTCTCTACCCTTCCCCTGCTAGCTTGTGGGCTCACACGTGCTCTCTCTCACTCTTTCTCTCTCCCTCAAAAATAAACAAACATTAAAAAACTGTTTTTAGTATTTTGGTAGGATCTTAAAAGTTATACTCTTAGCTGTTATATGATCCAGACAGTCCACTTCTAAGTATTATCCAATGGAAATGAAAGCATATGTTCATATAAAAACTTGAACATGAATGTTCATAGCAGCTTTATTTGTAAAAATCTGGAAAACAGATTAGATGTCCCTCATCAAGTAAATGAATACACAACATTTGATAAATCCATGGAATGTATTACAATCGATAAATTTTCTAGGCAGTAATGGGCCATTTAAATAATTTCGTTAGTGAAAGAAACCAGAGAAAAGAGTACACATTTTCTCCTTTTTTTGAGCAATAAAAAGGAAGAATTTATTTTGATTGTCTGTGACCTTAAAAAGGAAAAGAAACCTTAAAGATTTTCCCATGACTAATAAACTAAAACCTGCAAACACTATAAAAATACTTGCACAATGTTAACCTTAAATATTTATACTATTAAGAGTACACATTTTTTATTCCATTTATATAAACTTCTAATATAGACTGATAAAAATCTTATCAGTGCCTGCCTGGAGGGGTTCTGTGCTACAGCCTGAGGCGTTCCCAATACCCAGAAAGGAATAGAAGAGGCTGGAAGAAAATTGCTACTGGCTGAAAACCTCAAGAGTCAGACTTAATTTTTACTTTCTTGTCCATCACCACATCACAAGGGCAGAAGTTGCCACTGCGTCCATGGCCTTCATACCTTACCTGACCACAAAGAATTCCGTCGACTATAATCCAAATAAGCAATAAAACTAAACAAGATTGAGGATTTAAGAGGACAAAGTAATGAGAACAGGAGACTCATTGGATTGGAATGGTGCATCATTATTAGGACTATGCTGTGTTAATCCTAGGACCAAAATTATAGGTAAGGAAATTCAGAATATATTTAGAGATTATTTAATTATTTTTAAGAGAAGAGTCCGGGCCAAAAAAAAGAAATAAGAAAATAATCCAATCAAAACAAAGTGTATTTTGTTTTAACATTTTTTTAATGTTTTATTTATTTTTGATACAGAGAGAGACAGAGCATGAGAGGAGGAGGGGCAGAGAGAGAAGGAGACACAGAACTGGAAGCAGGCTCCAGGCTCTGAGCTGGCTGTCAGCACAGAGCCTGACACGGGGCTTGAACCCACAAACGTGAGATCTGACCTGAGCCGAAGCCGGAGGCTTAACCGACTGAGCCACCCAGGCGCCCCTGTTTTAAAATGATTAAAAACAACAACATGATCAACATGTAAAAGTTGGGAAATGGCAAAGGGGAAGAGATAAAAGGTTAGAAGAATATTGTTGAAATTGGGTGACACATACATTTTTTTAAAGGAATATTTATGTTAGGGACATCTGGGGGCTCAGTGACTTCAGCCCAGGTCATGATCTCACTGCTCCTGGGTTCCAGCCTCGTGTCAGTCTGTGTGCTGACAGCTCAAAGCCTGGAACTTACTTCAGAAGTTACTTACTCACTCTCTGTCTGTCCCTCCCCCACTCACACTCTGTCTCTCTCAAAAATAAACATTAAAAAATATTTATATTAAACATTTTAAAAATAATTAAACTGGCAATTAAGACAGGTGAACAAATGTGTTGATTTGGAAATGAAACTTTAGATAAATCAATCAGAAGAAATAGGTAATGATAAATTGAACTCAGTTGTTGTGAAGTCAATCCATTTTGAAAATATATTCTTGAAATACCAATGCTTTTATAAAAATTTAGAATAACTGTGAAAATATGTATTTTTGAGGCCAAATAAATCTATCACACTATCTGGCCAATTAGCTGATTAACAAGCCCTCCTTTGTTTAGGGTGACAATCTCTGCTCCTTTAAAATGACCAAGCTGGGGGCGCCTGGGGGCTCAGTCGGTTAAACCTCAGGCTTAGTCTCAGGTCATGATCTCATGGTTCGTGGGTTTGAGCCCCATGCCAGGCTCTGTGCTGGCAGCTAGCTCAGAGCCTGGAGCCTGTTTCAGATTCTGTGTCTCCCTCTCTCGCTGACCCTCCCCTGCTCTCGCTGTCTCTCTCTGTCTCTCAAAAATAAACTTAAAAACATAAAAAAGTAAAAAAAAATAAATAAAATGACCAAGCTGTTTTCTTAAATATGTTAGTCCCAGAAAACCCTATTATTAAATAGCAGGATAACAAAATAAATCATGCTCACAGTGTTAGCAACTTTGTATTCAAGAAGAATTTGTTACACAACATATTAGTAACAGCAAATTTAGAGGATCTGCTACATTAGGTGTCAGTTTTTAATGTGAAATGTGGAATTCTATATGTAAGATTTGAACCTGAAATGTAGAATTTATTGCATTAGTCTGTAAACCATTTGGGCAGTTTAAGTAAACTTTAAATTCCCTATTTGTAAATTTGATGTTAGATTTAAGAAATGTTTAATCATGGAGTGCCTGGGTGGCTCAGTCAGTTAAGCCTCTGACTTCAACACAGGTCATGATCTCACGTTCCTGGATTCAAGCCCCGCATCGGTCTCTGTGCTGACAGCTCAGAGCCTGGAGCCTGCTTCCGATTCTGTGTCTCCCTCTCTCTCTGCCCCTCATCCCTCATGCTATGTCTCTCTGTCTCAAAAATAAATAAACATTTAAAAAAATTTTTTAAAGAAATGTTTAATCACTACAAAAGTTTTCTTATGACATCATACAAAACTGGACTGTTTAAAATTTAATATAACGATTGCCACTTCAGATAGCTGTGAAATCAGGTGATTAACTAATTGTTACTTAACCTTCTAATTGCTGTATAAGTCTAATTACATGAAATAGAAGTTGGGGTTTTGAGGTTTTACTTTGCTTTTCTGTTTGGAGTGTCATTGTAACTACTGTATTGTAAATGATGGAAAATAAATGCATATGTTAAAAAATTTAATATATTCAATTTCCTTTCAAAGTTTGAACTATGAGGAAATTTAAGTAGTTAATTAAGAATTAATATCTACAGTAGGGTGCCTGGGTGGATCAGTTGGTTAAGGTCAAACTTCAGTCATCTCATGATCTCATGGTTCATGAGTTCAAGTCTCACATCAGGCTCTCTGCTGTCAGTGCAGAACCAACTTCAGATCCCCTAACTCTTTTTACACCCCTCCCCACTCACTCCTTTTCTCCCTCTCAAAATTAAACATAAAAAATAATTACTTTTTTTAATGTTTTATTATTTATTTGGGCGAGAGGTGAGTGCACACAAATGAGGGAGGGGCAGAAAGAGGAGACACAGAATCCGAACCAGGCTCCAGGCTCTGGAGGTCAGGGTCACATACACTGATGCAAGGCTCGAACTCACCAACCATGATTTTTTTTTTTACCTGAGCCAAAGTTGCTTAACTGACTGAGCCACCCAGGTGCCCTTAAAAAAAAAAAAAAAAAAAAAGAATTATTATCTAAAAGAATTTCATCTGATTAACTTGAGTTCCTCTGGCTTAAAGAATCTCCTTTATACAATATAAACTCTCTATGTTCCACATGATAAGAATAAATGTATATTAAGTCTTGTTAAAAAATAATAATCTGAGGGAAGCCTGGGTGGATCAGTCAGTTAAACATCCACTCTTGATTTAGACTTAGGTCATGATCTCACAGTTCTTGAGGTGGAACCTCACCTGTGGAGCTATGCACTGATCCTGTGGATCCTGTTTGGGATTCTCACTCTGCCCTTCCCATGCAGGAGTGTGTACTCAATCACTCTTACTTACTCTCTCTCTCTCTCCTCCTCTCTCCCCTTTCCCTCAACATAAATAAATATTTTAAAAAGTAATATTAATCTGCTTAATTTGAAATAAGCAAATATGAATCAAAATATACTTTTTCATTGGATTTATAAATATAATGACATAAATAAATATTTATAAAATAATGACATAATTTTTAAGCTTAAATACTTAAAAGAATATTTAATTCTTGAGTTGTTGTAATAAATACTTAATTCAAACTTGAATAACTTTAATTCTGATTTGTACAGAAAATTAACCTAAAATTTCAAATATCTCACAATAAAATAGTCGCTATATGAAAAACATTTCCAAAAGAAAAATATATTTTTAAAAGAAATCAACAACAAACAGCAGAAGACTAAACTTAATTTTTATATCAAGAAATGTTTGTAAAACCAGGGAGTCGGGGTGGAGGGGGTGGGAAAAAGTCTGTAGAAGGGAAATGATAAAACGTGAACTTATGACAAAATGTATGGAATTAGGAGCTAGGTAAATAGACATTATTAGAAGGAAAATCGATAGTCTAAGTTATTAATTAGGTTGAAGGAGTAGGAAAAGTCAAATTTAGTTTCCCAATATTGAGTCTGGGGTTGATGTGCTCAGAGCTCGGCAAAAATACCAGAGCTAGAGATATAAAATGGGAGTTATTTGGATATGGGTGTTTACCCGAGTAAAAGAACCTAGCTAGGAGAAATTGTATAGATTGAGAAGAAAGTTCAAGGCAAAATTTCAAAGAACCCAAACATTATGATTGAGTAAATGAAGTTGAGATAGCAAAGACTACGGAGTTTCACCGGAGTAGTAAGACGAAAAGCAGGCAAATTTTGTGAAGGAATCCCAAAGAACCAAGGGTTTTGCTGCATACATTCCTAAGAAGTCAAGCAAACAAACAACTATTATGAAATACTAAATAGGGGCACCTGGGTGGCTAAGTCTGTTAAGTGTCCTACTTCAGTTCAGGTCATGATCTCGCGGTCGGAGCCCCAATTCAGGCTCTGTGCTGACAGCTCAGAGCCTGAAGCCTGCTTCAGATTCTGTTTCCCTCCCTGCCTCCCTCCCTCCCTGCCTCTCTCTCCCCCTGCCTCTCTCTCTCTCCTTCCCTCCCTCTCTCTCTCTCTCTGACCCTCCCCTGCTCATGCTGTCTCTGTCTCTCAAAAATAAATAAAAAGCATTTTTAAAAAAGTAATACTAAATACAATATCATTAAAGTACTGCTCATTGGTAACCTTAGTGAGACTATAAATCAGGTTGAAATCAGATCAGGGGGTGTGAGGAAAGTTAATGAAAGAATAAATTCATCTATAATAGGAAGAAGTTTAGACAAAAGGAGGACAATATTCAGTTAATAGTGTATGTTTTTTCTTTTTAATGTCAGTTTACTTATTTTGAGAGAAAGAGCATGCAAGAGCATGAACAGGGGAGGGGCAGAAAGAGAGGCAGAGAGAGAGAATCTCAAGCAGGCTGAGGGGGCCCAACCCTAAGACCCTGAGATCATGACCTGAGCTGATATCTACTGACTCAGTTGTTTAGACTGAGCCACCTAGGCATCCTGGCATTTTTAAGATAGGAGACACTCTTATGTGAGGGAAATGGAGGTATTGGATGTGAGAACAAAAGTAACTGAATTTTTAGAGGCAGAATAAAAACTGTAATCTATAGAGTTTAAAGCAGTCACCTAAAGTATTTGGAGGAACACCTCCTGTATGGTACCAGACAATAAACTGTAGACATAGGAAGACTGATAGAAGACATTCTCAACTTAAACCTTCTGTATGCAGAAGACTCAGAATAAGTCTAGTTTTCTTTTAAGGTTATTTATTTATTTTCAAATAGACAGAGAGAGAGAGAGAGAGAGAGAGAGAGAGAGAGAAACAGAACACATGGGGCAGAGCAGAGAGAGAGTAGGAGAGAGAGAATCCCAAGCAGAGCCCAACTCAGGGCTCAAACCCATGAACTGTGAGATCATAACCCATGCCCAAGTTAGAGGCTTAATTGAGCCACCCAGGCACCCCAAGTTTACATATTTATAAATAATGCAAAAATTTACAAGTCAGTGTTTTGGCAAATTAGGAATTAAATTGGAACATAGAATTTTAGTAGATTGCACTATAGAAATAAAGTGTCAAATTGTTGAAGTCATATTTGTTGCATTTATCATGTTTGAGAAATGCCTTTTACTTATGACTATGTATAACAAAGCACAAAAATAAACTTACAGATTCTTCCACAGTTAGTGTTTTTGCTATTTAAGTTGTTAATTAATGACTGTGCTATAAATGTTTTGCTGGATAAGAAATGAAGAAAATATTGACAGAAAAAAGAAGAATCCATGAACTGGGCATACTAATGAGAAAGAAAAATATTTATGATTTTCCATTCAATTAAAGAAGTCAAAATTTATTTTTCCAAGACACACATGTGTTTGAACTGGCAATTTTGGATTAGAATGTCAGCAGGAGGATCAGAAGTATCCATTGCTGATGAAGCATTGAAAAATTGCTCTCCAGGGGCAACTGGGAGGCTCAGTCAATTAAGCATCTGACTTCGGCTCAGGTCATGATCTTATAGTTCATGAATTCAAACCCTACATAGGGTTTTCTACTGACAGCCCAGAGCCTGGAGCCTGTTTCATATTCTGTCTGTCTGTCTGTGTCTCTCTCTCTCTCTCTGCCCCTTGCCTGCATACACTCTGTCTCTCTCTCTCTCTCAAAAATAAATAAACATTAAAAAAATTTTTAAATGCTATTCATGAATCAGAAGGTTAAGAAACAGTGGGGCAAAATTATCAGAAGTTATTCATATAATGTAAGAAGCCATTCAAAGAACTGACCAATGTTTTTTTTGTGGAAGAGACGCAGTTTCTAAGAATTTTACAGATGTTAATCATTAAGAATGAGGCACAGATTGATGGAAAAGAGAATCTAAAAAATGACAGGGTTCACAAAGTTTTATATTTTGTTGCATAGTATTTGTTGATTGTTTTTTTCTAGAAAGTGACAAATAATTGAGCTGGAAGCAATAATGGAAAGTTGCCCCCAGGGGCTAATGAGGAAATGGTGGCTTTATGGAAGAAACAGGTTTTCAGTCATAAAACAAGGAATAGGAACCCCTTCAGGAGGTGGTGAGGAACCAGTGAACTTGAAAATAGAAATATTTGGGAGGTAATGGCTGAACAGAGGTTATTATTGAGAAATAGGACAGTTGAAGAGAGATAGCCCCAGAACTTAAAGTTTTGAACACTGATTTGTGAAAACTAGAATAAGAGACCTGAGGATATGTTTTAAAGAATTTCTTCGAGGTCTATGTTAGTTTTCTATTGCTGAGTAACAAATTAGCACTAACCGAGTGGCTTAAAACAACACCCATTTATTAACTCACATTTCTGCAGGTCAGACGTCCAAGTGAGCTTGCTTCTTCTCTGCTTCGGGTCTAATAAAACCAAATTCAGGGTCTCAGCCAGCCTGGGTTCTTATCTGGAGTATCTGGAGAAGAATTTGCTTCCAAACTCTTTCCAATTGTTGGTAAATGCCAGTTCCCTGGTGTTGAGGGACTGAGGACGTTTGTTTTCACTAGCTCTCAGTTAGGCCGTGCTCTCAGCTTCTAAAGACTAGCAGCCAGAGTTCCTTTTTATAGAGCGTCCTCCATTTACAAAACCAACGTCAGCACGTTAAGTGGTTCTTGTATTTTGAATCTTTTTTCTTTGTTACCAGATGGAGATGGTTGTCTGCTTTTAAGAGCTCAAATGATTAGATCAGGCCTACCAGATAGTTTGATTTTCTTAAAGTCACCTGTGCCACATGATGTAACATAATCACCAAGGTGATACCTCATCATGTGCTTGGTTTCTTGGAATCAAAATGGGATATCTTTGGGGGGCTTTATAAGACGGGCTGCCACAAAATATTGGAAGAAGGTAGGCATTGAGCTTGGAAGCTGAACTTGGAAGATAACTCATCTACATCAACAGTCTTAACCAGGAGTACATATTAGAATCAATCACTACTTAGGCTTGGGTTCTTCCCCAGAACAATTAAATTAGAATTTCTGAGCTTGAGATCTAAGGGTTAGTGCAAAGATTTCTAGTCACCCTAATTGTGAGGGTGGTCTTAGTAGTTATGAGTTAACTTAGTACAAGATGTATGGTGGCCACCCCAGAAACAGTTTGAGCTAACACACACCAGATATTTTAAATTTTATTTGACTCTAATTAATTAATGCTTTCCTGGTGTCTCTAATTTCAAAGATTCTGAGAGCTCTAATTAAGTTGAATATTTGTGTGCACATTATGGCCCACATGTGAACAATGCACTTTGCACAGAGGAATTAATCTACAGATGGACAAGTAGGTCTTGCCAAATTTGGAGAATCATTTAAAAACATTCAAAACCTGCTGAAGCATTAAATCACTTTCAAGGGTGGCTTATGCAGTAAAACTATCAGATCTCTGAAACAGTGGATTCACGAAAGATACCTATGAATCATGATAAGTATTAGAAATATTATTTGATAGTTTAGAAAGGCATATATAAGCCTTTGTAAAATTGAAAATCTTTCTAATTTAAATTTTTCTGGAATTATGTTCATATCAAGCCAGATTTATTATTGTAATAACTCTTCATTTTCAAATTATTCCCCAAATTTGAGTTAAGTCCATCTGATCATTTCTAGATAATACATTTATTTAAAATGACTGATTTCTAGGGAAATTTCTTAAACCCATCACTACAATGGTTAAAACATCAAAAATTAATAAATATGTTGAATATATTAAGAATATTTGCATCATGATTATATTTGATTTTGGAGGTTTACCACATATGAGAAAATAAATAGCTAACCCGTCTGAATTTTACAATATTATTCTAAACTTCTGAAAAATTAAATGGCAGTTGTCCTCAAGGGCTTCGCCATCTAATGAGGGAGGCAGAAATACAAATGATCAATAACAATAAGAGTGAAAACACTTAGTGAGTGCTCTTGGTCAAAGGTTCTTAAACCTTAACTAATTTAATCCTTACATTCACAATGACATGAGTCTTTTTTTTTAATTTTACTTTGCAGACTATAATATAAAATCCAGAGAATTTCAATAACTTGGCTTAGATCACACAACAATTTTAGTCACTGTGGAGCTAAGATTTCAATCCAGGCAGGCAGAATGCAGAAAGAATACCCTTAGCCACTTTGCCCGTAGACTCCTCCAAGTGCTAGAACCAGCTCTAACAAAACTGCAGTGTGGAACAAAATGTTTGCAGCCCACATGCAAAATGGAATTATTCATCTGTATTTGGGAGCTGACATTTGAATTGAAGGTAGAATTTCACCTGGTATAAAAATTAAGGAGGCAGAGTGCTCAAGACATTGGCAAGATCATGAATTGAAGTCTTAATGAGTAGCTTGAAGCACTGAGATTATGTTACTATCTTTCTTTCAGAAATCTCAAACTGGTGTTCATTATCTGCTACTTTTATTATTTCATCTGTTACTTATTCTTAAAATATTTTAATTTTCCTTTTAACCATTCCATAGAAATATCTTCTGTACCTCATTTTCCTCTATCTCTATTCTCATTATTCTCTATTAGGTAAAAGCAGATGAAATTATGTTGTCAAATTATTTTACACACAATTGTATATATTTGCATATATACCATAAGCATATAAGGAAACCACAGAAGCATTTTTTAAAAATATTTCATTATGTAGAGTTACTAATTAGTATTTCATTTTAATGACTTTTCTTAGAATGGCAGTTTCTCAATGTAGTAAAGGGCATCTACATAAACTGTAACATCCCTAACGGTGAAGTATTGAACACTTTCTCATTACAATTGGAAACAAAAAGTATGTTAACTTTTACCACTTCTATTCAAAATTTTTCTGTAGTATTTAATCAGTAAAATAAGGAAAAATGTATAAAGCTTCAAAAGTGAGAAGTAAAATTATCTTTACTCACAACTGACATAAATGTTTACATACATTATCCTGAAGAATCTCAGGATATGTAAAAAGTAGAACTAATTAGGGCTGCAAGCTGGCTCAGTCGGTAGGGTATGTGACGCGATCTAAGAGTCTGAGTTTGAGTCTCCTGTGAAGTGTGAAGATTACTTTAGGAAATATTTTGTAAGTTCATTTATTTTGAGAGAGAGAGCAGGGGTGGGGCAGAGAGAGAGAGGAAGAAAGAGAGCCCCAGTCTGCCCTAACAGCACAGAGGCCAACCTGGGGCCCGCTCGATCTCAAGAACCATGATCTCATGACCTGAGCAGAATCAAGAATCAGATGCTTACCTGACTGAGCGACCTAAGCTTTCCCCCCTCCCCCCCAAAATTAAAGTAGAACTAACTAGTAAGTTTAGCAAAGTCTTATGATAAAGGGCCAATATATAAAAATCAATTTTATGTATTGTATCTTTACATGAAACTATCAGGTATGATGATAAAGTTAGATATAACAAAATTCACAACAGTATCCAAAAAACATAAAATACTTAGTGTAGTGGGTTTAATTGTGCCCCCCCCAAGATACGCCCATGTTCAAATCCCCACAACATGTAAATGTTACATTTCTTTTTTTTTTTTTTTTGTAAAAAGGGTGTTAGCAGTTTCAAGTGAATAAAGGATCTCAGAATGAGATTATCCTGGTTTACCCAGATGACCTAAACCCAATAATAAATGTCTGTGTAAGAGAAGCACAGAGAAAAGGCAATATTAAAAGAAAAGCAGAGATCTGAGTGATGCTACCCTAAGCCAAAGTATACTGACAGCCCACAGAGGCTGGAAGAGGTAAGGAGCCGCTAAAAAGAGTGAAGCCCTACAGACATTTTGATTTTAGACTTCTGACCTCCAGAGCCATGCAATAAAAATTTCTCTTACTTTAAGACACCAAGTGTCTAGTAATTGGTTACTACAGCTCCAAGAAACCAATATATTTAGCAATACATTGAATAAAATGGAGGTAAAATATACATTAAAAACTATAAAATATTATTGAGGGAAATTAAATAATAAATATTTTGAGTGCAATTTCATACTAAAACACACATTATCATTGTCTACAAAAATCACAAATGTATTTAAATTTTCAATCAACTCAAAAATCCCTAGTCTTTTTTCTCTACAAATTTACAAGTTCATTTTATTAAATAAATGAAAATTGATGTAGAATTTTCTGTCATCTGTCGTCCCCATCTCCCGATAGCACTTTGAACACATCATCTCACTGCCTTCTGGCCTCTAAGTTTTCTAACAAGATATTGACTGATACTCTCATTGAGGACCCCCTGATGAGTTGCTTTTATCCTGCTGCTTTCAAGATTTTCTATGTCTTTCAGCAGTTTGATTATAGGGTACCTCACTGTGATCCTATTTAGATGTAACCTTCCTAGAGTTTCTAGACCTTTTGTATTTATACATCTATGTCTTTCCTTACATTTGGGAAATTTTTAGTCATTAATTCCATAAAGAATCTTGCTACCTTTTTCTGTCTTCTCTTTCTGGGACTCCTCTAATGGGTATATTATTCCAATTAATATACCGTAGAGCCTTTCAGTTCACTTTTCTTGATTGTTTTCTTTTTTCTTTCTGTTCCACAGAGTCAAAAATTTTAAATATTCTGTCTTCAATTTTACTGATTCTGAATCTGTTATTGAGCACCTTAGTGATTTTTTTTCCCAATTGTTGTTTCATCTCTGGAATTTCTATTGAGTTCCTTTTTATAATTTTTTGTTGAAATTCAAATTTTGTTCACATACCATTTTCTTGAGTTCCTTAAGTTCTTTGTGTTACCCTTTAACTATCTGATCATATTTAAGGCAGTTGTTTTACAGTGTTTGGTTAGTTCCGTGCATGTCTTCAGGAACAGGTTCTAGAGATTTTATTTGTTTTTTTTTTTTTACCAAAAAAATGCTTATTTATTTTGGGAGAGAGATACTGTGTGTTAGTTGGAGAGGAGCAGAAAGAGAAGGAGAGAGAGAATCCCAAGCAGGCTCCACACTGTCAGTGCAGAGCCTGATACAGGGCTCAAATTCATGAACTGAACCATGAGATTAGGAGCTGAGCCAAAATCAAGAGCCAAATGCTTAACTGACTGAACCATCTACCTGCCCCTTATTTTGTTCTTTCTAAGGACCACATTTCCTGGAGCTTTTTAAATTTGTTGTTGTTATTAAAAATCAGGCACTTGAACAAAAAGCCACCTCTCCTAATCTTTGTATATGGGCTTTGTGTTGAGAAACCCTCACAAAGAATACTCTAGTTATTCTTTGATCCTTAGGATAAGCCGAGATGAAGGCTCAAGGTATTGTCAGGTCTTTCTGAGCATGCCTCTTGTCTGTGTGTGTGTGTGTGTGTGTGTGTGTGTGTGTGTGTTTAAGTCTCCATATACACAGCTGCACTTGAATATCTTACTTTCACAAGGAACTTTTCCACGGCTTCACCGAGGCAACTTAGATCTATTCAATGTCTCCACCTGAATTCTTTTATTGAGTCTGTGGCTCTGTATCTCCTCACAGCTCTCTCGAGTCTGTGGCTCTGTATCTCCTCACAGCTCTCTCGAGTCTGTGGCTCTGTATCTCCTCACAGCTCTCTCAAGCAGCACCCACTGCTTCTCTCTGTCTGACATACAGATTACATCACTTCCCCCAACTCCTTTGGCTGAACTCTTAGATGAAAGAGAGCCCAGCCCTTCTGAAGTCCCCAGACAGATAAGAATACTGCAAATAATGTCTTCCCTGGCCCTTTCCATTCAAAATAGTGTGTGGGGAACTAAGCTGTTGCCTCCTATGTAACAAGATTGCACCATGGTGAGAAGGTGGGGCATGTCGGTGATAAGGACATGAAATTTCCTACTCTGTTGAATGTGGCTTTTTCTTGAGTGCGGGTCCCTTTGTTTGCTGTAGACCTTTGTTTTCCAGAGTTCCTATAAGGTTATTTTAGCCTGACTTTAGTAGTTTTTGTTTATTTTCTTTTATTTTTATTCTCTTTATTTGTGTTTAAAATGTTTCTGTGGGGTATGAGGGCTCTGATTTCCTAGTCCACTATTTTCCTGACGTAACTCTAGCAATTTGATGTGTGATATTCCATGTTTAACCTAGGATTTCTGGAAATAATTCGTTTCTCAGCAAATGTTGAAAATTAATGAATTGTAATCATCATTTATTTCATACATATGAGGACTTATACCAACATTATCATTTCTTTTAACTCACAGATGAAAACTATTTGGAGGAACAACTAGTTAAAGCCATGTTTTTATAACATTAGCTTTCTCTGTTATTTACTAACTCTGTAATAGTGGAGTTACTCTTTATGCCTACTTGATAGGAGTGTTGTATTAATGCCATGATTCTTGAAATAAATGGAGTTCAGTGCATAAGATATTGCAAGTTGTTCAATAATTTTAAATTGTTATTGTTATCTTAATGTGGCTATATAGTAAAGGATACAGATTTTAAAACCAATTTGGTTTCAATGTATGGGCATTTACTACACTATAGTTTGGCCAAATTTAATATAATGTTGAGATACATAATATTATTCTCTGTGATAGTAAAACAATATTAATGAATGTAGTAAGAGCTAGCACCCATGTTGATGTCGAACACTGGCAAACATAACCCTCAATTTTCGTTCCCATCCATATGGCATTATCAATAAATTATAATGAAAGAAGTTGCAAAAGCACTTTTTGGGAGGAGAGGAAGCTAGGAAAAAGAATAAGGGTAGAAATTTCTTTTG
Organism: Suricata suricatta; assembly: GCF_006229205.1. Classification (NCBI taxonomy): domain Eukaryota; kingdom Metazoa; phylum Chordata; class Mammalia; order Carnivora; family Herpestidae; genus Suricata; species Suricata suricatta. The sequence goes on along the minus strand of NC_043704.1, from coordinate 36,213,207 downwards.
AGTTCTATGATTCCTACAGGTGTATTTTCTGAGAAATATTATGAACAACATTATCATTTTAATTTTTCCTAAGCTGCACATTTCTTCTTGTAAGCAAGCTATAATTCTGTCAAGCAGAAGAGAAAATATGTTGAATGGTTTTATTATATTTTGCATAAATATAATCCATGGTTTTTCTAACTCACTATGGCATTTAAAATGGTACAAAAAATTTTTAAAAGTAAAACAAAGAGAAATATAAACATATTTAATGCATACACCTTGAAATGCAAATAAGTTTTGCATAAATGGGCAAACTATACTGGCTGGCGCTACTTTCATCTATTTTTACATATTTTCAGGTTATAAAATTATGTTTTCTATATTCTAGACATGTAAATATTTGAGTCAAACACAAATCTTTCAAATCAAGTTTTGTATACAATAGAACACATTCAATATTTAAAACCAAAATAAGTATGAATCAAATGAATTGATTTCTAATTAATACATAGAGTATTTCTACCTATTTCTATCTGAAACATTTGTTAAACAAATGGTTGTTTAAAACTCTTCAGATAAACAACATAATTTTTGTTTTCTTAAACTTTATGAATGCTATTAAATTAATTCAGATTATTAAATTGAATTAATCATGAAACTGAGTCATAATGTTCTTTTTTCTTTTTGCTACATGGTGGGAAAGAGGAGTCGTAATTATATAGAAGTGGGAATGGGCATCAGTTCTTAAGAGTTAGAAATGGCATTTAAGATTATAGGCCAATTTTAAGTGACTCAACAATTTTAAGTGACTCTACTAAACTTTTCCTGTTTTCATCAGATACTGGAGTGTATTCCAAAACATGAATCTTTTAGTAAAGATTTCTTTTTTCCCATCAAAATATTCTATTTTTAACCAATATGCTTTCTTTTACTTCCTCCCATTTTTTTTCTGGAATTGTCAGGGAATTAAATAAATATTAAAGGATTAACAACTCACCAGCTTTACTTTTTTGTCCCCCTTCTTTCTTAAATCTTTGCAAAAAGACTTTGTCCTCTCCCTCTATTAAATTTGTATATAGTAAGGTCACATGCTAGGAGCCATCTCTGAAGTAAGGCAGGTTTGCAAGACCTCCCACCATCAGATGGCTACCTGCATCTACCCCCACTCAACCCCCACTCAACCCCCACTCTATTTCTGCTTGAGCGGATTATAGAAGCAAGTGTTACATTTCCTACCCTCAGAAAACTGGCTATTGACCCCTGCTCACAAAGACCTAACTCTTGCCTTTGCTATGCTAAAAACTTTGCCTTGTATATGAATGCTAAAGATCCCATCCTTCCCCTTATGATAAACATCTAGTCACCTACTTCAATCTCTATTGGTAAAGATTATGGATGAGTCTTCCACCAAACTATGTTCTGGGAAATTTTTACATACTAAAGAATTTGTTATCAGAAATTATTGTCTAAGGCAATTGCCCTTTCGTTTTGTACCCGTACATTTTTTCAATAAATAAAGCTGACTCTCTCAGGTCAGGACAGAGACGCCTGCCTGGTGAACAGAAAGAAAGCCTAGGCTCTCTCCCTCTCTTTCTTTAGCTGACACCATTGATCGGTCAGGGAGCACTGGACCTGCTGGAGTTGGACGCTGGCAGTCACAAAATATCCCTCAGTGACCATGATCAGTTCTGGATTTTCCTCTTGCTTTTCAATGGTATTTGACATGACTGATCTGTCCTACTTTTCTTAAGTATTTTTTCACTTGGCTTTCAGTACATATACTTTACTAGATGTTCTTTTACTTCACAAGCCATTTTTTATATTGTTAATTTTCTGTATATACCTTCTTATCTCAAACTGTGAATGTTAGAGTATTCCATGGCTTAGTCTATCATTTCTTCTACTGTCTACCAATGTATTCACATCAAGTCCTCTGACTTAAATAGCATGTATTTATAGATTTTCAAATTTTTTTCTCAAACTTCAGTTACTAGTTTTAAGTATGTTTGTGTAACCACCTATGAAACATGACTCATATCAATAATACAGGTAGCCTTACATTTAAAATATACCTTGAACACATAACTGTATATCACCATGTTCATAGTTATAATCCTTGTCCAAGATCCCATTTCCTTTTATCTATATATTGCAATATCCTCCCAACTGGTCTTTTTGCTTATGCTATAATTTCATGTAGTGTATTCTCCATGGATCAGCAAGAATACTGTAAATTAGTAACATAACACATTATTTTTCTCTTAATGTGTTCTAGTGGGTTTCTACAAAGTTAGAACAAAATCTGGAGTACCATAAGGCCCTAGATGATATGGCCTGTGTTAGTTTCCTATTGCTGCTGTAACAAAGTACCCCAAAATAGTGCCTTAAACTATGCAAATTTATTATCTTAGAATCCTAAATATTAGAAGTCAAAAATTAATCTCCCTTAGCTACCAACAAGTTGTCTGGAGGGACTGTTCCTTCTGGAGGATCTAGGAGAGAATCCATATTCCATTTTTCAGTTTCTTTTGGTCATCCATGTGCCTTGGCTTGTAGCCTCCTTCCATCTTCTCAGGCAGCAATAGAGAATTGAGTCTTTCTTTTGTATCACTCTGACACTGACTCTTCCAATTTACTCTTTCATACATATAAGGACATTTATCATTACATTGGAAACATCCAGATAATCCAGAATAAGTTCCTTACAGCTGAAGAGTCACTGTAAATCTATGTGTAATATTAATTCCCCATTTACCATGTGATATGACTTATTTACAAGGTTGCAGGAATTAGGATGTGGACATTTTTATGGGCCCATGATTCTGACTCACAATGGCTCTTGACTATATCTTCAACCTCCTATTCTAAAATACTTCTCCTTTTATCCCATTTACTCATACTAGTGGCCTTTATCTTCTTATAACATGTCAAATTTGTTTCCATGTCAGGGCATATAAATTCTTGGTTCTTTCTACTCAAAATAGCCTTATCACAGGTTTTCAAATTAGCAAATTCACACACACATTGTTCAGATTCTCTTTAAATATACATCTCAAGAAGGGTGCCTTCATCATTCTAGTTATAATTATTTTCTACACCTTCAATTTTTTTCCAATTAACTTTAAAAAATTATTTATATAACTTGTATCTACTATTTATTTAGTACTCAAATATAATATAATTATTATAATATAATATAATCATATATAATATGATATAATATAAGTATTTGAGTTCCAAATTAGAATATAAATTCATTAAAAGTAATAAACAGTTCTGTATCATTTATCAACATGCCCTCGGTAATTAAAACTATTTGGTACTTGGTAGGTGCTCCATTAACATTTATTGAATAGAAAAAAGTGTATCTTTAAATAATGCTTTGCAATTGCAAATTGCCATCTGTTAATCCTCATTAATTTTTATATGGTTTGAGTAAAAAAAATCCAAATATGGCAAACATCGAATTACTAGAATTGGGAGACCAATACTTGAATTGTTCAAATTTACATCAATTTATCTCTGGGATCTGATTCAAATTCTTTACTTTTGGTATCTCAGAAAATTTAAAATATAATATTATAATTCAGGGCTTGGGGTTGGTTGGTTAAGGGTCCAACTCTTGATTTTAGCAAGGTCATGATCTCACAGTTTGTAAGTTTGAGCCCTGCAAAAAGCTCTGTGCTGACAGTGTGGAACCGGCTTGGAACTCTCTTTCTCTTTCTTTCTGCCCCTCCCCCACTTGGGCTCTCACTCTCACTCTCTCTTTCTTTCTCTGAAAATAAATAAAGTTTCAAAAAATAACTGAGGCCCTGTTGATGTTGAACTCTATTTGATATGACATATTCAAATTTGTGTGAGACTCACATTTCATCTAATCACTAAAAAGATACAGCAATGAATATATAATAATTTCTGAAAAGCATTAGCTTAATCCAAGAAGGAAAAACATTAAGAAATCAAACAGAATGACAGATATCATGGTATCATAGTCAAGATTTGTGAGTAGGACTTAAATCCAGAAAAATCACAGGAAAATCAGAACTAGATAAAGATCTGAACCAACTGTAACTCTGGATGGAGTTGGAAACAAGTTCTTTTTATCTTTTGCTATAAATTCTGGGTCTATGTTATCACATAAAGAGAGTAGCTATAAAAATGGCACATCACCAAAATGAAAATTCAGAACTCTGTTTTATTCTGAAAGCCTGCTGACCATTCAGAATTCTAAAGAGGTAAAGAGACACTGAGAAATCAGAGCCTTATATATATATCATGCTTGGAAATGGATTCTAAATTTATATTTACTTAATGAATACAGGAACCTCAGATAAATTTACATGACAACATGTTGTTAACTTATAAAATGACTAATCCCTGGCAAATGGAAATATGAACCCAAAGAACTTAGATAAATAAAAACTACATCACAATAAATTTGAACATAACATATAATAATTATAACGTTAATAACAGCAGCAGCACAGAGTCCTATTATTCCAGGAACAAATATATATATTTTATCACAAGACGGAGAAACCTGAATCTTATTGAAGTAGTTTCAAAATATTCACAGAGATAAAAGTAGTAAGCCCTGGGTAAGAAGGAGGAGAGTCTGACTTCCAGTTAACATTTTATAAATGTTCAGTTTCTAACAACAACAACAGACTACAAAGCATACAAAGAAAAGCCAAGTATGGCCCATACTTGATAAAGAGGCAAGGACAATATTACAAGAAATAATGGTTCAAATCTTCCCAAACCTGATGAAAGAAATGATGGCAAACATTCAAGAAATTGAACAAACTCCAAGTAAAATGAATTCACACACAGTGAGACACACTGTGATCAAATTTTAAAAATCCAAGGACAAACACAGAATCTTGAAGGCAGAAAAAGAGCAACCACTTACCACATGCAGCATTCCTCAAGATTCCTCAGATTTCTCATCAGAAACTAAAAGCCAGAGGCAGTGGGCTGATATATCCAAAGTGCTAAAGGGAAACCTGGACACACACATCAAAAAAAGCTTTCAACCATGAATTCTATATTTAACAAAATTGTCCTTCAAAAGTGAGGGAGAAATTAAGATATCCCCAGATAAACAAGAGTTTAGAGAGTTTCTCTAACTAGACTTGCCCTGCAGGTAATGCTCAAGGGAGTACTGCAACATGAAATGAAAGAAGTCTAGCAGTAACTTGAAGTACTACGCAGAACTAAAAATCTCAATGAAGGTAAAGGCATGAACAAGGATAAAAGCTATTAGGATTGTAACAACAGTTTGTAACTCCAATTTTGTTTTCTACATGATGTGACAGTCCAGATTTAAAAATAATAGTCTTAAAGCTAGTTTTACTGTTACTTTAGTCAATGATGCCATATTTTGCTCTCTACATAATTTAAGAGACTGATGCATTTAAAAGAATTATTAATTTATATTTTGGGGCATACAGTGTACAAAGATGTAATTTTGTGACATCAGCAACCAAAATGAGTGGGGACAGAGTTGTTAAAGGTGTAAAAGTTTTATAAGGATATGTTAGCTTATATTTGTAATGGTTATTTTTAGAAGAGAGAAAGAGGGATGCCTGGTTGGCTCAGTTGGTTAAGCGTCCAGCTTTGGCTCAAGTCATTACCTCACAGTTCATGGGTTCGAACCCTGCGTCGGGCTCTGTGCTGACAGCTAGCTCAGAGCCTCGAGCCTGCTTCAGATTCTGTATCTCTCTCTGTCTCTGACCCTCCTCTGCTCATGCTGTCTCTCTCTGTCTCTCAAAAATAAACTAAAAGAACATTAAAAGAGAGAGAGAGAGAGAGAGAGAGAGAGAGAGAGAGAGAGAGAGAAAGAAAGCAGGGGAGGGACAGAGAGAGAGGGAAACAGTGGATCTGCAGTGGGCTCTGTGCTGACAGCAGAGAACCTGATGCAGGGCTCAAGCTCATGAACGGTGAGATCATGTCCTCAGCCGAAGTCAGACATTTAATCGACTGAGCCACCCAGGCGTCCCAGAAGTGTAAAATTTTATATGTTACTAAAGGTAAGCTGGTATAAATTCAAATTAAAGTGTTATAACTTTAGGATGTTAAATGTATCCCATGTTAACCACAAAGAAAATAACTACTATATTTGTATATAAATACTACTATATATGTATATAAATAACTACTATATCTGTATATAAAAACTACAGAAGTAAATGAGAAAGGAACTTAAACATTAGCTAAAAACAAAAGAAAATGATAATACAAAAAATGAGGGACAAAAATTTTTAAGGCATATAGAAAACCAATATTCTGCAGAAGTAAGGCCCTCCTTATCCATAAGTATTTTTACTGCAATTGGATTATATTCTATCCTCAAAAGAGAGAGATTGGCAGAATGGCTAAGAAAATATGATCCAAGTATATGCTGTCTACAAGTGACTCATCACAGATTCCAAGATAAATAGATTGAAAGTTAAGAATGGGAAAATATTCCATGAAAATGGTAATCAAAACACACCAGGGGTAGCTGTACTAATATTAGACAAATTAGACTTTAAATAAGATAGACTACCAGAGACAAACAAGAGTATGATTCATTAATGAAAAGTTAAAATCAGCAGCAATATATAGTAATTATAAATATTTGTGCTAAAAAAGGCCATCAAAACATATGAAGCAAAAACTGACAGAACTGAAAGGCAGAATGTTTTTACAATAATAATTGGATGCTTTAATACCCTACTATCAATAATAGATATAATATCCTGACAGAAGATAGATAAATAGAGGACTTACACACAATAAATCAAATAGATCTATCAAACATATCAGAACATTCTATCCAACTACAACAGCGTACACATTACTCTCAAGGCACACCGGGCACTTTCCAGGAGAGATCATATGTCAGCTTATAAATTTAAAAATAAGATTTTAAAAAGATATTATACCAAACACTTTCTCTAACCACAATAGGATGAAATTAGAAATTAGTAACAGGTATAATAATAGAAAATTCAAAAAATTGTGGAAATACACAACACACTCTTAACCAACCAACACATCAAAGAAGGAATGAGAAGAAAAATTAGAATTACTTAAAGATAAATGAAAATTTTAAAAAACAGCAAAACTTATAAAACATAATGAAAACAATGCTGAGGGAAATTTATAGTTATAAAGACTTATATTGAAGGAAAGAAATGTTTTAAATTAATAAGCTGAATTTACCACTAACGGAACTAGAAAAAGAACAAATTAAGTCCTACACTAGCAGAAGGAAGGAAATAATAAAGATTAGAGCAGAGATAAGTGAAATAATAGAGAATAGGAAAACAACAGAGAAAATTAATAAAATCAAAGTTGTTTCTTTGAAAAAATCATGACTAAATAAACTGTTAGGTGATGGACTAATAAAAAAAGAAGGCTCAAATCACTAAAATTAAAAATGAAAGTGAGAACATTACCACTGATTCTACAGAAATTTAAAGAAAAGGATTAGAAAAATGTACTATTATAAATTATATGACAACAGATTAGATTACTTAAATAAAATGGACAAGTTTCTAAAAACACAAACCTAAATCACAAAAGTACAAAATCTGAATAATCTGTAACATAAAGAGATTTATTCATTAATTAAAAATATTCCACCAGAGGAAAGCCATGGACATGATTACTTCACTGGTGAATCCTACCAAAAATTTAAAGAACTAACACAAATTCTTCTCAAACTTAAAATAAAAACAAACTGAAAAAGAAGAAACACTTATGAATTCATTTTATGAGGCTAGCATTATCCTGATACCAAAGCCAAAGACATTATAAGGGAAAAACTACAAACCATTATCTCTTATAAACAATAGGGGGAAAAATCCTCAAAAAAAAAAAATTGGTCAATGTAATGTACCATGTTAACAAAATAAAGGAAAAAACTACATGATCATATCAATTGATGCAGAAAAAGCATCTGATAAAATTAAACACTCTATTTTTATTTGCCAAAGGGAGGGGAGGGGCAGAGAGAGAAGGAGAGTATCATAGCAGTTTCCACACCCAGAACAGAGCCCATGAGGGGCTCGATGTCATAAACTTTGAAATCATAACCTGGGCCGAAATCAAGAGTTGGATGCTTAATTAATAACTCAACTGCCCAGGCACCACTAAACACCCTCTTTTGATTAATATTCTCAACAAACTTAGAATAAATGGAAACTACCTTAACATAATAAAAGTCATATAAGAAAAACCCATCATGGACTTCATACTCAGTGGCAAAGTACTGCAAGCTTTTCTTCTAAGATCAGGAACAAGACAAGGATGCCTTGTTGTCCAACTGTATTCAACATAGTACTGGAAATCTTGGCCAGAGAAATTAGGTAAGAAAAAAAGAAGTAAAAGTCATCCAAATTAGAAAAAAAGTAATAAAATTATTTTTGTTCACAGATAATTTATTTTAAATGTAGAAATCCCTTGATTCCACACAAAAATATGTTAGAACTAATAAATTAATTCAGGATACTAAATTGAAACTCAAAAATCACTTGCATTTTTATACACTAATCAACATTTTGAAAAGAAAGTATAAGAATAATTCCATTTACAATAGCATCAAAAAGAATAAAATACTTAAGACTTAATTTATCCATGAGGAGAAAGGCTTGTACAGTGAAAACTAAAAAATATTGCTGAAAGAAATTAAAAGACATACATGGATACAAATCCCATGTTTCTGTGTTGGGAGACTTGAGTATTAATATGTTCATACTACCTAAAGTGATCTATGGACTCAGTGGCATCTCTATAAAATTCCTGATAATGTTTCTAGCAAAAGTAGAAAAACCTACCCTAAAATTCATATGATATCTCCAGGGACCCTGAAGAGCCAAAAAAAATTTTTGAAAAAGAACAAAGCTGGAGGGCTCACACTGCCTTCATTTTAAAAATTGCTATAAAGCTACAGCAATCAAAACTGTGTGGTATGGGCTTGAAGTCAGAAATATAGATCAGTGTAATAGAATGGAGAGCCCAGGGTTTATTTCTTGCATATATGGTCAAATAACTTTTGACAAAGATGCCAAGACCATTAAAGAGGAAAGTACAGCTTTTTCAATAAATGGTGCTAGAATATATGAATATCCATGCAAAAGAATGAAGTTGAATTCAAATCTAGTGTCACAAACACAAATTTGATAAAAATAGGTCCAAACTAAATGAAAGACTTAAAGCATTAAAACTCTTAGAAAGAAACAAAGAGCAACACTTTCACAATAGATCAGGCAAAAATTTTTTGAATATAACACCAAGGAACAGGAAACAACAACAAAAATAGACAGTTGGACTTATGATTCTTTCAAAAATATGCTTCTAAAGGTCGTCCACAGAGTGGGAGAATCATTTACAAATCATATAACTGATAAGGGATTAATATTCAGAATATATAGAAGACCTCTGAAACTCAACAACAGCAAAAAAAACAAAAAACAAACAATTCAATCCAAAAATGAGCAAAAGACTTGAATAGACATTTCTCCAAGGAAGAAATATAAATGACAAATAGGCATGTGAAAAATGCACAAAATCATTAGTCCTTAAAAAAATACAAATCAACATTACAATGAGATACTATTTCACACCTATTAGGATAGCTGCTATAAGACAAATGGAAAATGTGAACCTGGGTTCTACAGTCAGTTAAGGGTCCAACTCTTGATTTCAGCTCAGGTCACAATCTCATGGTTCATGTGTTCAAGCCCCATGATGGGATTCTCTCTCTCACTCTCTCTCTACCCTTTCTCCACTCACAACCTCTCTCTAACAGACTTTAGAAAATTTAAAACAAAACGTTTAAAACAAACAGAAAATAACAAGTGTTAGTGAAGATGAGAAGTTGAAACATTTGTGCCTTGTTTGTGAGAATGTAAAATGGTACAACTACTGTGGAAAACAGCATAGCCATTTCTCACAAAGTAATAATAGAATTAATATATAATTCAACAATTCCACTTCTGGGCATATAACCAAAATCATTAAAGCAGTGCCTCAAGGAGATATTTGCAAATCCTCATTGCACCAACCCAATGTTTACTGATGCATAGAAGAGCAAAATGTGGCGTATATACACAATGGAATATTATTTAGTTTTAAAAAGGAAGGAAGGAAATTCTGGCTCATGGTACTAATGGTACTTCAGTACACACTAAGTGAAATAAGCCAATCACGGAAAGATAAATACTGTATGATTTTATCTAAATGAAGTATTTTAGAGTGGTCCAAAGATAGAGACAGGAAGTAGAATGGTGGTTGCCAGGGTCTGGAGGGAGGAAACAATGGAGTTACTGTTGATGGGTAGAGAATTTCAGTTTTACAAAATGAAAAGAGTTATGGAGATGGTGGTGATAATAGTTATGCAACAGTTTGAATGTATCATTCGTTACTGAATCACTTAAAAATAGTTAAGATGGTAGTTTTATGCAGATATTTTACCATATGTAATATATGTATTACTAATATACTATGAAACTCATATTAAAAATTCATTGGATAAGTTAAAACATAAACCAGTAAATAAATGCTTGTGCTTCCCTTGCTTACCAAAACTTCCCTACCTACCATAGTTCATAAGATAGTCTTTGCCTTGATTAATGGTTCTGACTGGCCTTACCTCAGGAGGTTACATAGGAAGAGAAAGCCATACCTCAAGCTCCACTCCCATTAACTCAAAGATGTAAAATTAGAGTCACCTTCTGGTATGCTTCAGGAAACCAATAAAGCTAGAGGAGGTATAGACCACTGAAATTGCACAACATGATCAGTTTCTGTTAGTACATTCATGGAGAATATAGCTGGATATGTATTCTGACAGGGCTTGACCACAAGGCTTAAAAAAAAACAAAAACTTTGGCTGAATGTATTGATTTTACCCAGTAGTTCTCATTCATAGGCAATTTTGTCCTTTCAAGGACGTTTGACAACATCTACAAACATGTTTGGTTGTGAATTTGGTTGTCAATTTTACTTGCCATCTAAAGGGAAAGAGGCCAAAGATGCTGCTAGATGTTTTACAATAAACAACAGGAATCTCCTACAATAAAAACAAAAAATCCAGTCCAAATGTCAACTGTGTCCAGATTAAGAAACCATGATGATGCATACGCCTTTGCCAAACAGTCTGTTTTAATATGCTAACCTAAGCAGTTAATGTTTCAATTCTTTATTTGATAGGCTTATTGTGAAGACCTGAAACAAGATTGAGTTGTCATAAATTCCTTAAAATGACAGGACAAATACAAATAAGAGAGTCTTAGAATGGATTATAATACATTGCATAACTGTTCCACTACTATAGTTTCTCTCCTTAAAGGTTGAGAAGACTGTCTTCTCATGAAGGCACTGAGAAATTAATGGGCTGCTGTGGTGGGACACCTGGGCATCCCAGTTAGTTAAGTGGAGGACTCTTGATTTCAGCTCAGGTCATGATCTAAAGGTTCGCCAGTTTGAGCCCCATGTCAGGTTCTGTGCTAACAACTTGGAGGCTGCTTAGGACTCTCTCTCTCCCTCTCTCTCTGCCCCTCCCCTACTCTCTCTCTCACTCAAAAGAAATAAATAAACTTTAAAAGGCATTGTTGTGGCAGTTTCTAAAAAGCTATAGACATTAGTAGATACGGTGGTGGAAATGGAAGATCTTTTGATGAAAGGCTCAATCCCAAGCTAGCAGAGACATGGTAGAACATTTAACTGCAGACAGTAAGGTGAAAATAATGATCAAAGAGTTTAATCTACAAGGATGCTTGGTATGATGAAACTGATGATAGTATCCCCAAGACCAACATATATGGATAGCCTCTCGATTTCTTACTTTAATTTCCATAGCAAAAGAATACTCTAGACTCTGATAATTAAAGAAGTCAGGCTTGAGCTCCCACAGTTTTCAAATGATTTTACCCAAATTCCAGATCTGAGTTATTTCACAGCCTAGGGCCATTCAAATGAAAGGGAAAGGAAGTATTAAGAAAGAAACTTGCCATGATATAACTGATATGTATGATGAATTTTCAGCCTAACATGTCTGGAAGGGTACCTGCAGCAATTTAGCATTTGAGTGACAAAACAAAAGGAGAATAGTTTTACCCCTTTTGAAATAAAAGGCTTACAGTGTACAGGAAATTCTTAATATTCATGAGAACAGAATGACTTGTTCTAAGGATATTAGTCATCCCACTTTCCCTAAAACCTCAGTGCTTGCTGATTCAGCAGCTGAAAGAGACCTCACCAGGACTGACATGGACTGCTTCCACTGCTGGCTTAACTCATCCTCAAGTTCCTAAAATGGAACATAACCCAGGATTTGGGGATAAATGAATATATTTGATTAATTTTGTTTTAATTTACACAGAAGATTAATTTATTTATTACATTAAAATTTAGTAAGTTCCTACTGTATATAAAGGATAGTTCAAGTACTTTGGGATTATTATAGAAAAAATACAATAGGGAAAATATAATTTAAATAACCAAAAGTCTTTCTTTTACATAACTTACATTCTCATTGGAAGAAAGGCAAAAAGAATAAATATCATAAGAAATTAAGTGAAATAATATATTGTAAGCTAATGGATATGATGGAGAGAAAAAGTAAAAAGTCAGAGAATCTAGAATGTCTAAATTTTAGAACCAGCATGGTTAAGTAGTCCTCTCTGAGATCATAACTGAAGAAAGGTCTGAAGGAGACCAGTGGTTAGTCCGGTGGATAGCTAAGGAAACACTGTTTCAAGCAGAGGGAACTTTGTGCTTAGCCAGTGCAAGGACTGGCAATTGCCTAGAAGATGTCAGGACAACAAGATGGCCAACATGATGTGGAGACAAGGGGGCCAGTAACAAGTTAGTGAGGTAAAATAAGCATGTTGCAAGGCCCCATATTCCTGCCATGTTCCTGAAACACTGGGTTTCAGAAATATTCAGCCAGTAGTATTGGTGACTACCCTGTGTGTTCATCTATTTCTCCAAATACTTGAGTCCTTCTTTTTATCCATGTTCCATACTCTTACCCATTCACAAAGGAAATATTTTGAAAGTTATAGTTATAATAATTTTAGTCTCAAAGTCCAAGACCTCTGTGTGCTATGAGGTAATTTTTCTATTCTGTTTAGAATGTAGCTCTGATCTGGTGACAGTGAATTAAAAGAAGTAGCGATGGCCCATGCATTGCACATAGGGTGAAACACAGAATATATAGCTATAATATGTAGTTTTCTTCATCAAGTGGAGAATAAGAGACATGGTCAATGACATGGCCAATACCTGCTGGTGCCAGATTATACTGGTTTATAAAGCCCAATTGTTAAAACTTCAGGATACTTGTAGGTCAGCTAATATCATACCGGGAACTTGAAATTGGCCATAGTGCAGATATTTATGGCAGGGAAACTGGCCGATACTACAAAACAGGCTTATTTTCTCTAGAGAACTGGTTGTTAATCATGGAGGCATCCTGCAATCACTTCTAAAATTTTACAAAACAGGTATTTAGAGGGTTCACAACTCTGGGGGTGGGGAATGATCCTTTGATAATCTTTGATTTTTTTTTTTTTTCTTCCAGAAATTAGAGAGGACCAAACTCTCCCTGACAGCAGATTACTCAATTGGCTTTCTGGACATTCAAGATTAGGGACACAAGAGGGTTTTTTTTTTTTGTTTTGTTTTGTTTTGTTTTTGTTTTTGTTTTTTGTCTCAAACCATTGAACTGCTAGTTTGTTTGTGAGCTTGTTTGTTGAAAGCATAATTTTGTCAAAAGTCCAAAGCTATTATACTTCTTTAGTTCCAACACATAATGTGCCAGAAACACTACATAATATTATTTTTGAGGTACAAATCTCACATCTTTATATTTCTCTGATTGCTAGCTCTTGCCTTTTTCTTTATTTCTAACTATCTTGAACCTTTGATGCTTTAGTGGGAAAGTCACACACCTATTCTATTTCCCCTGAGGCATTCTGCACAATGGAAAAGATATAAATTCAAGTAGGCTCAACATTCTTAACTTCATCCTTGCTCTGTTACACTTTAATCCATTCATTGGTTTTCAAAGTAACAGAAAACAGGTCAGCAGGTACCTGGCAAAGCACAAAGGTGGGTTAAACTACAAAAAGCACAAGAAAACTTTTGGGGGTGTTGGTGTTTGCTCCTACTCTTGTTTGTGGTGGTGGTTTCTTGGATTCTGTACCTATATCAAATCTGATGTTACTATGTACTTTGAAATTATGCAAGCTAGTATATTTTAATTACACTTCAATACATTTGAAAGGAAAAATACTAAATGTAAAGCCCATACCTTGATTTAATCTTTGCAAATAGGCCTTTTCAGTTTTATTATTATTTTTTTTAGTTGTGTGGAGAGTAGAGGGATGGAGGGGGAAACTGTCACTTCTTAACATGCTTGTCCTCTTCATACTTAGTGATGAATGAGCTTATAATTTTCTGACATCATCTCACTCCTGTATGTCAATGGTAATACACACTATTAACATTCTGCCTTTCAAAATCTACTGCAAAAGCTACATTTTATTAAGTCAAATATTTTACTACTTCCTAACATAGGCAATCATCCCCCAATGATAGCATCTTTTCTATCACCAGGACTTTAAGCCATTGTCACATTTATTAAGATTTTTTTGACATTACATTGCACTTCTAGGAAACAATTTATCTTTCAGTGAAAACAGCCTTGGTTTTGCAGTGTTAACTGCAACTCCCAGACATCATTTATTTTAAATATCAAAGGACTATATCTTATTACCTTCTGCATTTAGTGCAATGGTCTTAGACTAAGAATTTGCCTGGTAGATATCAAAACAACAAGGAGGGTCCATGCATCTATATCATGCGTGAGTAGACTTTATTACATGTCTTAACTCTAAGGTTCAAATTACAGGATCAGCTGCTATCTGAAACACGGTGGGTAGCTCCTTGTATAAGCAAGTAATAGAGGTAGGTGTGCTGTAGGAGGAAGAGACCCAGAAAATAATAGATGACTTTTGGTTAGTAGAATGCTGGTAACTGAAATTATGGGAAGTTTGTGGCTATTGGTGATTTTAAGGTACAGACTATGACCACCGGGGTAGGTAGCTAATGGATAGTGAGAGACTGGAGGACAAGATCATTACATAAGAGTATTTCAAATAACTGAGAAGCAGAAGCATTAGAATTATTATCTAGGTACATATTGAAATTGTTAGAAATTAATATTGGGATACAATTGGGGATGTTTAAAACATAAACCATGAATTAAAATTATAAAGAAATGAATTGAACTGAGCTCATAAATATTCACTGTTGACTGGAAAATAAAAAATAGTGAGAACAATAGTGATAGGTACCCATATTTTGGCTTTTGGATTTTTTTCTTTTTTAAATCCATGTGTTTAAATGTTTGTTTTGGAGAAAGAGAGAGAGAGAGAGAGAGAGAGAGACAGAGAGAACATGAGTGGGGAAGGGAAAGGGGGAGGACAGAGGATCCGAAGGGCGCTCTGACAGCAGCATGCTAGATGTGGGGCTCGAACTCAGGAACCATGAGATCATGAGCTGAGCGGAAGTCAGATGTTCAACCGACTGAGTCACTCCCCTGTGTTAGCACTATAATTAACAAATTTTACTTTAATATTAAAAATACTCTCTGTTTTCTCCACTAATTTGTATAGTGTTTAGGTGATGGTTAAATTTACATTACAGCTCATAGATTATAGCATATTGATATAAAATCATAAAGTTCCATAAAGGAAAATGGAAACTTGGATCAGAATAACTTATAATCTTTACAGTTGAGGAGAGGGATGCAATTTTGCCATACTAGGGAATGGACTCTTACGTTTTGAAACATTTTTTGGAAGAAAAGAATCCAAAGAATTGAATTGTGGTCACTTCTTTTATTACTCTGGGGCCTGAAGTAGCTAATAGAAGCTACTCTCGATTAAGAAATGCCCCACAGGGGTCTGGGTGGCTTAGTCGGTTGAGCATCTGACTCGGCTCAGATCATGATCTCATGGTTTGTGGGTTCGAGCCCGCGTAAAGCTGTTCTTATAGCTAGCTCAGAGCCTGGAGCCTGCCTTTGGATTCTGTCTCTCTCTCAGTCTCTAGCTCTGTCTCTCTCTCAAAAAATAAATTAAGAAAAAGAAAAAGAAATGTCTCACAGTATTAGAATTAGTGGAAGGTAGAATCTACATCTCACTATAGATACTGAAAAGAAAAAAATGTAATTTTTTATCCTTTCTTACAGTGATGTCATAGATAAAGCTCTAAAAGTAAGCCAGCACATTGAACAGTGGAACATCTTTTCGGTGGCACAATTATATCCAGTCTGTAGAATTCAGCGGAGCAGGGTGTAAAGACAGTTTCATGTCCAGCATCGGTGGTGCTGGCTGTGTATGCTGCCAAGTTAAACGTTCAGCAGCATAGACACAGTGCTCTCTCATCCAGGATCTTTTTGTGTCTTGCTTTTGTCTGTCTGGGTCCTCATTGCTTTGTTTCCCTGGACTTCTCATTTTTTTAAATATATTTTAAATTGTTTATTTATTTTTGAGAGACTGAGACAGAGTGCAAGCAGGGGAGGGGCAGAGAGAGAGGGAGATGCAGAATACGAACTCCAGGCTCTGAGCTGTCAGCACAGAGCCTAACTAACGCGGTGCTCAAACTCAGAGACCACAAGATCATGACTGAGCCAAAGTCAGACGCTTAACTGAGTGAGCCACCCAGACGCCCCCTGACTTCCCATTCTCTGATTTTCATTTTTCCACCTCCCTCATCATTTGTCCCCATTTAGTCAGGTAGTTGATTTATTTTGCTTGCAGTTAACAACATTTATTGTTGGGAATCTCAGAAATAAATAGGGTGGGAAAGAGAAATATTCATAGAAATAAAGTCTGAACATTTTCCAGAATAGAAAAAAGATGCGAGTCCTCAAATTAAAAGATCACATCAAGTTTCAAACAGGAAATACAAAAACAATTTCACACTGAGACTCATCAGACTGAAATTGCAGAATATCAAAGACCAAAAAAAAAAAAAAGTCGTGTAAAGACTATTTTAAAAAGACTGACAGACTGACAGATCTCTCATTTATAACAATACATGCCAGAAGACAGTGGAATAATGCATTCAAAATAATATATTCAAAATAACTGTCAATCTAGAATTTGATTCTCATTTTACCAGCCATTCAAGAATGAGAGGAATTAGAGATTTTTTTCAGATCAGGATTATGTTACCCCTCATAGACTTTTACTAAGAAAATCAACAAAATATACATTTCAGAAAGAAGGGCTTTGGAACAGAAAGGATGGTGATATTTTAAAAAAATAATGGTGAACAAAGAATTTGTAATATGATGTGGTAAATATTCACAACACATATTAAAATTTTAAAAAATAGTAATGTCTACTTTAAAACTATCATTTAAAAATGTTTTGCATATAAAATGCATGTACTTTAAATGTCTATTTTGACACATCTGAAAAATATACAATGTTTTGTATCACCAGAACAATTAAGATCTAGAACATGTCCATCATTTTGAAAGTTCTTTTGTGCCTAGTTTACATTATTGTATAGATATAAAATAGTATTCTTGAGTATATTTCTTTAAAATTGTGAATGTCCCATATTCCCAACACCCTGGTAAACCCCTATCCTGTTCCCTAACACACTTGAAAGGAGTATTTTTACTCTAGTGCACTTAATGGTTAAGAGTTATTGGAGTAAGACATGTTCTCCAAAGAAAGTAGTGACTAAGTAAATAAATGCCACTTTTAGTGTAACTAGAATGCCTGGAAGAATTTTATAACTTTTACATTTAAATGATTGAACTATAATTTTGTTTTATCTTATTTGGCTTCTAAAAACTATTTTGTCTTGCTGTTTCTTCTGTATTCTTTGTTAATATTACAATGGACCCTAAGGAAGTAATCATTTTGAATCCATGCCCAAAGTTGGTTTTATATAGAGAGGTTGTGGAAGCAGTCAATCCAGTATCATCATTTAACAATTCTGGACAGTGATTCAACAGTATATCTTTCAGTCCAGATTGACACTTGAGTTTTAGGGTTTCATTATTTTTGTTTAAGGCTCATTTTTCTTTATATAAGAAATAAACTGGATACCAAACCACCTTAGGTCATATTGAAGATTTATTCCTTAGAACAAAGTAGAAGCCTGGAGAGAGCAAAAGAGCACTATTTACTGGACAAAAAGAGACTTAAATAAGGTGGATAAAGTTTAGAAATGAGACAACAATGAAATATTATTTACTGCAACAAGAGAAATACAAATAATTTACTTATATTGGCCCTTTTGGTACTTTAAATGTCAAAAGTAAATTTGTAAATTTTAAATAATGTTTAGAAGGTTGTTTTTGTTTTAGAAGAATCAACTTAATTTGTTTCCATTTAAGGACTTATTTTTTTTGTTGTTGTAGATATATCTTCATAGTTACTGAAAAAAAAAAGTTACTAAAAGAAAATACGGGTCTCTCCTTCAATTATTTTAAGTACAAAAATATATTATAAATATCTAATAAATACTGATATTCATTTTAGAGCCACACATAGTATATTGCTTTTTGTAAAACAGTTATGTTTCCTGATGATAAATGTTGCAAAAATAATTCATGTTCAGGCTCGAATAAAATTGCAGGAAAGATTAAACTCATATTATACTAGAAAGGCAGGGGATTTCAACTTGAGCCTCAAGCAACCAGAAGTTCTAGTTAGAAATGTGTCAGTAAGATTAAATAGTCCTCTGGGTAACGTGGACAAGACTGAATTTTCAAACATAATTTATTGTTAAAGAATGGTAGTTGATATCAGAAAGTAGCTAGTACTACTAATAATATAATATTAGTATATTATAGTAATACTAATAATTAGCATACTATAGTAATACTAAAAAGGCTTTATTATGCATCAGGAACAGTTCTAGGCTCTAGGACTACAGCAGAAAAACAAAACCAAAAAGAACCTTTACACTGTGAAGCTTATATTCTAGTAAGTCAACTTTTAAGTCAAGACAAAAATTTCCAGTGCATGGAACTTTATACACTGTCTTTCAAATATGCATTAAATTTAGGTAAATTTGAAACATATTCCCTAGGGCTTGGTGAAACTATAACTCATATTTTTCATTATAAAACCAAGGAATTCCCTCATGTTTAAATATAATTAGGTACTTTTCAAACAAAAAATAAAATTCCCTAGCAAATGTTTTATCAGTTGCGTGTGTGTGTTTGTGTGTAATTGAGTAAATTACAACTTAGTGTTTAAAAAAAATCTTGTAAAAAGTAGCACTCAAAGGAACTCAAGAAAAGCAGTATATAATTTGAAATTCCTGTATCACCTAGTAATTATTTTGATGTAATCAGTTTATTTTTATATATTTCTTTAATATCATTTTAATTCTAAAGTGAAGTGTACTTAATTTTTCTGAACAATTAACTGTTATATAAAATGTGAATCATCTTCATTAGCGCCAATATTTAGGAACCTTAAAAGATTTTATTCACATAACAGATTGTCAATGTGTAATAGTGAAATTAATGACTAGACTATTTTATTAGTGGTCGTACAGATTATATTTTCAAAAAAAAAAAAAGCTTACGGCTCACTGCTTAACCAATTTATTTGCAATTCTAAGGATAATTTTTCATTTGCAGTAACTCTGTAATGTTTGAGTTTGTAAAACTGGACTTTAACAGGACCTTACTTAGCTTAATTTGAACCATTGAATTCATGAGAGGAGAAACTACATTATTCACAACTGCCATTATTAGTTTCTGATTAATGATAAGTCACATCTTATTTTTTAAATTGTATTTATTAAAATAAATAATCAAGTGAAAATTTAAAAAATAAGTTTTAAATTATAGAAATATAGGCAAAGGAATAAAAAAGAAATATGGGCAAAGAATGAATGAGCATGCCATGTGTCAGAAACATTGTTCCAGTGCTGTTACTGAGTTTTGAGATAGCTTATACATTATACCTAAAAGCCTTTCTAAATTGGCTCCTTTGGTTAATGATGGAGTTTTGACTTAACTCCACATTGCCTTGCGTCTCTGGTTTTCATTTAGACCTTTACCATCATTTCAGCACAATTTCCTTGGTTCAATGCCTTCTTGCTAAGCAGCTCAGAAT
The DNA here is from genome assembly GCF_006229205.1 of Suricata suricatta. Classification (NCBI taxonomy): domain Eukaryota; kingdom Metazoa; phylum Chordata; class Mammalia; order Carnivora; family Herpestidae; genus Suricata; species Suricata suricatta. The sequence continues at coordinate 36,193,069 of NC_043704.1, read as the reverse complement.
TTCCTTCAGGGTCTCTGTGGACTCAATACTGGGCCCCCTATAACTTTCTTTGATAAATAATCTTCGGGTGTGACTTGTGTGAAATGTACACTTATTTATGGCTGATACAGTCTTGTGTCAAAAGAACATAAAATTGAAGTTATAGTCAATAACCTGCCTCTTGGTATTATACCTGAATTTTTTGCTCTTTTGCAGTTAAGGTTGTATGAATATTTCCATTAAAAATTGATTTTCAGTGGTTTGTAACTTAACTGCAAATGATCTGTTCATGAGAGATGAAAACTGATATATGAGTGCATCCCTCAGGAGCCAACACATAATTAAATTTACATGGTTGTTTTAAAGTTAAATTGCAGTAGGTTAAGGATGATATCAAAAAGCCAAGGGTTTCGAGGAACATTGTAAATTAAATTTAGGTTGGATTACTTTTATTTTTAATTAGCAAATACTATTAATTTAAATAATCATTCTGATTTCATAGAGATTATAACAATATCAAAATGCATAATGTTTTTGCCTTTAAGAATATACAGGGGGCACCTGGGTGGCTCAGTCGGTTAAGCGTCCACCTTTGGCTCAGGTCATGATCTCAGGGTTTGTGGGTTCGAACCCCGTGCCTGGCTCTGTGCTGACAGCTCAGAGCCTGGAGCCTGCTTCACATTCTGTATCTCCCTCTCTCTCTGACCCTCCCTTGCTTGCGCTGTCTCTCAAAAATAAATAAAAGTCATAAAATTAAAAAAAAAGAATGTATAGGTTTATGGGGGGCCTGGGCAGCTCAGTCGATTAAGTGTCCAACTTTGGCTCAGGTCATGATCTCACAGTTTATGGATTTGAGCTCCCGGGTCAGACCCTGTGCTGACAGCTCAGAGCCTAGAGCCTGCTTCAGATTCTGGGTCTCCCTCTCTCTGCCCCTCCCCCATTAGTGTTTTGTCTCTCTCAAAAATAAAGGTTAAAAAAAAATTAAAAAGAATGTATAGGTTAACCTTTTGCTATCTATATTAGGAACACAATATACAAAGCATGCTTTGGATTTTGTGGTCATATTCAATTTCTATCAATGTATCTTATTTATAATTTTAGAAAGCACTTAATCATTTGAATCAATAAATAATTATCAATTACTTTCTGTCCAGAAGATACTGTATCAGTTGCTGAAGGTTCAAAGATAAATGCTCCTGTACTTGTCTGGAGGGTCTAACAGTCTACTATATAGAAAATAAAATAGCGCATATGAGTGTATAAATGACAAAGGCATACAGAAAGGGTCTCAGAAGAGGTAGGCAGGCTGGGAGCTGGAGATGGAGGGTTTCTATTTGTCCATGAAACAAGAGAATTTGGAGAAAATGGCTTCAGTAACACTACAGAGAAGGAAATGCAAACGTGTTTTTGAATAATTTAGGGACACAATAAAGGAAAGTAAGAATCAGGATAAAAATCAGTCTTGGGACCATAACTTCATCACTAGGCAATAATTTATCACTGAATATTTTTAAGCAGAACATTGTCTATGTCACAAGAATGTTTGAAGAAGATCAATTTGGAAACACTGTAAATTGGCATTGTTACATTTTGTTTGAGAGTATTCACTCAGGTCAGATTCCTGGGTTTTAATCCCAGCAGCAATATTCCCTTGCTTTGGGAACTTGGGGAAGCCTTTTATCTCTCTAGTCTACAGGTGATTTATTGCTGAAACGCAGATAAAAGATGATAAAACACAGTACATCTTGTGTGAAGTTGTAAGAATTAAATGAGTGCATGATAAGTATTAGCTGTTATTGTTATTAAGGTGAGGGAAGGAAAGAAAATATATAGAACAAAAAATTTGGAAATTAATGTAATTGTTTAAGATACAATTATTGATCAACTCAAATGAGGGTTTTAATTTGCAGACGTCAAAATTAAATTATGCATTAAAAATAGAAAGTGTAAGTGTGGGATAAGCAAGACCAAGAAGCAGATTGGATTTGAGTGATGAGAGAAATTTTAAGTAAGATAATTATTTCCATATGTTGAGCCTGGATGACTGGGAGTATTAAGGTAGTTTTATAATTATAAAATGGACATCGTTAACCATAATGATATGGCTAAGGGATGAGCTTAAATATAAATGTCAAAACTCCAAGTGTTCATTGCATATATACCTTTCCAGAAGATAGTTGTAAATATGATGATTTAGCCTAAAGCTCTCTTAAAAATATATAAGAACAAAATTTAAATTTACAACTGCAATATATGGAGATGCACAAACACCATTTTAATTCTTTGTTGCCCATGTTCGTAATACTTGCATGACACAACACATACAAAAAAGTAATATGCAAACTAAATTCAGAAAACTGTTTATAAAAATAGGTGTATAATATAAACGATTACTATGTAAACTCCATTTTTAGTCAATTGGAAAAAAATTTGAGAGGAGATGGTAATGTAACTTACAAAGATGAGATGTAAATGTGAATACACAGCCAAAGAAACAAAAAATGCAAAGCAATACAATATATGTACATGTGTGAAATTTATAAATACTTATCTTCAATAAACAATATCCAGAACTATCAAGGTCATAGGAAAATCAATATTCTCCTCCAACATAATATTCTGGATTTGCCAGTGATGCTCATACAACACTAGCTCCTGGATCTGCTTTTATCCTTCTGGATATATAGTGTTGCTATTTTTTCTTTTAACAGCAAATTCAAATGTTAGTCCTCTCAATTATTTCCTGTAATTCTAGTTTATTTTCTGGCACCAGTTTTTGGAGAATATTTTCTTTAAAATATATCTTGAATTCATTCCTTATTTTCCATTATCAGTCCAACCATGAAATTTGTGCACAGATGATTCTAGGTATTTTAAGCTTTTCTTCATCTCTCTAAAATGTTCTTGATCTAAGTTATCTTTCCTTCCGTTCCAAGAACAATTTTTCAGAAAGATTCCAAATGCTCAAATAATGTGTTTTTCATAATAACATGTGCAACCAAGAAGCATCATAAAAGGGAAAATTCATTCTTTGGTGTATTATTTCTCTTAAGGGAATAATAATATCATGGAAAGTGTTGTTTAGTTCTTCCTTCTTATAGAAAGTAACAATGAGAAAGATGTGCCCATTGATCAGAAAAGTATGGCTAAAGAACACAAACACATAGATAATGTTTCTTGCTATTATCAATTACAATCTTGCAATACAGATTGATTCACTTAAATCTAGTCATTTTTTTTGTTTGAATGGCACCCAATGGTGAAACATGTAGGAAACATGTGGAAAAGCTAGTCAATAACTGCACAGTAAACAAGTATAAAGCATAAAAACTTTGGCGAACAAAACAAACACAATGAACAGAGACAACAAAAAAATTGAAATAAACACAACTAGAAACAAATAAAGATAAACACAACTCAATTAGGAATTAATCCAACTTCAATATTTCTTAAATATTGGCCATCTAACAAAATATTGTGCAGTGAAATGCAGGAAGGTATATATGCCGGCAGAATGTGAAGGCATTCAGGAAATATAGTGAACTATAAAAAAAAATTGAGGGGCCTTTGAATAGCTCAGTCGGTTAAGCATCTGCCTCTTGATTTTGGCTCAGGTCATGATCTCACAGTTCATGGGATTGAACATCATATCAGATTCTGTGCTGAGTGTGGGGCCTGTTTAGGATTCTCTCTCTGCTCCCCTCACCCTGCTTGCACACATGCTCTTCCCCTCTCTCAAAAATAAATAAATAAATTGAGAGGTGATAAGAAACATATAAAATACAACTGTAATTTCCTAGTAGCAATAGTGGTGAGTGGACATTAAAGTAAAAGGGTTAATACACCATAATTATAATAATGAATAATGAATAGGAACAAATCAAGGTAACAAAATAGATATGGGTGGTATAGAAAGAATGCAGGTTGGAAAACCAGAAAAATCTGAGTTTGGTTCCTGCTTCTTGATACATTCACTGTATTGCACTGAAAACTTCACATTCCCTGTTTAAATATCAATTTCTAATCCCATAAGGTGGAACATAAAAATATGTTTTAGATAGCCATGAGATAAATATGGAGGTATGGAGTGAAATAACTTCAGATCCCACAGCAATGTTACAGCCAGAATGAGGCCTAACTTGGTCCTCTGTAAAGTCTTTGCTCTATTTCTTTACCACAAAGAATTAAACAGCGAGAACTAAGAGTTTATATGAAAACTGCACAGACCTAAATGGATATTATATATCACACGGCAGTGTCCAAGGTGCCCAGGGATTCACTTGTTAGCTTACCCTCTAAACATCTTTTGGATAACTACTCTAATCCAAACATTGTGCAAACAGTTATGGGGAACCATCCAGAATGGAATCTGGTGGCTCCCAGATATGCAAAACTAAGGTAGGGACCCAGGATCTGTACTTTGTAAAAAGGTGGTCAAGGAAATGACACCAAAAGGGGAGCCTTACTCTGAGATTAGAGGTGATCAAATTGTACATGAAGGCTTCAATAGGGTGAGAAGGACTGTGACAACATTGTTTGGTTTTCGTTTTTTGTTTTTTACATATGTATGTTTGTGTAATCTCTACAACTACGGGGGCCTCAAACTCACAGCCCCCAGATCAAGAGCAGCTTGCTCTTCTAACTGAGCCAGCCAGGTGCCCCAGGACTGTGATAACTTTAATGAAAATTTTTAATTCTTTAAAGGCATTTGGGAAGTAACTGAGATTAGTGTAAATAATCTGGTGTTACAGAAACTTTTCCCATTTGGTTCTTAAGGTAAACTTATCAAGTAAATACTACTTTTCTGCTTATAATATTTAAATTATGAGAAAAAATACAATGTTTGTTTTGCCTAGTTTTAGTCATTTTTAAAGGAATAGTGAGCTTGGAAAACAAAATAACATAATATAAACAGGGCATCTGGCTGGTTTTGTCAGTGGCACATGCAACTCTTGATCTTCGGGGGGTTGTAAGTTCGAGTCCCATGTTAGGTGTACAGATTACTTAAAAATAAAATATATTAAAAATTATAAAGTAAAAAATAAAATGTATTAAGGGTGCCATATCTTATGAAGAGAGAAGACTTCTGATACAATAGACACTATGCACAAATGGAAGGTTTGTTTTTGGTTGATATAGATCTTCAAAAAATCATATTTATAAATGTTATCAAGGTTATATGGATAAGTTACAATCTAAATAAAAAATTCATGGGGTTCCTGGGTGGCTCAGTCGGTTAAGTGATCTACTTCAGCTCAGGTCATCATCTCCTGGTCGGTGAGTTCAAGCCCCACGTCAGGTTCTGTGCTGACAGCTCAGAGCCTGGAGCCTTCTTCAGATTCTGTGTGTGTGTGTGTGTGTCTCTCTCTCTCTTCCCCTCCCCCACTCATGATCTGTCTGTCTCCCAGTCTCTCCCTCTCAAAAATAAACATTAAAAATTTTAAATAAAAGATTCATTGTAGTGATTTCTTAGAATTTAATTAGGTCTTCCGAGTTTAAGTTCTGTTTTCGATGTTATCAACATTTTTTTCTGTTGTTTTAATCCAAATTCTCATAATTGGATATTACATTGCTAATAAATATTTTTCATCTGGGCATGGCACAATATCAATTTATCAATATCCTATCAATTTATAATATCGCATTATTCTTTAAATATTTTTACATAAGAAAGGTCATACTTATCATTCTCTATAAACTTGTGACTGTTCTTGTTTTTCTATTTCCTACCATGGTGCTTTTTCCCTTTTTATATCCATGACTAACCTTTTCAATAAACTAAAAAAACTTCCATGCAACTAAACTTCATATGGAGTAAAAATTATATGCAGAATTACTTGAATTTAATCAGTGTGATCTAGCTATAAGTCCTACACTAATTGTTGTTATTTCCTTTTAGCCTCGAGCCTGCCAACTCTAAGTCCTGGTTTGTAACATTATGCCTCCTACGGACACTTAACTCTTGTCCCAGATTCAATATTCTTAACTTTTATGTCAAATTTGGTACTTTGGATTTTAAGCACATAATTTTTGACATGTGCCCAAAAGAGTGTCAATATAGATTCCTTTTTACCATCTTAGCTGCCATCTCCCTATTTTCTGTTAAAAAAAGTGAGTTTTCTATGACCAATTCTCTGTACTATGGCTTAAACCCAATCACCAGGCTGCTCCAATGATTAAAATATTCTACACACAAATATCTGTGGTATGTCCCTGATAGTTCCCCCTCTGTTATTACTTTATCAAATAACATTTTTTCAAACTTAAAAAGAGTTTGTTTCTCCCTTTACCAGTTTTTCACTGTATTATTCCCCTAATCATTTATTGTTTGGGACATAACTTGATGTGGCTAAAATAGTCACAACTGGTAAAGAATATTTTGCTTTGGAATAATCTTTAAATTTTACTATATATTGATTTACCTTCCCATAAAATATGTAATAATACTTGACTCACTTGCATGGCCAGCAGGCTTTTTTGACTTTACTAAGGTCTTTGAGGTACTTGAATGCAAAAGGAAATTGAAATCCAGGACATTATTACTGTTGTTATGTAGAAAAATAATATTAAAATACAACTGTATCTTTATGCTTCCCCTGGGCCATTGTCCTTTATGTTTTCACTTTATTCACTCTTCTCTGTGTTAGTCTGCCATGAATATAAATTTTATAGGAGATCAAAGGCTACTAAGCACAATGTGTGAGCCTGAAACACCCCCTGTAAGGCAAGAATTAGTTAAGCTTCTTGGTCTCCTCCTCCTAAATTTATATAAAGGTCTATGCCTTTGGTAAGTATATTTTATTTTCATGGGAGTATGACTTAGTTGGCATATGTATACCTACATGGAGATACTGAATGTGTTGGACAGATAAAATATGTTAGCTTAAAATCTAATTTTTCACATGAATTACTTGCCTCAGTAGAGTGGACGGTGCTTTCTTAAATCATGCATGACAGAATTTTATTTTCTCTTTTCAATCATTTGCAACAAATGTTTTGTCTTGTAATGGTTTTAATGTCAGTCTTTCTAAGTTGAAAATGCAATTTTAAAAACACATCTGAGAGAGGAAAGTTTGTGTAAGTGTGTATTTTTAGGTTACATTTTGACCCACATTTTCCAGAGATAGTACATGACATTTTGTTATTCCCTGGTTTCCTTTCAGAGCAATGGGTTCTGATTGCTTGGAACAAAGCCATATGGTTTTCTGTAAAATCAGTTGCCACGTTGCTTAGATAAAGAAAACAATCCCTTCAGCCTCCTGAGACTTTCCAATGAGGTTAAAATGCACCTACAGATGTCAGAATCGTGTATACAAATTAGGGAAGGAACGGAGTGAGAAATATGTGCAAAGCACTTCATAAGGTGATAGACAATAGAATTTAACATTAGCAATTGTTTTGAATGTGACAAGCTTTATAAATTTCAGAATAAAGAAAATACTGATGCATATTATTAATTAATACAAAGGCTTGCACCTTGCAATTGCATTTCCATTTGTGTTTGACATTCAGTAATTTGAGGTAAAAAAAAAATGTTAATTCCTAAGAGGAAAAAAGCTATTGCTATAAATTTATTGTTTATTTTTTACTCAAATATTAGGTTGACATAATTTCAAATGTATATATTTAATTTAAATTGCAAGTATAGTGCAAAGAATTTCACTAATTTCCCTCCCCAAATGTTGACAGTTTACTACGTTTGAGAATAGGTTACAGATTTGGTGTTTCTTTACCACAGTTTTTCAGTATATATTTCCTAAAAACTGGGCTAATAATGTAAAACTCTTTTAATGTATCACAGCACAAGCATCAATTTTAGGAAATTGACCTTAATATGGTACTATTATCTAATGTACAGATACTATTCACATTTTACCAGTTGTCTCAATGATGCCTTTTAGAGCAAAAGAAAATGCAGGATCTCGTATTGCATTCAAATGCCATGTCTCTATACTCTTTTAACAAGAACAGTTCCTCAGTTTATGGCATCGATATTCTTAAGGTGCACCGGCCATATATTCTGTACCGTGTCCTTCAGTTCCGGTTTGTCTGATGGTTCATCACTATGAGATTTAGAGCATATAGTTTTGGCAAGAATACTTAGGAATGGTATTGTACTCTTCTCTCAGGAGGCGCGTGAAGTTGATCTGTTCTACTCCTGGTAATGTTACACTGATCTCTCGGTTAGATGGTCCCAGATTAATCCACTGTAAATCTAAATGTAAACGTCATTGCACGTAGACTCTGGATATGGTTTGCCATTTCTCTTCTATCACCCTTGATAAGATCTTACCTAGTTTTACCCAAAGTGTATATAAAGTAAGGCAAAACAAATATATAATTTAAAGATAATAGGGTGATGAAATACAAAGATCGATCCATATATATATATATATATATATATATATATATATGTATATATATATATACACACACATACACACACACACACACACAGAGAAGAAATACAGGAATAAAGGGAACGTGGAAAGGAAAAAGAAAAAAAATGGTCTGGCTTCAGACAGATCTGTACTTTAAATTGTCTTGCTATTTACTCTTTGAGTTTCATTACCTTTTCTGATATATGGAATAAGATTTTCTATCTTTCTTGATTGTAGATTAAAAATCAGAAATATCTAGGTCATGGAATGAGCAAGTGCTCAGTTCTCAGTACTATACATTTAGCTATCATAAATATGCTAAGTCCTCATCATTTCCCAAAAATAATAAGGAGAAATTAATGTGAATTTATAATGGAATTCTGATGAAGCAAAAGGACATGTACATGTAATATCTGGTAAAACTCCCATCAGTTGTGCCATCCTTTGCTCTGACAGTTCAACCTGGAAAATGTTGGTGTATTGATCAGAATGTACTGGTTGTTATTTAAAACAAAACAAAAAAACCCTGTTTACTTCTGCTGAGTGTGACCTGTTGAAATACACCAAAATATGCAATTCTCTCCCATGCTTAATGGTATTGTATTATCAAAATCTCATGATAGACATCTTCCAGCCATGAAATGTGGCAATGCTCCAAATCTTCTCTCACTTTAATCTCCACCTTGACACTTCAGTAAAAGAGAGATGGTATATACCACCTTTAAAGTATTCTCATTTTTTCTAATAAAAAATAAATAAAACTATAAATATTATTTCAAAAAGAATAAAATAGCTGTGCAATATAATAAAGTTGAAGAATATGCAGGTGGGGTCTATTTTAGGCTTCAAAGAAAAAATATATATAATGTGCATTTGGTAATAACAAGTAAGAAAGATAAGTTCAGTTCTTAAGAAATCATTTTTATTATCTCATCTAAAATTGGTAAAATCATTATCTCTCTTTAGTACAGTTTAAAGAACCCAATATTTTTTCCTTGCATTTCATTTACATAGGAGATTCTATTTGTTTCAGATTTGATGCTTTATTAAAAAATAGAACGTGATTATTGTAGTAGTGTTTACCATAGAAGTCTTCTGAAGCAAAATGACAACTCCCTATTGAGTTACATGCAGGAGGAAAAGTTATTGTAAAATTTATCAAAATGATAGAATTTCACATGTATTTTTTAATGCATACTTGAGGATATTCTGTGGCATAAATAATTGGTAACTTTCTAAGTGTCCTCCTATTTCCCCTTTTTTTCTCACTAGCAAAAAAAATTTTTTTTTTATGCCAGGTGGCTATGGCTTTCAAGAAGATTTTCTGGCCCCAGGAAATAAACTCCATCACACTAAGCTAAAACCAATTAATTAAGACTAGGAATATGCTACAAGAATAAGGGTATGGTGGGTCTCTGGCCAATGGGTTGGAAGGGGATATCTGCTATGGCCTTATGGAAAAGATATAGGAGAGATGATGTTTGGATATGGTCTAATCTAAACTGCTGAAAATTTTGTGGCCACAAGGGAACAAGCTAGAACATAAAATCTAGGATGTAGGATGTAGGGCCGACACAAAGAAAGATTGAGAAAAAGGAAAAGGAAAGGGGAGAGATGAGGGGAAAGGAAAAGAAAAGGAAAGAAAGAAAACTCTGAATACTTGATAACATTGCAAAACTGTTGAATTAACCAATCCTGGAATTGCAAATTTTTTGTTATGTGAGAAATGATGTAGCCTTAGTGTTTAAGTCATCGATGGTTTACATTTGTATTAGCTACAGTCAAAAACCAATCCTATCTATTTCAGGTGCTTTGACACAAAAGTAGAGATAAATAACATTATTAATTCAAAAAATATTTTGAGCACCAACTTGACCTGCAAATCACTGTGTTGGATGATAAGGATTCATTTAGATCAAGACACCCTGTTAGCCATCAGCAGATTTTTGGCATGTGGTAAGTACTAATAAGTTAACTAATAAAAGTAATATTTTAAATGTAACTTTTACTAGAATAAAGCTTTATAATATGTCATATTTGAAATTTAATAAGGAAGATTTTTTAACATAAGGAAAAGGCATGTAAAACTATAAAATGTGTTTAATCTTTAAATTGTAAATATCAAAGCAAATGTTGCTTTTTGAAATAAAATACTTACAACCTTGGATTGCACTTAAAAATAACCATTTAAACTTAAGCACTATAATAAAAATGTAGTCTCTTAAATTAGGGTGGTGTTATTGTGCTACCACTGATGTTCTGGAAACTTGAAGATTAGAAAACTTGGATTTGAATATGCCTTTACAGAAGAACCTATTTCATCTGTAATTACCTCCGGGTAGCCCTTCTTCATTGCATAAGCTATATATTAGCCTTCCTCAAAAAGCTTCCCAAATCTTGCCTAAGCAAGTGAAATTAAGGCACTCTCTGATCCTAGCAAACACAAAAGTAATGTCTTGAAAACAGTAATATCCATAAATATTAATAAAATGTTAATGAACCACTAGCCCATGGGTGGAAAGGTAATCCTACCACATATTCTTGAATCCTTCATCAGAAAGACCCAAACATCAGAATTTGCATTTCTGTTTACATTTTTCTCCATCATAATTGGTAGTTTGTCACTATTTCTTTACTTGCTTGGAGGCATTATTCTAACTGAACACATTCCGTGTGTAGAGAAGACTCCTCACTCATCAAGGCTGTCAATGTTGCCACTTCTCCTTTTAGTTAGTCTTGTTAGTTACTCTCCTTCTGCTTTTACTTACTTAAGACATGTCACTCATTCAGCAGATGCACTGACAGATACTTGACTGACGTGTAAATTTATTCACAGGAAAGAGAACATTTTTGTTCTGATGTTTTATTTTTATCTCTGCATGCCATCTTTATTTGACAGATTATAAAGCCATATTCATATTAAAAAGCATCTTTAAATAAAGAGCAATTTGCCATATCAATATTGTCTTCCCACCTCTTTTATTCCCATGGCCTTAGAAGGCTTACTGAAAATAACACTTTCTCACATGTGGAGACTGTAATCCAAGTAATGGTGAATAGCCATCTTCCTTTTATTTAATTATTATTTTTTCTGGTTTATTAAATGTACACAGGGAAAAAGTGTACTGCCTTACTATATCATGGGGAGAATGAGATACATGGATTAGTACATATCCTGTTTGTCCTTTCCTAAAATCCTTGAAGAGATTATTATTTATGATCAATAAGAAATAATCAACTTCAACAATTTAAGAACTCTTAGAAGTCAAAAAGGAAATCTGTTATACTTTATTTAAGATCCTATAGAAGAATGGCAATCAGACTCCCCTTTACATGTCAATGAAATGAGAAAACAAGCCTTCCTGTAGGTACAGTGTATAGATTCTACCTATTCCCTATAATAGTTTAGAGATTGAAATATGATCATGCTTTTGTAAAGTGTTGTTTTAATATACATATTTCATCCATATTAAAATGTGTGTGTGTATATATGTATATAGTGTAATTATCATTTTTGAGGAGAAAATAACAGACCATGATGACCATAGAACCAGTGATCCTGGATGTTAGCCATGTTCACCGTGCACATGCCAAGCCAAAAGCAACCCACATAAAGACCTCATGGATAGTCTAGTGGTTCTAAACATAAGTAAACAATATGGATGTCTGTCAGATTCTGTACATGACACTTTATCCCATTATGCTAGTTGTTTCTATGACTAATAATGCTCAGGTGGTCCTCAAAAGCTATTTGCAAGCTCACTTGCTTGTTTCTAAACATGTTAGGGGTTATTTATGTCAATATGACAACTGATGTAGGCTTCGAGTATGTGTTAGGTATGTCAGGATACTTTATCACGTATTAAACCTTTCATAACAATGTTTACTCTTGCCATGCATTTATTTGGTACTGTTGTAAATCCAGAATCTGTACTGTAGAATCAAAAGTTGTTCAAAGTTTCACATAAGTGCTTTATATCACAATGTGGATTTTGGAGAGTGAAGTAAAAAACAGAAGTATGTGAAAACAATTAATATAGATAATGTAAGACTCTGGAATTGAAAAAAAAGAGACTAATGGAATGTTTTCTTTAAAACTTCATGAAGGTTAAAATTCAATGTTTACTTAATATTTGATCTTAAGCATCTAGTGAAGATGTTGCTGGCATATAGTAAATAATTAATGACAGCCAAGTGAATGAATCAATAAATGAGTGAATACTCAAGAGCTACATATTTAAAAGACCCATAGGAGTCACTGCATAGGCTATGTTCTTAATGATACTTTTCATCTTTCCAATTTGCAATGATACTTTGGTCTTAAACCTAAGTAAACAATCACTAGTTCATTACTTTGAGCTGGGTGCTCTGGTAGCAAAGAAACATGTTCTCTAGTTCTGTTACCTCTGGTAATCCTAACATGAAGTTAAATCACTGCTCCAATAACTACTCATTCTCATTTTAAAAACCTAGTTAATCTGTTCTTAATTCTTGAAAGCAAAGGACAAAGCAAACAACAAACATAATTATTTGGATGCCATCCTTTCAATATATGTGGGGTTGCTAAAATCCATCTTCACGGGGCCCAAGTAAAAACACTAACATGAGGCAAGGAAAACATGTCGTTACTGATACACTAAGTTACATAGTGGATCTGTTGTGGAAAAACAATTTGCATCTATGTTTTTAATTGAATCATTTTTCTATTACCTACGGGACAACATTATGAGCTGACACCTGTCAAAAGAAGTTTTCCTGACCCTTTCAGCTCATTCTTCTGTTATATTTGTAGCTACTCACCAGATGTGCTCATTGGACAACAAATTCCCTGGGCATGACTATAAATGCTTCATGATGTACTGGGAAATGAGTTTTACATACTAAAGACGGAGGCAGTCATATCTTTTGCATGAAAAATAGGAGCCCAAAACCTCACCACTTCGTGATAAACCAAGATGATGTATCATAATTTCTCAGAAAAAGTGACTTGGAAAAAATAAGTGTACCTCAGGACACCCATCGAGCCCCCATTCCCAGATATTTATAGCCTGTCTGTCCCCAGTGCCTGGGATAAATCTATCTCATTTGTGACCATTTTTATAGACAAGAGTCTGAGAAAGAGCCTCATTTCCTTTCACCAACATTTTTTTAAAGACTATTTGTTCACTGTGACTTAAAGTATTGACATTTCTTTCTAATGTTTCTACAACTATTCTTTCCCAGGAAAGCTATTCCCTGAAGAATTTGAGAAATATTAAAATAATTAATGGTCTCATAGAGAAAATATTGTTTCATAAAATAGTTGAATGATTTATGTAGGTTAATGTAGCTTCCTAACTTTTATTGCAGAATATTTATTCATTGTAGTATATGAGAATAATAAAGAAAGTAGTAAAAAAATCTGTATATTCAATGTTTGCCTGTTTATTTTCCTTCTAATGATAGATTTTTAAAGATATAGCTCTAGGTATAATGCATAAGGAGCTACATCTCATATGAAATGTACTGTTATTTTTCTATGTTATTACATATTTTTATTAATGCCTATTTAAACATTTTTATAGCTTTTCTGTTACTCATGCAACCAACAGTTTTTTAGCCTTAGTTGATGTCCAGTAACTTGTCTCTTTCATAATCAAATTATGATTTTTAAATTATTTTCTTACATTTGCTATCACTTTTATTCCTAGAAATTCTACTCTCTTCGATTGCATTTTGTCTTATTCTTATAGTTTTATTTTGAAATATTTAATTATTAAGCACATGTGAAATGTATTTAATTACTTGGTGTCAATAAAAATTCTAGCTGAGTTAATATACAGAACATGTGTTTTCCTCTTTCCTTACACTGAATTATATTGTCTATTGCTGTTTTGAAAATAATGTTTGACAGTATACTCTTACTGGTAATCCAACATATGTTAAAATTATTTACTTTGTTTTCATTATTGTTGAGTTTATCCCATTAATGAGATTCATATTTCATTTGATTACTGTGGGTTTTTTGGACATAAAGTCACATAACACGCAATTAACATTAACCCCCCTGTATTTGCACACAGTATTTACCAGCATTCAAAATAAAAGCCTCTAGTTTTTACTGCATTTGTCCCACTTTGCCATTGTGCTCATGTTTTGTGGCTATTTTGTGAATAATTTCATTGGTTAGTTGAATTTTGTGTCTGTGTCTGGAGTGAGTGTTCCACTTCTCAAAATTGAGAATTGTAGTGTAACTTCATGAGCAAAGACATCCATCTTCCTTTTTTTTTTAATGTCTTTTATTATTTCTGAGAGACCGAGAGAGACAGCATGAGCAGGGGAGGATCAGAGAGAGTCACAGAGAGAGGGAGATACAGAATCTGAAGCAGGCTCCAGGCTCCAAGCTGTCAGCACAGAGCCTGACATGGGGCTCGAACCCACAAACAGCGAGATCGTGACCTGAACTGAAGCCGGACGCTCAATCGACTGAGCCACCCAGGCGCCCCAAGACACCCATCTTTCTATAACCTTGTAAAGGGAAACAGAAATCAGAGCATTCATTTTTCAGGGGGCATATGCTAACCTACACATGGCAGACTTGTCATTCTGTCACTTTGGCCCTCCTGCCTTTACAATTTTTCTTGCTACGTTCACCTCCATGTTCCTTCCAGCCTCATTATACTACAGGCTCAATAGACACAGCTGTCTAGATTTCCAGTCATGATACCCATCTCTCAGTCTGGCAAAATGATGGGCACAGGACACAGGCAAGAACAATCAGTGTCCCTTGACCCTGAGAATTTGGATCTTGAACTAAGATTACATAGGCTGGAAGACTCTCAGAGACATTCCTGCTACCTGTAATCCGTTTCCTAAGGCTCATTGTTCAAGAAATGTTTTTGAATTATATGAGCTACTTCTAATTGTCCAATACTGTTTCTTTCCTTTTTTTCTTTTTCTTTTTTTTCTTTGCTTTTACTTTTTTTATTGTTTGTTTATGTCAAATTTAGCCAGAGATGGTATCTTGTACTTAAACACAGAAGAACCTGAAATACTTTTGAAGAGAAAATTAGAAAGAAAATGTGGTAACCTTGACCTTCAAAAATTAATACTTCTCAACATTCTAATTTAATAAGTATTTTGAAAAGAATTTCAAGAACAATTTAATTGTTAAAATATAGGGTTACATTTTTAAGATTTAAAAAATATGTATTTTAATATACATATACCTACACATTCTTGTGTGTTTGTGATGTGTACAGCTGAGTCCAGTTTGTCACATGTACTTAATAATGTTAAATAAAGTTAAATGTAATTTAAATTTTATACATTTTACACTCAGTGTGCATTATATATTTCATAATTTATGTGTTATATATATTATATACTTACACAAACACATGCACTCACATATATTACTGTATATGCAATTTTATAACTTGTTCTTTTTATTAAATAATGTGCTGAGTAATTTAACCTTTTCATATTCTTTTAATAGGTACAAATTATTCAACATTGTAAATGCACTACAATGTAATTAACTATTTTCTAATAATGAGTACTTAGAATATTTAAAATTGAATTTTATTTTATCTAATAATGTGATTCATATTAAAAATAATATTAAATATCTATGTCTCACAATTCTAGAGAATTTATTAGATGGTGAATTGCTTAGTTTAAGAGAAAATGGTTTTTTATTTAAATAATGAGAGTTAGATTCTGATTACACATAAGAAGGAGCAAAGTTAGGTAAATTACAGATAAATTATTTCATATTTTTGTATAACAGAATAAATAAAATAAGGAGGTAGAAAAAGCAAATATTCTTTACATTTTTTAAGTCTTTTAAAGAACTGATTTAGATATTAAAATTCACTGGATAATTTTAGAGCGAAGTTTATGTAAACAAGCTTTTTATAATTTATTTTACTATGTTATAAAAAAAACATGGTGTGAGCAGGAAGGCATTTCAAAGCAGATTTTCCATCAGTCTAAGGGGAATAAAAATGCAATCTTTGATTTTGCCAATTATTATCCAATGACCCTTTGTGTGGCTCCATGGATACATTTGCACCAAATTATGTCATTTTAAAATTGCTTTAATTAAAATATGTTTTTAGAAATACTCTCTCAGAATATTCAATTATTGGGTGCTCTCAACAATGGTAAATGTTTCCTGCACTTTGTAAAACATTCAGATATTAGTTTTTAGCAAAAAGAGGTGAACAATTGACACCACAAAGTGAATCATAACCTGTCTTCAGCCATGCCTCAGGCAATGGAGACTTCTGAAAAAGACTCATTTTGAGAGACTTTTCAGAAATTTTGCATCTAGATTCCATAGTTAACCTCCATTGATGCATTCCTATTCTTCTCTATGGGTCTCAAATTTCTCTATATAAATAGCTTCGTTAAGAAGCATTATTTAAGGAATATGTTGCAAGTATTGTGTTCCTGTCTCTCCGGTGCCTCTGCCTCAGGGCTGCCCATTAAACCACCAATTTCTACACTGAAAAGGCTTCCCCATGATGAAATGTTATTGTTGCAAGTATGCTAATAACCTTCCTAGAAGGGTAACATGCAAAAATAAAAATGAGCTCCCCATTCCTGGTGTGAACATGCCTAAAAGCTTCCCAATTACGTCTTCTCCAAATGACTCCTATGTAATTTACCGGAGCAGTATTTTCTAACCGGTTCCAACCGTTACATTGATTTGATTCCTCAATCTGAAATAAAATTAGCCTTTGACCAATCCAAAACTTGAAGAAAATCAGAAGAGTCCTATACTCCAGTAGCCAGAGACTGTGTGCCTGTATAAAGGTTTGACGAAGGATTGATACTGTCAGTCAGCTTTCTAATTACGGAAGAGAACAATGTGAGGGGGAAAAAGTTTCACAAGTTTTTTTTTTTCTTTCAAAGTTTTCTATATGCCTTCTTGTTATGGGGTGATGTGAAAGACAGAGAAAGAGATGATTATGAAAAAAACATTCAACCTTTCCACTCAATATTTCAAGTCTTTGGATTACAGCTGTCATTTAAAAACTATATACTTATATTTGAGTCTTGAGAAATCTTTCACTTGGAAGTATCAATTCTTTTTAATTTTACAGAAAATATTGAATTATATTAACTTGGTATCAGATAAAACATTAAAATAAAATTTTGTAAATATACCAGACTGGCTCATTAATATGAGGTAGCTTTTCTTCATTTTAGCATTTTGTTTTAGATTACAAGGGTATACTTCTAATACTTTATCTGTTACCATCAAAAAACAGAATCTGAAAGGAATAAAAAACCTTCTTTTCTTAAGAACATATGTAATATTTCTCAAAATCACTTCTGTCGAAATAAGCTTATATGCAAGAATGTTTAGGTTTGAAATTTATATTATAAAGCTACTATTTGTGTATCATTGTTTAAATAGGGAAATACATGTGTTGCCTATCATTAAATAATCTAAAGTTAAAATAATTATTGTTTGCTAAATTGCAATAAAAGACATTTTTAATATTTTGGTTCTTATTAAAGATTCTTTTATCAATGTCTAACTATACTTTCCTGATAATGATATCAAGACACCAGATGAACCTAACTGCTTCTTTTTGGAAACAACTTACTTCTTTATTAAATATTAATTGCACACCTAATATTTATCAGTGACCATCTATGATCTGGGGATATAGGGATAAATAGAATAAACAAAGCTGGGAACACATACAGCTAATTTTCTACCTAGATAATATAGAGAATAAAAGAAATAAACAAATAAAACTGTGGCAATTTCAGATAATAAGAATGATATTAAGAGAGAAAATTAAAAAGATAGATCATTTTGAAGTTAAGGTTGAGAACTAATTTACACAGCAAGTAACTGCTTTCTAACAGATTTAAAAGTTAAATGACAAAAAATGGTGAAAATTGTTTTAGCAGAAAGAATTACAAATTCTAAGGCCCTGAGGTAGATTAATGTGTAGTATATCTAAGGCACAGATGCAAAAGGGTTTGACTGGAATTTCATGAAGAGAGAAGAACCATGGGAAGTGACCTTGGAGAGGTAGTCAGGAATCAAATCAGATGAGATATTTTAGGCTTGTGTCTGGTGTTTGGAGTTTGTGATAAGCCAAAGAGGAAGTAATAGATTTAAACTCAGTTTATACTGGGGTGTTTCACAGTGGAGCTGATAAAAGCTGTGAGATTCTAGATAAAATTTGGAGATATTAGCATCTAATGTAGAGACAAATCTGACCCAAACTAGAGTTGAAAGATATAGCAAATAAAAATAAAGGGCTACAAATAGTATTTTTACTATAACTATGTCCAAAGCAATATTTGGGACATATGCCTACCAAAGTATTATTTGTTACATTTCTGAAATTCCATTTTCATCCAAGTATTCTAAAGTTATCTTTGGTACAACTAATATCCCCAAAATTCTTTTAGTATCTAGGGAAAGAAAGTTTTCGTGTACTTAGAAGGGGAAGACTGGAGAAAGAACATGGGATGGGGTGGGATTGAGGGGTGGCGTCTAATTCTATCTGAAGTTGTTTGAGATACAACTTCAAATATATATTAGGTATATATTGTATATACAAATATTTTTGTTTGTGGGAACACCTGAACACCAGTGGTGAAGATAACGAGGGCACAAAAAGGAGGAGAAGAAAATATGAGGGTGTGTTTATGTGGAAATCTAGGGGGAGTGGTCAACAGCTAAATGGGGAGGAGTTCCAGTAAGATCAGAACCGAAAACTGACTATTGGGCTTCACATAAAGAGAATGTTGTTGTTTAAGTAGAGAAATAACAGGAAAAGGCCCAACCAAAGTGGGATAAGGATAGAGTCAGGGGATGAACAAGACCAACATTAACTTTGTTGAAAAATTGTGCCATAAATAGAGAGCACGGAACTGGAATCAGAGTAGAACATAGAGGATCATAAAGAAAAGTTGTTGTTTTTTTTTTTTTCCAAGCTGAGTAGGTTTAACACACTTCCTAGTAGATGAGAATTTTTGTCAGCAATGGAAAGTGAGACAGGATCTACATGATATTTGCAGAAGAGAAATCCTTGACTAAGCCAAAGTGAAATTCAGAGCTGAGATGGAAGGTGTGTCCTTAAGGAGCAACAGGAGAAACAGAAAAGTGCATTTGTTTTACCAGCAGGAAATGCAGCCTATGTGAGTACAGACCAGTGAGGTAGTTAACTTCAATGGTCAGAAGATGAGTAGTTTTACTTCATTATACATTTTCTAATAGAAAGGTGCAGTATTTGAGGATGTTAGAGGTGATCTATAAAAACAAACAAACAAACAAAAAACCACCAGGGCACCTGGCTGGCTCAGTCAGTTGAGCATCTGACTTTGGCTCAGGTCCTGATCTCACGGTTTGAGATCAGTCTGAGCACTATTTCGGGTTCTGTGCCAACAACTCAGAGCCTGGAGCCTGATTTGGATTCTATGTCTTTGTCTCTCTCTACCCCTCCTCTACTCATGCTCTGCCTCTCTCTCTCTCTCTCAAAAAATGAATAAACATGAAAAAAATAAATGCAAAAATGTCTTAGGGAAAAGAGACACCCACCCATTGATATCATAAAGAATGTTTCTTCATTTCAGTTTTTAGTCTGGATCAGAGAAATTTCCTTGGAACTTTCAAAACAGTACCATCACAATGCAGATTACATTGTACTGCTAATTGCCATTCTATTTATGGAGAATGAATATAATTTAGTATTCCTTATATCATCAGTTAAGCCATTAGCTCATGGAAATTTCAGTGTTCGATAAATATGTGATGAATGAAAGGGTTAAACATTGGAAGAAAAAGCAAATGCATGTGTCTCTGGAATTTTGGACAAATCACTGTTTACCCTCCAACCTCTATGTAGATTGATTTGTTTGTAACTCAAAGATGGAACACATGGAAAAATATAAACAACATTCATGTTTTGTATCTTTGGCAAGTCACTTTACTTTTCTAGGTTTCAATATGTTTGACAAACTTAAAAATAATTTAAGTATTCAAATTGATTCAAATTACAATATCTTATACCACTGTGGAATTTGTCACCTATTGCCTACATTGACTAACCAAGTATGTACAAAAATAGTCTTGGTTTTCAACTAATATTGTTCACATTTATGGTGCCAGAAAACTAAAATCTAAGGTTTTTTATTCTACTGGGTGACATTATTGTTTAAATACTGAAAGGTTTTAATTAATGAATATCATGCTCTATTGATGTGTTAATTATGTTATAACATATTTTTCAGAAATATGCATTGTATTAATGCTCATCAAATTTGAAGATGTTTGCACATCACTGCATAATGTTTTTCTTAATTGTCCTGAAATACATTAGAATGCCCTCTCAAGTGAAAGCGTATTTATAAAGATGCTTATAGAATATCTAGTTTATGTGACATTGACCTACACCTAACAAGTTCAATATGATATTGACACATAAAGGAAATTCATGTCTACATCATATCATACAACATTGCCATGATTTACTAAACTTTGAAAGATGTCACAAAAGGCATGTTTATAGGCAAAGTCAGAGCATTCATGATGCTGATTTTCTTTTTGCTCTATTTGACATAAAAGAGATGGAATTTTGTAACATTTTTTGATATTCCAATGAGGATATTCAATATTTAAATATTGAAATTAATTTGGCTGTATTATGATTATGTATATTACTGTTTAGTATTTCAGAGAAATTAGATGTTTTTATATCTGGAATCTTAAAAAACTGAACTTATTCTGGAATTGTCAGGGTTTTTTTTCAAGAATATTTTCACATATGTATCAATGATCTATTTTAAATGTTATCCAGCCTCATTAGTGAAATCAGTTAAGGAATATATACGCCTTTAATAGTCATACATGGTTAAAATTACTATTTATTTCACTCCAGCACATTAATATGGATGAAAATACAAGTGTGTGGTCTGCTGACTTCCCCTTCCTGGTTATGAATGGTGTCTTATCTTGTCATTTATGACTATGTACATAGGCAGTCTGTCAATGAGCACCCCCTCCTTCTACATCATTCCCCTGGAATGTTCACAGACTAATAAGTTTTACACCCCAGAAGTCATTGAGTATATCACAGCATCAGTTGGGCTATTTCTTATATTCACTTGTTCATGTTCAATTTATGTTGGTATTTAAGACAGTAACTGCTTGGATATCATGTGCTCAATAGCTTTGACTTAATTCTACCTAAAAACACAGTTCTGTCAAGATTGGTATTTGATGTTACTAGACATGTATTTGGGAGGTTTTTTAATTAATCTTTTCCTATAATTGGTTTTGAATATATGTAGTAGATGCTGAAAGCATTTTAAATGCCTAGAAACAACTTCTATGCCAGATTAAAATATCACAGATTTAGTGCATAGATATAGGAGCATTCTAGCTTTCCCTTTGGTTTATCAGCATTTGAAAAGGAGTTTTATCTTTGTTCAATATTTTCTCATTACTGTATCAGACTTTTACTCATATGAAACTGTGAGGCAAAGTTAGATGACCTATTGGCAGGACCTTCCATCACAACTCCAAACTTAAGTCTTCCAGGGAGCTCTTCATTATTAATTACACACTGTAGTCTAAACTCCTATACTGATTGGGAGTTTAGTCTATATATCCTCTGTAGTTTCTTGTTTTGTTTTCTTTTGCCACTGCATTATTAATTCAGAAAGCATTTTTGTGTGTAATCATCTATCCAAGTGTTTTTAAGTCCTGCCAGGTAAAACACAACTGGTTTGTTAGCTT
This sequence comes from Suricata suricatta, assembly GCF_006229205.1. NCBI lineage: Eukaryota > Metazoa > Chordata > Mammalia > Carnivora > Herpestidae > Suricata > Suricata suricatta. The sequence continues at coordinate 36,170,953 of NC_043704.1, read as the reverse complement.
TGTAAGAAAAGTAAGCAGGCCCACTCTAATTTTATACATCAACTAATAAGTGCAGTATCTATAAGAATAGCTTCTATATAATTGAGAAGGAATCAATGTCAATTAGCAGATTGATCTGCATTTCATTCGGCAAATATTCCAATATCCATTTTTTTTCATTTGGTAATATTTTATATATTTTTAAAAATATACTCTCATCTAGAAAGACAATTTATAGATTTACATATAAATCTAATTTAATTTTTATGAAGAAAATAATATTTAATTTACATATTTAAATAAGACTCTAGGAATGACAATCCTAGCATTGATAACTTCAAAAAAAACCTGTACCTCTTCCATTGTCAAGTTATATATAAATGGATAGCTATGAATCGGACTATGTCTAGATATTCAAGGATTTTCTTACATATTCCTTAATATAAGATTTTTAAATAACTTTTGTAGGCCAAGTATTAATGACTTAGTTGAGGGGCACCTGGTTGGCTCAATTGGTTAAGCATCTGACTTCAGCTCAGATCATGATCTCATGGATCGTGAATTCGAGCCCTGCATCGGACTCTTTGCTGACAGCTCAGAGCTTGAAGCCTGCTTCAGATTCTGTCTCCCTCTCTCTCTGCTTCTTCCCAGCTTGTGCCTTGTCTCTTGCTCTCTTTCTCTCTCTCTCTCAAAAATGAATAAACATTAAAACATTAAAAAAAAATAATGATTAAGTTGAAGAGCCTTACCTAGACTCTAAAATTAAGAAAAAAGATAATTTTGTATTTACTGCTTCAAAAATTATAGATGGCAGATGATAATGGAAATTGCTAATCAAAGGGCTAATAAAGATCAAGACATAGGAATTTAATGTATTTTTGTCCTTTTTGTTTAAGAATGTGGCAATTTCAGGATCGCCTAGATGGCTCAGTGGGTTAAGTCTCCGACTTCGGCTCAGGTCATGATACAAACATTGATGAGGTCCAGCTTCACATCTGGCTCCTCTGCTGTCAGCACAGAGCCTGCTTCAGATCCTCTGCCGCCCTCTCTTTGCTCCTCCCCTACTCCTAGCGTGTGTACAGCTATATTCTCTCTCTCTCTCTTAAAAATAGTTAAAAAATGATTATGGAGATTTTATAACCAAGCAATTCCATCAAATGGCTCATGTTTCATATGGCTGAATGCTTTTAATCATTTAGATATCTTGTTTGGACATAAAAATCATACAAGATATTCTGAACTTTCACTTATTAATAAATGGCAACATAGGCTGAGATAGAGGGAATAAATTATAAAATGAAAACATTTTCATTAGACAAAGAAACAAAACATTATTCCTCCACTGACCCTAGAAAATTATCCTATGTTTTTATATGCAATAAAATTCTATTTTGATTTTTAAGTACACTTCTGTCCAGCAAAGAGCTTAATTCGCCTCATCCTAAAGGTGTGACATCCTATGTGTGACATATCCTAAGATATAAATATATGGAACTATAAGGACATAAATATAAATAGCCTATACATAGGGGTGCCTGGGTGGCTCAGTCCATTAAGTGTCCCACTCTGGGTCAGGTCATGATCTCACACTGGGCTCTGTTCAGACCGTTCAGAGCCTGAAGCCTGCTTCCAATCTGTGTTTCCATCACTCTCTGCCCCTCCCCTGCTTATACTCTCTCTCCCTCTCAGGAATAAATAAACATTTAAAAAATTTTTAATACAAAATAAATATCCTATACATAGATCTCTACAAATCTATAAATATATCAATAAACATCAATTTATAAATATTTACAAAATAAATATATATGTCAATATATCAGTATATCAGCAGGTGGCATTTAGGTGTGTGAAGTGACTGATAGGAGTAACCACAAAGTGAGAGACGATTCAGAAGAAACTGAGAGTCCCAGAGAAGAAGCTGGAGCCTAGAATTTACATTACCCTCCCGTTTTCTTTTTTTATATTAAAAAAATTAATGTTTATTTATTTTTGAGAGACAGAGAATGAGCAGGGGAAGGGCAAAGAAAGAGGGAGATGCAGAATCCGAAGCAGGCTCCAGACTCTGAGGTGTCAGCACAGAGTCCGGCTCAGGGCTCAAAAGTGAGGAACCGTGAGATCGTGACCTGAGCGGAAGTCAGATGCTCAACAGACTGAACCACCAGGCAGCCCTACCCTCCTGTTTTCTAGAGATATTGGGAATTTAACTATAGAAAAGGGAGAGGATCAAATTCCGGATGAGGCCTCATTTTATAAACATACTAGACTAGCATTTTGTTTATATCATGTTACACAGAAATGATATTGGTATCTTTTATGTTAGGTGAATCACCATTACTAATTTAGAACATCTGACTCATAATCCCAGTTTCATCACTCTGCACCCTGGGAACCTGCTGCCCCATTTCTGAGGTCAGCGTCTAGTGCAGTCAGCATTGGCACAGAGTTCTCATGAGAAACAAATCAGACAATGGATATACATACTCAAAAACTGTAAAGTGAATAGTTCAAGGACAATACACTGTAGTATTAGTTTATTTTCTCTGGTGGAGACATATCAATGGCTTGAAATTTTTGTTAGAAATCTAAACTCTGATTATTATACTTATCCTTACTGCTGTTTTTATTAGCATTTAATTGTTACATTTATTGGCATAACTCCTTTCATTTGGGGTAAAAATATTCAATCTAGATTAGGTTTGAATTCTATTAGACTTTTATGATCTTTCCTTATCATTCATCATTAATGTTCAACACATTTTAGTTAGTCTAATTAACATAATTCCACATAATTACAGGTGTGGAACTGACACAAGTTATTTCCGAGTTACTTTACTCATAACATATCAAAGTAAGTCCTAAAATAATGTCATATCTCAATTTAATTATATATTATAGAAAAGTTTGAATTTTTAAATTGTGATTTTTTCTTATATAATTTTTCTCATAAGCAAGTAATGGGAACTCTCATTTTACATAAAACTAAATATTATTTTTTTCAAATTTTAATTAATCAGATTTATATAAGATATGAGTGTAAGAACTTTTCTTCTAGTAATGTAGATGCATTTTTTTTTACAATATGTACAGTATTTTGCCTGAGAGTTAAAATTCCACAATATAAATCAGAACAAAAATGGCTTAGCACAACGTACTACAATTCCATTCTTGAGCTCTAATATTTAGGAGGAATTGAATAGGGATTTCTGATGATAACCATTTTTTTAAACTACCATTTCCTAGATTATTAAAAGAAATAAAAAGAGAGAAAAGGGAAATTTAAAAGAGAGCAACTTCATAGACATGGTACAGACTGGAAAAAAAATCAAAACGTCATTTGCCGATTTCATTTTAGGCTAACGATAACTATGTGTACTAATGGACTGAAAGAATTTTAGTGGTTTTTAAAGGTTTTTCTCCTTAAATATCCCATCACCCAAAAAAGAAACAATACACCAAGTAACTTAATTATAAAATGTCAAAGCTTAAGAGCAAGTATTCACAAAGCACCATTATGAGATTTCAATAGCACTGAGACCTGTTCAGCTTAACCTGCCAACTATGTCCTATTTGCAAGTAAAATTTGCCCTCTTTCCTAATCATCTGCTCTAGAGCTGAAAATTTCCCATTTATTTAATGCTATCTGCCAGGCCTCCCAAATGTTTTAGTCCTTATTTTAGGACCATCTCAGACTCATTAGCCTTTTGCCTGACAGTGCCAATGTGACTTTCTGACAGCCTGAAACTTGGGGATGTTATACCATTGAGTGTCAAGATCTTTCCAGGAAAAGGTATTTAAAAGGCATATATATATGAAAACATATTTAAATAATGTCAATTTACACAGCAAGATAAAAAACCCAAACATTCTATATTATGTCCCATAAGCTAGAATATTATTTTTTCAAATGCAACTAGAATAAAATTATGTTTTCCAAGATTCTGTAAAGTAATATCCCTTCTGAATTTTTTACGACCAAGTGTCCCTTTTGTAATAAGCTATATTTCATGAATCCTTTGTAGAATAATTATCTTTGATTATTTTTAGTTGAACATGAAATTATCATTTTGGTCTTTATAAAAAATGATCAAATAGCAGTACTTTCAGATGGTTTAACTTAACATAATACATAAAAGGTACTATATTATGGAAACATATTTTTCACATTATAGATTAATTTAAAGTCCACAAGGTTCAAATTAAATCTATTTGCTAACTAATATTTTGCCTTTCTCAACAAATGAAAATGAATTCATCAGTGACTTAAACTAATAACGACTAACTAGTATAACAGAAAAAAAGATAGACTTCTCTAGCCAATTGCAAAAACATATTAAGTAATCAAAAAGTTAATTTTAATATTGATCTAAACCAGTCAAAATTAGCCAAGGCCTTAGTTTATTTAAATTAGGCTTTCTTCCTATTTGGGGGGCCGCTGGCATATAGCTTGGATTGAGAACGTAAATTGACTAGGACATCTCAGGGAAAACTTAAACCTTCTTACATTATTTTGACCTGGAAGAAAGCACATCAACTGGAGGAAGAAAGTGAAAATCTTACATTAGTTCGTACATTTACATTTAAAAAAAAAACTGTAAAAATCCCATTGCCTTATGATTTTAGGCCAGGCACTTGGAGCACTATGACATAGAACTTCAGAAATGCTAAAAAAAATCCTGAGAGATCACATAGCTAATCACAGCTAGAATTACAGACCAGGTGATGACAACTTTCCTTTACCTCACTGTTTTCTCTGTTTTCTTAAAATCCTATTGTGCACATCTGTTAAATGTTTAGCTACGCTACTCCCTGGTGTTGCTCCCTTGGTACGACAAGTAGACTACAGGCATGTTAAACTAGTGCCAGGCCCTCTTGTAAGCACATTCCCTAGACAGCAGCCACAGGGACACAAATCTGTTTGACGCCTCAATAGATCCTGTGATCAACTGTCTCACTTGCCTTCCAGTGCCTGTATGCCTTGTGCGCCCTATGGATAAGACCCCAGGAGGACTTACAAAATTTCATGCTTGTGTTCTGAATTGACCAATCCAGCCTAAGAGCCCCAATGCACTCTGTTCACAGACGTTAATAAAGTCATGTGCCCCAAGTCCTGTCTCTGCAATCTTGACCTTCTTGTGTGGTCCTTCAGGGCATACATTTACTTCCTGTAGGCCATATGAACTGTAATACATTTCTCTGTTTTAATTTATCTTGTGGCCTATTGTGGAACTGTGTGGCTCACCATCCAATACTCTGTGCTCTACTGAAATGTTAATTTAACAAAGTCATCACAGCATCCTTATATTATTGATGTTGTTGTTATTATCATTGTTATTATACATAAAGGAAGGAAAAACATCAACTGGCCTGACAACTACTATGTATATAAACATAATTAAAATAATTTCAAACACAGTCCAAAAAAAAGCTCATTACACATCAGACTATGAATTCTCAAAGTTCACTTTTTAGGCTTTTCAGATAAAGCATATTCTTATTTCAAGTTTATTAAGTAAATACATTTAGATCAATATTTCTGCTTGTTATATAAATTTTGGATCATGTGCCTATGAAATACTGGTATATAATTTCAGTTACTAGATAAAAGTCACTGGCTAAAATTTGTTCCAAAATAATCACTTTCAAGTGGGAGTATAATTACCAGACAACTAGAAGGAAAATAAATTCTAATAAATAACAGGGAGATGACTCAAGACTAGTATAAATTCAAGATACTATAATTAGCTGTGCTAAAAAGTGTAACAGAAAGATCCTAAAACAGCTGTTCCAATATGATTCCAAGATGGCTGACATATAAATGTCACTCTACACCACTGAAAGCACTTTTGTGATCTTTAACAGGAAAGAAGTTAAACTTTAACTTTTGAGCAGATGAAATGTTAAAATAGATGAAACAAGCTTAAGGAAAGGAAGAAAGTAAGCAAACTTACTATTAAAAGTTTTAAATAATAAAACTTGACACCAATTTGATGCAAAGTAGTTAATAAGTAGAGTGAAAATAGAAAAAGATGTCAACATATCTCAAATGGATTTCAAGACATACAACACACTTGTGTGCGTGTCATGTGTGTATGTATGTACACATATCTAATATTTATTTACATACAATCTGTGGAGTAGAGGGAAACATAATTATCAAAACTCATTTTAAAAATTAATCACGCCCAAGAGTTCTTTAAAAAAATTGGCAAGCAGATACTATTCAGCAAATACATGGGTTGCACAAATATTGATTGGTGTAGTACTAATAGTACTTGGCAATATATTATATTTACAATGGCTGAACTATAAAACTGACAAAAAAATCATAGCCCTGGCCTTTAACATGGTTTAGAGGCAATAACCCAGAGAAATTGGCTCCAACATGATAAACTCTTAAAAATATAGCCCTTTTTCAAACCTCTTCTGTGCTTGCATTCTACTTCATTTCCTTGCCATTTCCATTCCATGCCACTGCTCAGAATTGTTTCACGGGTTTTTTTTTTTTCTTATGTGAAAATTATATACCAATGCCAGGAAGGTTTTTAGTGTCCCTTGCTCTTCTTTCTTTTCTTTTGGCCAGCACTAGACTCATGCTACCGGGTCATGAAGGGGAGAAAGAGGCTACAGCCAAACTCACCTTTCTGCTTCCTGCACAAGCATTATAGATGGGCTTACAACAAGTTCAGTCTGCAGAGCTGTGACCACCCTGCGTTCACACTGAGAACAAAGTCGCCTTCACAGTGTGCAGAAAACTTCTGCCCCTCTTTCTTTCCTTCTCTGTGGGGAGAAACCTCTCTGGTGAGCTTTCTGAACCTGACCTTCCAGCATGACAAGACAGTCTTCAGGACACCACACTGCTCAGATGGCGAAAGCCACTGTTTCACGCTGTTTGGAGTTTTGCCCTTTGACATCCTACATTATCTTTAAAGTTTAGAGATTTAGTCTTATAACAGCCCTAGATCTCTTCAAATTAGTTCAAGTTAGGGCTCTTAAAAATCTTACCTTAGTGGTAGCCAAAGTATTTCACATCTTAGGGGTATGGTGCCTAGTCTCCCAGTTTACAAGAAGATATATGGCTATGGAAAATAATATGTTTTTCTACCCCTTTCCTTATCACTTACTTCAATTCTTCAAATTAAAAGAAAATAAAACACTATCAAATAGACCTGCTTCCAGTGCAGCTGGAACAGTGAGGGTAAGTTTCCGCTTATGCATGCCTAAAATGAGCCAAAACAAACAATAAAACACAAAATATAAAATGTTTTCCAAGACAATGGACATCAAGCAACAAAAGGCATTAAATCCTTGGAAACTAGAAACAGATGAGGTGAGTCCTAACCTTATCTTCTGCAATGGGAGAGTTTTAGAAATGGCACCGAAAGAACAAATCTAAGCAGAACCCCAGGATCATAATATTTGAAAAGATAAAGTTTAGAATTCAGCAAACCAAAGAAAGCAGACTTGAGGGATATTAGTACCAACTATTAGGAAGCTACACGAAGAAATCAGATATTCTGAAGATGTTGATCAGTACAGTGCATGTAATGAAGCCACCTGAAAACACATTATGAACTGGATATGTATGTTTCTTGAATATTAATATATTAAAAGTTAATCCTCATTGTGATGATATTTAAAAGTGGAGCCTATGGGAAGTAATTAGATCATGAAGGTAGAACCCTCCTGAATGAGGTTATTGCTCTTATAACAACAGACGGAAAGCTAGCTCATTCTCTTTCTTCCATGAAAGGATTCAAGAAGTCTACTTCTGCAAACTGGAAAAAGGTCCTCACCAAAACCCTACCATACTGGTACATTACTTTGGAATTCCAGCCTCTAGAACAGTGAAAAATAAATGTTAGTTGTTTAACCCACCCATTCACTGGCAATTTGTTATAGCAGTCCAGACTAAGACAGAAATTGGTGCTAAGTGGGGTGCTGATGCAACAAATCCTTAAAAGCGTGGAAGTGACTTTGGAACCAAGTAATGGGTAAAAGCTGAAGGATTATTTAAGGATATGCTAGAAGAAGCAAAGATTGTTATGATGGGTTTTTTAAAGGCAAACCTGGTCTCAGAAAGGTAGAGAAAGCTATTGTCTCCTTAGATAATATATAAATAATTATGCATAGAAAGTGTGTAGAAATATAGATGGTAAAGTCCACTCTGACAAAGTCTCAGGCAGAATGAGGAGCTGTTATTGGATGAAGGTGATATTTGCTGTAAAGTATCAAAAAACTGGCTGAATTGTATTGCTGTTCCAGTGTTTTTATAGAAGATAAATCTTAGAAGCAATGCAATCAGACATTTAGGAGAGGAGTAAATTACTGAAGAGGCATTTTTGTCCTCCCAACTGCTTATAGTAAAATACAAGAAGTGGGGCACCTGAGTGGCTCAGTCAGTTTGAGTGTCCGACTTCAGCTCAGGTCATGATCTTGCAGTTCGTGGGTTTGAGCCCCTCATCGGGCTCTGTGCTGACAACTAGCTCAGAGCCTAGAGCCTGCTTCTGATTCTGTGTGTCCCTCTCTCTGCCCCTGCCCCACTCATGATCTGTCTCTCAAAATTAAATAAATGTTAAAAAAAAAGTAAAATACAAGAAGAGAGAACTTACTTGATAATGAAAATACTAAGCAAAAAGGAATTAAAACAGAAAGATTTTAAAGTTCTCAGCCTATCCATATTGCAAAAAATTGAGAAAGCATATTCAGAAGAGGAGTCATGCTGACTGCTTACAAAAGAGAGAATACAAATTACTAATATCAGAAAATGAAAGAGTGGACATCACTGCAGAGTCCATGAACATTAAAAGGATGATAAAAATGGTACAAATAACTCTAAACCCGCAAATCTGATAACTTAGATGAAATGGACTAAGTCTTTAAAAGACACAATCTGCCAGAATTACATAACAAGAAAGAGAATCTGAATAGGACTTGACTTATTAAAGAAATCAAAGCAATAGTTAATGACCTTCTAAAACAAAGCAACAGGCCCAGAAAAAGTCACTGTTGAATGCTACCAAACATTTAAGGAAGAAACTATGCCAGTCCTCTACAGTCTCTTAAAGAAGATAGAAAGCAAGGAAATACTTCCCAAAATTCTTGATAAGGCCATAATACCCCTAATACATAAACCAGAAAAAGACATTATAAGAAAACTATAGTCTAATATCTCATGAACATAAGTGCAAAGATCTTCAATGAAATATTAGCAAATCAAATCCATCAGTTAAAAAAAAAGATACACAATGACCAAGTGGGATTTATCTCAGGAATGCAAGTCTCATCCAACATATGTAAGCCAACTAATGTAATCCATCACATCAACAGGCTAAAAACAAACAAACAAAAAACAACAAAACAAAATCAACAAAACACATGATTATATTGATACAGAAAAAGCATTTGACAAAATATAGCACCCAGTCAAAATAAAAGTTCTCAGTATACTAGGAATAGTGAAGTTACTCAACTGATATTTTATATATAATATTATAATATAAATGTAATATATAATATATAAACCTACAGTTAATATTATATTTAATAATGAGAAACTAGAAGTTTTCCCACCAAAATCAAGAACAAGGCAAAAATGTTTTCTCTCAACACTCTTTTGCAACATTGTAATGGATTCCTAGCTAATCCAATAAGACAAGAAAAGGAAATAAAAGGTATATAGATTGGAAAAGAAGAAATAAAACTGTCTTTGGTTGCAAATGATATGCTTGCTTCTATAGTAAATGCAAAAGAATTGAGAGAGAAACCCCTACAAGTAAGAAGCAGTTATAGCATGACTCAAGATACAAAACTCGTATACAAAAATCAATTATTATTCTCTAACAAGGAACAATTGGAATTTGAAATTAAAATCACAATACCATTTATGTTAGTATCCCACACAAGGAACTACTTAGTCACAAACCTAACAGAAAATGTATAAGCTCTATATGAGGAAAACTCTACGAACTCTGATGAATGACAAAAAGGTTAAATAGAGAGAGAGTACATGTCTATAAATAGGAAGATTCAATTGTCAAAATGTTAATTCTTCCCAGCTTGAGCTATATAGGTTTAATGTAATCCCAATTAAAATCCCAGTAAGCTAATTTTATGGATATTAACTAACTGATTATCATTTTATTTGGAGAAAGAAAAGACGCAGAATAGTCAACACAAATAATGAAGGAGATGAACAAATTTTAAAGACTGATGCTACCCAACTTTAAGCTTTACCGTAAAGCTATAGCTATCAAGACAGTGTATTATTTGCAAACCTTCAGGCAAATAGATTAATCAAACAGTGTAGAAACCCCAGAAATAAGCCCAGAAATAAACCCCATAAATATAGTTAACTGATCACTGATAAAGGAACAAAGATACTACAATGAAGCAAAACAGTCTTTTCAACAAAAATTGTTAATACAGCTGGATGTCCATATACAAAACAATGAATCCTGACATTGATCTTAAAAAATTAATAAAATTTGACTGAAAATGGATCTCAGACCTAAGTGTAAAACACACATGTATAAAACTCGTAGAAGATAATACAAGAAGAAACCTAAATGACTTATGGTATATGATGACTTTATAGAGAGAACACCGAACCCATGATCCATTAAAGACATAAATGATAAGCTGGATTTCATTAAAATTAAAAACTTCTGCTCTAGAAAAGCTTATGTCAAAGTAATGAGAAGACAAGCCTCAGAAAGAGATAATATTTGCAAAAGGCACATCTGTTAAGGACTATTATTCAAAATATACAAAGAACTCTTTAAACTCAATAATAAGAAAACAAAGAACTGGATTAAAAATGGGTGAAAGACTTGAATAACTCTCACCAAAGAAGATATACAAATAGCAGATAAGCATATGAAAAGATGCTCTACATCATATGTCAGAGAAATGTAAATTAAAACAAAGATGAAATATGATTACATGCCTGTTGGAATAGTCAAAATCTGAAACTTCAACACCACCAAATGCTAAAGAGGATATAGAGCAACAAGAATTCCTTTTCATTTCTGGTCAGTATGCAAAATGTTTAGCCACTTTGGAAGACAGTTTGGCACTTTGTTACAAAAAAACAGATTCTTATCATACAATCCAGCTATCACACTTTTGGTATATACACAAAGGAGTTGAAAGCATATGCCCACACAAATGCCTTCACAAAGATATTTAATATTGCTTTTATCATTACCAAAAACTTAGAAACAACCAATATATATATAATATATAATATATATAATATAATATATATAATATGTGTGTGTATATATTTTATTTTTCTGTAGGGGAATGGGTAAATAAATTATGGCAATCCAGGCAATTGATTATTATTTAGTGCTAAAATAAATGAGCTATCAAACAATGGACAGACAGGAAGAACAAAAATGCATATTCATAAGTGAAAGAAAGTAATCTACAAATGCTACATAAGATATGATTATAGCTATGACATTCTGGAAAGGCCAAAACTATGGAGACAGTATAAAGATCAGTGGTTGCCATGGTTTGGGGTGCAAAGGGCTGAATAAGTGGAGCTCAGAGGATTTTTCAGGAAGTAAAAATACTCTAAAGGATACTATAATGATAGAAACATGTTATTATACCTTTGTCCAAATTCATAAAATGCACAATACCAAGGTAATCCCCAATGTAAACTGTGGACTTTAGTTGATTAGGATGTGTCAGTATAGGTTTAGAGAGTGTAACAAATGTATCTCTCTAGTGGAGGATGTTGATAATGGGGGAAGCGATGTACATGTGCAGCAAAGTATGCCTCCTAATTTTTGCTCTGAACCTAAAACTGCTCTTAAAATGTAAAGTTTATAAAACAAACAAACAAAAAACAGTAACAACAACATAAACCTCAGAGACATTCATTCATAGGAATAGAAGGAAGGAACTTCTTTAATGTAAAAAAATGAAATCTGTAAAAACTTACAGATAACGTCATATATAAAAATAAATATTTGAAGGCTTTCTGTTTAAGTTCAACAATAAAGTATGTATGGCTGCTCTCATCACTTTATACAATTCATTATTGGAGGTAATACCTAGTACAATCAAGCAGGGAAAGAAAATGAAAGCATATATATTTGAGAGTAATAAGCAAACTGCCCTTATTCAGAGATGGGATGGTCATCTATGTAGGCAATTCAATGGTATACACAAAAAACTCTAGAATTAATTTAGCATGGATGTAGTTTATACAATCAATATAAAATAACCAAATATATTCCTGCACACTTACTATCAGTAAGTTACTGAAAACTGATTAAAAATCAATATAATTGTATCTAAATATATAAAATAATTTTGGGAAAATGATACTAGAAATGTTCAAAACCTATGTGATGAACACCAGAAAATACTGCTGAGAGAAGTCCTAGATAAAAGGCAAGATATATTAGCCAGAATCCTTAAAGTAGATGAGATTTCAATTCTTTGTAAATTAATCTATAGAGTAATAGATATCTGAATGAAAATTCAAATAAATCCCTTTATGGAAAATTTAAAGCTGGTTCTAGAATTCATATGGAAATGAAAGGAATTCAGAATAGCAAAACAAAACCCTTAAAATAAAGAACAAATTTGGGAGGTTAACAGTATCTAATTTCACGATTTCTTATAGATCTGTAGTAATCAAAATTTGTGGTATTGGCATTAAGAGAGAGAAGGAAAAAATCATCAATGGAACAAAGTAGATAATACAAACGTATACTCGTGTGTGTGTGTGTGTGTGTGTGTGTGTGTGTGTACAGAGAAAGAGAGAGAGAAGAGGGAGAGAGTTTTTAATTTTTTTAAATTTTGAAATAACTGTGGACTTAAAGAAAATTGCAAATAATGTACTGAGTATCTTGAAAACTTCACCTAGTTCCCACAATGCAGACATCTTTTACAACTGTAGTACAATATTAAAAACACAAAATTGACATTGATTCCAATACTGTTAATTAGAACAGAGACCTAAATCATTTTCTCCAGTTCTAGGTATTTTTTTTTACAAAAGTACAGAGGTAATTAGTTGGGCAGAGAAAAAAATAGTATTTCAAGAAAACTTGAGTATTATTATAAAATATGAACTTGCATTATTATAAAACTAAAATGAATGATAAAGCCAAAATTTAATCTATAAAACTTCTAGAAATAACGTAAGTGGAAATCGCTGTGGTTGTGATGAGGAAGCATCAGGCAAGATGAGGGCACAGTACAAGCTGGCATACCCCGCAACCCCAGGTGGAATATGTGTGATAATCCTAGGACACTCCCGGCTGCCCAAGAAGAAAGGAAAGGAAAGAAAACAAATGGTTGACTGACAGAGATCATAGTCCTGCAGAACAGGAGTCTCCTTCAGTTTATAGATAACTTCGTTAACTTCAAGGAAAGACAATCTCATCCATGCCCTAATCTCCAGAAACATGTAGACTCTGTTTCCTGGAGTCCTAATATCACCCTTATAAGATGTAAGGGTGGGGTGTTTCAGTGCCTGCCATGGTGATATGGGGAAGAAAGGAAAATGGAAAAATTGAATTCCCTTACTGTCTCTAGCCCAATGACAAGTCCTTGAAAGAGGCAGAGTAACCTTATTCCGGAAGCGCAGCTGCCTCTATCATGACGCTTTACAAGGGGAAACAGGAAATCTTGGCCTAACACTATCTTGATCTCCTAGGATTCTGTGTCTCCTCAAGCACATAAAATTTCCTTTGCACACCTCCTTTATTTTTAATCCCCAAGTATATGTTGGCAATCATACTCCAAGAAGATGGCCCCTGATATACATCTGAAGGGTCTCATGACTGAGGCTTTACTAAATATTAATGAATGATGTTTTCCTAGTAATAGCTAGCCCCTCAAGGCCCTGGAAACCTTGCTTCCAAGACTACTTAGAGTCTTAGAGAACATAGAAGCTTAAAGACTGCCCCTCACCCCCTCCCAACCTGAAGGTATATAACCAGTCACTCTTGACAACTCGAGGGCAGCTCTTTCTGCCCGTGGGTCCTGTCCCCGTGGCTTAATAAAATCCCCTTTCTGCACCAAAGATGTCCTCAAGAATTATTTCTTGGCCATTGGCTCTGAGCCCCACGATAACCCCAAAACTTCATCAGATGTATGTATTCATACAACTTTTCAACAATAAAGAACAATAAAGAACACTCCATAAAAAGTGAATTATATCAACATTAAAAAGTTTTTCACAGGACACTATTAATATAATTAAAACAACCCACAAAATGGGAGAAAATATTTGCAAAGCATATATCTAATCAAAACATTTTATCCAGTATCTCTTATCCAAAATAATAAGAAAACAAAACTCTTAAAAACTAGCAAGTTATTTTCTTTATTTTTAAAAAGTATTTATTTTTGAAAGAAGAGAGGAGCATACATGAGCAGGGGAAGGGCAGAGAGAAAGAGACAGAGGATCTGAAGCTGGGTCTGTGCTGACAGCCAAGAGCCTGGTGCAGGGCTCAAACTCATGAACCACGAGATCATGACCTGAACCAAAGTCAGACATTCAACTGATTGAGCCATTCAGGCACCCCAAAAATGCTGGAAGGCATTTCTGAAGTAAGGCAGGTTTGCAAGGCTGGGGCCTCCCTCTGTCAGATGGCAACTAACATCTACCTCCAGGGTGCACTGCCAACTGGCATCAAGAGTGACTTGCCTTCTTATGCTAAAAATATGTGACTTGTACTTTATGAAAAAACTTATAGGAGTTTCTTCTTTTGTGATTATAGGAGCAAATATTACGTTTCCTGAGAAACCTCTTTTTCTTCCCATCAAGAAAACAGGCTATTGACCCCTGCTCACAAAGAACTAACTCTTGCCTTTGCTATGCCAAAAAATATTGCCTTCTATTTGAATGCTAAAGATCCCTTCCTTCCCCATGTGATAAGCATCTAGTCACCTATATCAATCACTATTGATAAAGATTATGCATGAGTCTTCTACAAATCTATGTTCTGAGAAATTTTTACATACTGAAGAATTTGTCATCAGAAATCACTGTCTAAGGCAGTCGTCGCTTCTGTTTTTTACCCCATACTTTTTTTCAATAAATAAAGCTGCCCTCCAGTCAGTGCAGAGATGCCTGCCTGGTGAGCAGAAAGAAGCTGAGGCTCTCTCACTCCCTTTTGCCAACACCACCCATCCTTCAAGGAACCCAGGACCTGCTGGAGCTGGACTCCAGCACAAACACTAGCAAAATATTTAAATAGAACTTTACAAAGAAGATCTATGGCTGAGATATAATATAATCTCATGAAAAGTCACTCAACATCATTAGTAATTAGGGAAAGGAAAAATTAAACAAAATGATATATTTTTGCACATCTATTAGAATGACTAAAACAAAAATGGGGTACCTTGCTGGCTCCATAAGAGGGGGCTTTGATCTTGATCTTGATAGGATGGTACTGGGTATAGAGATTACTCAAATACATTTAAAAATTAAATAAAATAAAAATCAAAAACATTTGGAATTGGGAAGGATATGGAAGAATTGGAACCGTTACGTACTCTGAGAACATATATGCATAAGTTGGAGGACTTGATGGAGATAAAAGAAGTTTCCAAAAGGGTTTTCATATGTTAAAGAAGACTCACAGGATCCCAGATGTCTGGCTATTATCATTCTAAGGTTGCTTTTTGCCTCTAGCAAAATATTCGCATTAAGATAGTATTGAGTTCCTTGAGGAATGTCACACTTGGTCTCAGGTATCTATCAATGGGTTGCAAAATATGAAATTTCATTTTACTTACTTTTATTTTGCCTTTGTTCTCATCAACAGGATTGCAGCAGTGTGGACAATGGAGCACTGGGTGGGCAGATAGTAAATGACTAGGTTGGAGAGTTATAATCACTCAAATCACCCCCCCTACCCCTGTCCCTGCCCTGGCTGCTCCCAGATGAGCTAGAGGTATCAATACAGGCCACATGGCTCCCAGGGGCATCATATCCTGTGGGAAGTATCACCACCAAGCTGGACCCTGGGGGCAAAGATAGATGTTCAGGATTAAAACAATGCTTGTTCAGGGGACCTGAGGGTCTAACTTCAGCTCAGGTGGTGATTTCAGCTTGTGGTCTTGAGCCCCGCATCTGACTCTGTCCTGACAACTTGGAAACTAGTGCCTGATTCAGACTCAGTGTCTCCCTCTCTCTCTTATGGCACTGTGTCTCTCTGTCTGTCTCAAAAATAAATAAGCATTTTTTAAAAATTAACAAAAACAGTGCTTGTTCAAGATAGGGGGCAGCAGATTGAGATCAAGGAAGCCTTGGAAATTTGGAGGGGCCAGGGGGATGGTAACGGGCTTCTATATTTCTAATGTAGAGAAAACAAAATTTTATTTATCTGCAAAACTGCTTTCTCTCGAGGACACCACCCCAGGTTTTCTGACGTCTCATTGTCTATGGACTATTTTGCAACTTTGTTAGTTGTAGGCCACCGACAACACCACCAGATCATTCTTATATGCAGCAATACATGATCTGTACTCCTCAGTAAAGGTTCAGTTGTCTGCCTTCCCACCATATGAAAAGACAGGTTTTGCCCCTTTTATATATTTGTTTAAATATTCCTCTTCTATAAATGCACCTGCTCCTTAGATTTTTTTTGAATTGCTTAACATCTCCTAGTCTCTCTTTAGTTAAATAAAATGGTTACCTCATTAGTTAAGAAAAAAAAAAAAAGAATGTACACTGCAAAAAAATTTGGAAAAAAGTTTGGGAGTTTCTTAAAAAAGTCAATATACACCTACCATTTGATAGATCTATTATACTTCTAGGACTTTAGTCAAGGGAAAAGAATGTGTAAGTCCACATAATGACTTAGATACACAAGTGTTTATAAAAAACTTCATTATAATAATCAAAGCTGAAAACAACACAATTGTCCATCCATAGGTATAAGGAAAAAATTTTTTGATATGACCATATACTGGAATAATACTCTATATTGTAAATAAACCAACTACTGAAACATGCAACAATATGGATGAATCTCAATAGAATTATGCCAAGTATAGAAGCCAGACTTAAAAAAAAATACATTTTGTGTGATTCCATTGGTTACATTTATACAAATGTCTAAAGAATCAACTACTAATCTATAGTAACAAAGAACAGATCAATTCCTGGAAAGGGGAAAAGGGAAGATAGGAGTGATTGTAAAAGCATAAAATAATTTCTGGAGTTGACATAAATTCACTGTCTTGATTATAGTGATAGTTTTGTTTTGTTTTTAATTTGTTAATGTTTGTTTATTTTTGAGAGAGAGCACGAGAATGAGCGGTGGAAGGAGCAGAGAGAGAGGGAGACACAGACTCCGAAGAAGGCTCCAGGCTCTGAGCTGTCAGCCCGGAGTCCAATGAGGGGCTTGACTTCACAAACCATGAGATCATGACCTGAGCTGAAGTCGGACACTTAACCGACTGAGTCACTCAGGCACCCATCCAGATTATGGTGACAGATTTCATGAGATTTTGGGTCTGAAGCTAACGGCCAAATGAGAATTCTGACATCTTTGGTGCAAAACGGTGATTTTATTAAAGCATTGGGAAAGGATCTGCGGGCAGAAAGAGCTACATTGGAGTTGTGAGGAGTGACTGATTATATACTAGAGTTGGAGGAGGTAAAGGCAGAAGGATTTTGATATGCTAAAGAGGACTCCTAAGAAACCTGAAGCCTTGCTATTGTCAAGCCAAGATTGTTTTTCTCTAGTAAGACATTAACACTAGGATGGTAGGGTGTTCTTGGAGAAATGTTATATTTTACATTTCCCTCAAGTATTTGTCACAGGGCTGCATGTTATAAGGAAATTTAATTTAACCTGCTACTTCCTTCTTGCCTTTGTTCCCCATATCACTAAGGAGGAGAGGGTGATATTAGGGCTCCAGGAAACTGAGTCTATAGGTTTCTGGAGATGGGGCTAAGATTGCCTTTTTCTTGTAATTTACTAAGATATTTGTAAACTGATGGAGACTCTTGTCTTGTATGACTGTAATCTTTATCAGTTAAACATTTGTTTTCCCCTTTCCTTTGTTCTTGGCCATCCAGGAGTACCTGAGGAGTATCACACATATCCCAGCTTGGGCGTGGGGTATGGGTGTGCTAGCCTGAGCTTTGTCCTCAGCTTGCCTTATGTTCCCTCATCAGTTTCATCACATAAGCCAAACTTAACCTATATGATGTAAATATAATGCATTTTATTGGATTAATATTTTTTAAGCTTTATAATGTTTGCTTCTTTTTGATAGAGAGAGAGACAGAGAGAGAGGCAGAGAGGCACAGAGAGAGGGAGACACAGAATCTGAAGTAGGCTCCAGGCTCCCAGCTGTCAGCACAGAGCCCAAAGCGGGACTCCAACTCTTGGACCAAGAGATCATGATCTGAGCTGAAGTCAGCCGCTAACCAACTGAGCCACCAGGTGCCCCTGTATAAACCATCACAAAATATCATTTAATGGAGAGCATATTTGAAGCAAGATTCACATACATTACTTTTCCCAACTTTTTTTCTCCACAAAACCCTTTATATTCAAGTTATGTTCAATCATCCTTTCTGTGGGTTAAAATTGTTTTAAGAATCATTAATATATTAAAATAATATACACTGAATCATAAATTGCACTAATGATCTCTTTGCATAGTCTAAAAGAGAAAATGAGTATTTATTATAGTGACTTTAGAAGGCATTTTCTTTTAAAGGGCAAGGTATAATAACTACCTTTTA
Organism: Suricata suricatta; assembly: GCF_006229205.1. Classification (NCBI taxonomy): domain Eukaryota; kingdom Metazoa; phylum Chordata; class Mammalia; order Carnivora; family Herpestidae; genus Suricata; species Suricata suricatta. The sequence goes on along the minus strand of NC_043704.1, from coordinate 36,152,229 downwards.
TATTAACTGCATGAGTTTTATTGTTTAAATAAAATATTGAATAAATTATTAGCTTTTTTGTGTGTGTGTCTACATTACAGCAAAATAAATAAAAGGGCATGAAATCCGGCTATAACAACATCTATTATAGAACACATAAACCTACATAATGATTTCTAGTTTCATGAGGATTCCATTTTTATAAGCTTAACCTATTAACAGAGTCATTGAATATACACATTTCCTCATAATTCATTGAATCATTTCTAGTCTATGATTTTAAATTTTGGTACCTAAAATAACACTATGGAAAAACAGAATTAATTGTGAATAAAGCATTCAGATATCTTAGACACAGACAAGAAGGATGTAGCCATTATTCTTGTGTTCAAACTGTTAAAACAAACAATATGTATATGAAATGTATAGGTACATTGACAAAAGAAAACTTTGAAAATTAAAGAAAGATTTCACAAAGGGGGATAAAACACACTGACCTTCTTAAAGGTTAAATACACACACACGACACATGCACATTCACATTTCTATTAACTAAAAATTTTTGTTGGAGCACCTGGGTAGCTCAGTTACTTGAGTTTCCAACTCTTGATCTCAGCTCAGGTCTTGATCCCAGGGTTGTGTGATTGAGCCCTACCTTGAGCATTGCACAGAACATGGAGCCTACTTTAAGTTTCTCTCTCTACATCTCTCTCTCTCTCTGCCCCTCTTAATCACTCATGTGCATATTCTAAAATTAAATATATGTATTTGTTTATATAAATTAATAGAATTATAGTACACAAATATAAACACATTGCAAGTAGTCAGTTTCTGTTGAAGTATATAAAGAGTATCACCTTTTACATTGTACATATTTTGTAAGTTTATATGTTCACTAGACTGTTTTTCTACGACATGAAACAATCAGTTTTTTAAAGTTTATTTAATGTTTATTTGTTTATTTTGAGAGTGAGAGAGTGCATGAGCAGGGGAGGGGCAGAGAGGGGGAGAGAGAATCTTATGCAGGCTCCAGTTTGTCAGCATGCTGCCTGATGGGCAGCTGGATCCCATGAACCATGAGATCATGACCTGAGCTGAAATCAAAAGTCAGATGCTTAGCTGACTGAGCCACCCAGGCACCCTAAATATTCAGTTATTTTAACCTTGTGTACATTTTGTCTATGATAAGCTAAACACAATTACTTTTTCAGAAGGTTGGATTGTACTGTGTTGAAAATTGGCATTATTGATGGTGCTTAAAGCAATGTAATGATTTTTTTCTCTATATATCATGTACATTTCTTCAAAAATTTATTATTTTTGTCCTCACCTAACATTATTAGTTCTATAATCCCAAATACATGAATACCTGGACCCATCATTGCAATATTTTCACTTCTTCATATATCAGTGACATTGTGTTTGAGGCACCAAAATTCTAGTGTTTCTTATCATAAATCCCACCGTGGAAAAATGGGACATCAGCAATATTCTTACAGAAAAAGAGAAATATACTAATATGTTATAGAAACTAAATATTACCCAGGGTTGCATGTTTTTAAATTTAGCCTTCATAAATTCTAATTCCTTCAGAGGTCTGAGTAAAGAGATTGTTTGGTATTTATATAAACATTTTATTGTATTTTTAGATTTAGGCCTTCATTAAAATTGACAAACTCTTTGAGGTTTTACAATGAACATAATAGAACTTAAATAATAATTTCTGTGAATATGAGGCAAAATGTATAAATATGAAATTAAAGTTTATGTTTAAAATAGAATTGATTGATAATTTTAGAATACAAGAGAAAATAGATGGACATATTTATCTTTTATCAGTTCTGCACTCTACTTTTTGATCTGTGATACTATACTTAAGTTGATTGGCATTTATTGAAGAATTAAAAGCAAAAAGCTAGAATTTGTTCTCAAGAGTCCTATATAAAGTACGGAACTTATTCTGTTAGAGCATTATCTGTCATGACCCAGAAACTAAGCAATGGAAAGAAAATAAAATCCTTTTATTGACATGTGTTTCACATTATCTGATATGCATGTTGAATTCCATACTGAGATATCATATGTGTGACATTTTCTGCTTTTGGTCCTTCTATAAAATATTCTAAACACTAATCAAAGTATCAGGATTATGAAAAAGATTGTCAGCTCTAAGAAAATGCATCTCTATTGACTTCATTTTCCTGTAGGGGAAAAAATAATCATCTGAGTCACATTATGTATATTCACAACCAAAGCCAGTATGAGGATTTCCAGTGGTGATGAGCATTAACATCCTAAATAGGAGTTGGAAACAGCATTAACAGACAGAATTTATTATTTTACAAGAAAATTTATTATTTTAGAAGATAATTTAAACATATTTGAATAGGTTACTATAGATTATTTAATAAATAAAATTCCACATCAGTTAGAAAGGTTTCCATTTTACAAAGTTTTTTTGTTTAAGTAGGATGATTTACGTTTGACTCCAAGCTTCTGAAAATAAAAACTTGAGTCCAAGTTTTCCTCGAACTCAGGAGATCATGACCTGAGCCAAAGTCTGACACTTAGCCGAATGAGCCACCCAGGCAACCCTCTTTTCAAAATTTACTTTTGAAAGAGAGCGAGAGACTGAGCACAAGTGGGGGATGGGCAGAGAGAGAAGGAGACACAGAATCTGAAGCAGCTGTTAGCACAGAGCCTAATGTGGGGCTTGAACCCATGGACAGAGAGATCATGACCTGAGCCAAAGTCAGATGCTTAACAGACTGAACCACTCAGGCACCTCCTTTTGCTTTGGCTTTTACTTTCTACCTCTCAACTCCTCTAGGCCCAGAGAAAGTGGAAAGCAAACATGAAAGCTTCATGTTTCTTTTCTTTTCTTCAATTTCTGAGTGAGCTGGAGTTGCACACATTAAATAAGTGTCTCATAAAAACTATTTAACCAAATTAGTAAAAACAATGATGATATCTTCTCAATATCAAGTAAAAAAAAAGGCAAAGAATTATATAGTTTAATAAGTAAGAGCTAAATTCCTGTGTGTGTGTGTTTTCAGATCTGAACAGAGACAATGACCAAGCCTTTACTTGGCAGTTTCAGGGGCAAAGCTGCCCTCTCCATACTGGGTTGTGCAATGGTTTGCACTGCTGCCTCTAAAGGAATGGCAGTCCGGGATTCAATGTTCCTGGCCAATCATGCTCTAATGCTCATCTGCATTCCTTCCTCAGGGAATTCTGCTGAGACCTCCTTATGGTGGGGACTGAAGGGAATCTTGGAGACATTTTCCTCCTCTGACTCAGTGGATGTTCAGTAATTTTCTAGTTCTAGCTCTTATCCTCTCTCTCCCCACTGGCTAGCAGATGCCTCCTGGCCATGAAAAGTTCCCTTCATCTGTGCTGACCCACATGAGCTTTGCCTGATGCTGTTCCAATGAGAAAACATGGACACTGGGAGAGCTGACATTTCAGTTTAGCCTCCTGCTTACACTATGGGACAAGATGATTGAGGATTCATCCTGGTTTGTTGTAATTTACTACTCCTATACCTGGCAGCCCGGCGTTTTCCAGTTCAGCTCAGCTACTGACAGTTAAGGGATTACAAAAAGCAAACTGGTTGAAATAAAATATTTAACCCGAACCAAAAAGAAACACAGTAAAAATTCAAAACTGTGAGGAATCTAAAATGTATGAAACCTAGATTTTAAGTCTGATACCAAAATTTTCGGGAGAGGAAATGTGAGTGAATATTTTATAATAAACAATTAAATGTTACATTTTTAATTAAACTTTTTAATTTGAGACAATTGTATATTCACGCACAGTTGGTGGAAATTACATAGAGTGATTTAGTGTACTCTTCTCTCAGTTTCCCCTTATGGTAACATCTTGGGAAATGAGTAAAATATCAAAACCGTGATACAGACATTGACATTGATGAAGTCTAAATGAACATTTCCATCATCACAAGAATTTTTCATGTTGTCATTTACAGATTCACCCATTTCCTCTTATATTTTTTTTATGTTTATGTATTTTTGAGAGAACAAGATAAATAGAGAGAGAGATAGACAGACAGACAGACAGACAGACAGACAGAGCATGAGTAGGATAGGGGCCGAGAGAGAGGGAGACAAAGAATCTGAAGCAGATTCCATGCTTCCAGCTGTCAGCACAGAGTCTGACATGGGGCTCAAACTCATAAACTGTGAGATCATGACCTGAGCTTAACCGACTGAGCCATGCAGGTGCCCCTACCAACTTCCACTTAGACCCTACTCCTTTAAACCCTGGACATCACTAATCTCTTCTCTGTTACTATAATTTTATCCTGATTCAGGAATGTTATATAAATGGAGTTTCTTAAGATAGCATGTTCTACTTGGGATTTGCTCAGCTCTGAATCTGTAAATTTAAAACTTTTGCCAACTCTAGGGTATTTTCAGTCATTATAATTTTAGTGACTGTTCAGTCCCATTCTCTTGTTCTACTCCTCCCCGTGCTTCTATGACTCCAATATTAAATCTTAGGTTAGAGTCCCACAGTCTCTGAGGTTCTGTTTTTATGTTGTTTTTGTTTGTTTGTTTGTTTTTGTTAATTGTTGTTGTTTTTCTTGCACTGATTAGTTTCTACTGATCTATTTTTAATGTAATTATTCTCTCCCAGTCCCTTCCATTCTGTTCAGCCCATCCATTGAGCTATTTGTTGATGTATTTTTCAGTTCTAAAATTTCCATTTGGTTCTGTTGTGTTTTCTATCTGTTGACATCATCTATGGGTTTTTCTGTTTGTTTGGGTTTTTTTTTTTTTTTTTTTTTTTTACTGAGACTGAACATTTTTTTTCATTGATTTTAAGCGCATTCATGATAGGTAGTCAAAGGATTTTTTATTTTTAAAAATGTCTTTGTTAGATCATTCTAATATCTCTGTCATCTTAGTATTGGCAACTATGGTCTTTTTCTGTTCAGTTTGAGATCTTTCTGGTTCCTAGTGTAATGAATGGCTTTTTTTTTGAAACCTGGGCATGTAAGTTTAATGTCATGTGCCTCCGGATTTTATTTTCTATTTTAGATGGCATTCTCTGACCCACTCAGGCAGACAAAGGGAATAGCATCTAGTTGCTGCCCAGTGGGAATAGAAGCCCAACTTTACCACTCAGCTTTCGCTCAGAGAAGGAGAAAGTCCTCATTATTGCTGGGTGTGAATGGGGTTTTCAGTTCCCCATCAGCCTCTCCACTGATACTCCAGGGCCTGGAGAGTAGGAATGCCTTGTTAGTACTCCCTAATGTGACCTTCTCTGCCACAAATATGAGGGAGAAATGATTCAGGCAGAGACTAGAAAGTCTCCCTATTCAGTCTTTGATACTCTTCTAAGTAGGATGAGAGGTTGGCAAGTAACTCTTGCCTAGCCAGAGTAGAAAAGTCCTCCTTCCCTACTTAGCCACTGGTGCTTTGGGAATCCACAATAGTTTTGTTTTGGCATTTGGGTGCAATGGAGCCGTTATTTTTCTAAAGATTTTCCATCTTGATAAGTTTATTATTTCCTGGCCCTTTGGCTATAAAGAAAATGTTTTTATTGGGCCTTTTTTGGTATGTGTCTATTGACATTTCCAGGGTAATGGATTCTCCAACATCTATTCAGGTTAAATAAGGGGGAGAAATCTAGAAAATTTAAAGTCATGTTGGTTTTGTGTCCAAGGGTCACCAGTTTCTCTATCTTCTTCCCTCCGCCTTTCTGTGTCTTCTTGGTTTGTTTTATATATAATATCCAGAGCTATTATACTAGCAGGCAAGGTTTTTTGTTTGTTTTACTAACAGCCAGAATAAAAGGTGGAGGGAAATACACACACACACACACACACACACACACACACACACACATATACTTTCTTTTTGGAAGGAGTCAATAAATTATATTTTTAAGTCAAAACCATTAAAACAGTACAATTGCGTTTAAATATAATGATTCACTCTTTGTAATGAAAAGTTCAATATCCTCATTTCATACATGTTTGAAAGACTCCAATGTCTTTGGGGTTATTTCAAATGCATACAATGAAAACCAACAAATCTGAAAAGTATTTCATTCCTTATATTGTTTATGTATGTATCTTCATAGAATATTTTTAAATTCCTTTATTTGCTCTATATACTTCACATGAGAAAAAAGAAAATTTTGTTTCCTTATTTGCATTGATATTGACAATAAGAATAAAGGATTTCATCAGCATTTTCTGGTCTATTTTAGAAGGTAAGGTACTCATCACTCCCATTTAGAATTATCTCACAAACTAATCAGGTAAAAAATTGGAAATCTATTATGGAACTGAGCCAAATTTTTCTATTCATAGTTTTCCTCTGTGTGAGAACACATAAATCTCCCTACGTTCTGTTGCCACTATTCAATTATAAGTGTAGTGACTTTCACCTTTTAAAATAAGAAATAAGGAAAACACTGCCACTTAAACAAAAAATTTTACTATTGCTTTAATTCAGCAACATGATATAAATAACAGGTGCATCTGATTTGGTTCAATTTAATAACTATAACAGCATTAGAAAATAAACCGCAGTTTTAAAAATCAAATCCAAATAAAATGATAATGTATGTAAAATTATTTTACCCTTTATATATGAACACATGATTTCCACTTTTGTTTGGTATTTATTTGATACTTCAATTCTTTATCAGAACACAGTAATGTGTGTTTAACTTGATCACATGTTTGAAAATCATTTCCAACTTGTTTTATGTGTGACTGGTAGGGTTTATTATGTACTTATGAATGTAAATCAAAATCTTTAAAGCTAATAACTATAATAACAATTATTATGCCTTTGACTTATCATAGTAATCATGGGTATTTTGGGCATTTCCAGCACATAATATAGAGCAGAAAAAATGTACAAAAGCATAAAGACCTACTGTAGTGAAACATCAAACTATACAGCCTGGGCGGGAGTGTAAATTACATATAACTCCATTTAGGCAAGTTTCTCTAGCCCCAGTTCTTCCTCTGTAAAGCAAGTTTCTAATCTACAATGGCTTGTTCATTTCTATTTAAGTTGAAAACTCTAAATTTAAGAGAGAGTTTCTATTCTTATCACTATCCTAACTTGCAATGTTATCACTGAAAAAAAAAAAGAAAGAATCTTTGCAGGACACAAGAGACCTCTATAAATAGAGCTTGAGGTAGCAGGTGATCCCTCCTTACTCTGCCTGTCAGTTTGTGATACCTGTGGAATATGAGGGAGGTAAGGATTTTTTTTTTTTAATCTCAAGAGGTAACACTTTCAACCCTATAAGACTTTTCACTCTTTATATAATATTTTTATCACATCCTTTTTTAAAATGTTTTATTTATTTTTGATACAGAGAGAGACAGAGCATGAGAGGGGGAGGGGCAGAGAGAGAAGGAGGCACAGAACCGGAAGCAGGCTCCAGGCTCCGAGCTAGCCCGAGGAGGGGCTGGAACCCACGAATGTGAGATCATGACCTGAGCTGCAGTCGGAGGCCCAACCGGCTGAGCCACCCAGGTGCCCCAATCACATCCTTTTTCTATCCTGAAATAAAAGTCATAAATACTATAATAACCTTGAACAAATAATTCCAAAAAATATCCACATCAATATAACACTGTCCTAGTAAAATAAAGACTGTATGGAAGGAAATAACTGAAAGTAAAACAGATTCTAATAAGCAACCGCTCGGAGCCTACTGCGATAGAAAATATAACGGCACACGGAAACGCTTACACTAATGCTACCGTTACCAGTGCAGACCAGGTGTGCTGCTCTGATGGTCTGAATCTGATGGACATAGTTTTTGTTCATGATAGGACTCTACAAAATCGTCATAAACTCAAAGTACAAATGGAACAAGATCAAGTACAAGCTACCCTTTATTTTAGTTGTATTCTTGGGAAATTCTATTTATTTATTTAAATTGTACCAAAAATACTTGAGTTTTAAATATGAATTATTATTTTTTTTAAATTTTTAACGTTTTATTTATTTTTGATACAGAGAGAGACAGAGCATGAGAGGGGGAGGCGCAGAGAGAGAAGGAGACACAGAACCGGAAACAGGCTCCAGGCTCTGAGCTGGCTGTCAGCACAGAGCCTGACGCGGGGCTGGAACCCACGAATGTGAGATCTGACCTGAGCCGAAGTCGGAGCCTTAACCGACTGAGCCACCCAGGTGCCCCTAAATATGAATTATTTTTATCTTTCTAGTCTTAATAAGCAAAATTTTCACACACATGATTGACAATTCTTCATTAAGGTAGTCCACCATGATTATTACAAGGTGTCTGGCAATATTATCTTCCCAATGATAATAATCAAAAACATGCTCACAAATTCTAGAATATCCTCTGGGTAGTTGTACTAGCTCCATCCAATATTATTGGTCTAAAAGGAAGTGCAACCCTTGCAAGTCATAGAGACTCTGGGCAACTTGCATAAAAAACAGAATAATGAGAAAATGAGACTGGACATTCTGGTCAGCAGGGCTTTTATATCCCACCTTGTCTGTATTATCTGTTTTGCTATAGACTTCTATTTTCTAGACATCGGTATCTCCTAAATTAAATATCCTCAGTGTTCATTATACATGACAATTGCCTAGATATTGATTTGAATGATTCTCTGGCCATCCAAGTAAGTATTCAAAGCCCTTACAGGATTTCTCTATCCACTAAGGACTCTTCTGCATTGATCACATTTCTAGGATGGAATTTTATAAAGCTTCCTATATGCAACATTCTCTTTTATTATCCAACACAAGAGAATCTTCTACTTTGAAACACATGCTTAGCAAAAATTAAGAAGAGAATAAGAAGGAAGAGAAGAAGGAGAAAATGAAGAAAAAGAAGAAAAGAGGAGGAAGACTTACCATCAAAGGAGGAGAAGAGTGAGTGTGTGTGTGTGTGTGTGTGTGTGTGTGTGTGTTTACCACTTTCAAAACAAGGCTAATAATGAAAGATTACTCTTCCCCATAGACGCTTATGGCACATAAGTTTAGGAAATACAGAATTCTAAGTGTTTTCTCAGGCTACATACCACAATTATAATGATGAACCTGAATACTCCCATACTCAACACACGCCTCCTTCTTGCTTTCTCCCTAACAATCAGCTGGCTCTCTCAGTTTTATGCAGGCCTGTTTGCTGCAATATAGCATACCACCATACAAGGTCAGAGATCACATTTGATTCATCAAATACAAATACACGATCCTATGGAATTTTATTTTATATTCAGCAAGTACTCACTAGATACATACCAGATGTAAAATGATTCTGCAAATGTCAAACTCAGCATCTTCTGCACTGCTAAAAATGTAGATCACTGACGCCAAGGGTTTCCTCTCACCACATGCCCTACGTGATTAATAGCAGAACTCTTAACAATAGACAACATGAAAACTTACAGTACTTTTAAGGCCAACATATATGGCGAGTGGAGCTCCTAAAATGTATGCAGTTTGCCCTTTTAAAAATACATATTTTTAAATACTTTAATTAGATTAAGTTGCTTAACCAAGAGCTCATTAATCACTGAATGCTTTATTTAAACAGAGCAGTTGAGAGACAGAATAAATAGGTCTTAAAAATTTCTGAAGAGGAGACAAAAAAAAGGAAGAAACCTTAGGGACAATGTAGTGTGACATGTTAAATTCCCTATAGGAAACTTTAGAAAATACTGCTTTAAAAGAGACTGTAGATTTCCTAATATAAATACAGAGATATTCTCAATATTATCCTGTCTTAAACCTTATATACACTAATGTTCATAACAGCATTATTCATAATAGTCAAAAGGTAGAAACAACTCAAATGTCTATCAGCTGATGTATGAACAAAATATATATATCCACACAGTGGAATGTTATCAGTCGTGAGAAAGAATGAAGTGTTCACTCATGCTACAACATAGATGAACCTTGAAAGGACTGTGCTAAGTGAAAGAAGCCAGTCACATAGGACCACACATGAATAACTCCATTTGTATGTATGAATTGTTCAAAAGAGGCTAATCTATATAGATTAGGGGTTGCTTTAGAGCTGGGGTGGGGGTGCAGGCAAGGTGGAGGAAATAGGGAGTGACTGCTACCAGGTTCAAGGTTTTAGGAGTGAAAAAATACTAAAAACTTCTGAATTGAATGCTTTAAATAGGTAAATTGTGTGATATGTAAAATATATCCCAACCAAGCTGTTATTTAACAAAACAATAATATATGAGCCACTACCATCTGTTCCAGAGTGACCCAAGCTGCCCCAGTAAGAATCTACCAGAATCTTCTTCACTGGGCAGGACCCAAGGATATATTTCCTCAGAGTACACTGATTGAAGCTCAAAGTTATTCAGTGCCTTACAAGACACTGACTCAGAGCCATGTGCCCTTCAGGGTTCCAGAGTAAAATGGAATATTTGTAACCAACCCAGAAGGTTGTGGCCTGAAGTCCTTTATCAATAGCTTCTTCCTCCAAGTCTGGATTCTAAGTGTCAGGAAAATCTGACATCAGAGAGGGGATGGAAGAGGAAAACTTTTCTCCTCCTTACCACATTCCTGCTCACGGATGCTGCTGTGGGATTCTCTTGAAATTAATAACTTTAGTTTTTGTGTCTGCAACAGAAATATTTACACCATCACTAGTGGTTTTTCAAGAACCTGGGAGCTGCATGTATGAGTCATTTCTGGAGATCACTTATGTTCTCCTTTGTTATCAGTAGATAGTGGGGCTGTAATTCAATATTTATAACCCCTGAGACCAGGAAGTTAGAACTAAGGCATCAGGTTTGCTGATCTGCAGGATGACTTATACACAAACATGCTGTTCTGTTTGCGTCATCACCTGTAGATGCATGAGGTGTAAGCATGTAGCAGTGAAAGGACTGTGCCTAATTCTAACGTGAAAGATTTTCTGGGGTGGGTTTAAGAAACTATTGGCTGAAATGATATTTGAGTTGACTAGGTACCTCATTTAATATCCCAGAACCCTTTTCAGTTTCCCTCCACTTTTTTACACATGTATATAATAAAACCTACTTAGCTTGACTTGCCAAGGATGAGTGGCTGAGAAGTTTAAGAAACTTGAAAAAATTTGAGCACTTTCTGCTTCATGTTGCATTTTCCTTATTCAGTCATTTTGTAACTCTAAGAAAACAAAACCTCTTGATTACAGAGCACTATTTTCTTTCTGCGAGAACCCACTTTTTCAAGTTTGTTTATTTTAAGAGAGAGAGAGACAGAGACAGAGAGAGGAGGGGCAGAGAGACAGGGAGAGTGAATTCGAAATAGGTCTGGACTGTCAGCACAGTCTGTGGTGGGGCTTGAACTCATGAACTGAACTGGGTGATCATGACCTGAATCAAAATCAAGAGTCAGGTGTCCAGCTGACTGAGTCACCTAGGCGCCCTGAGAACCCACTATATATATATATATATATATATATATATATATATAGTTCCTTCAAGGAACACAAGGTGTTATATAAAATATGTAAGTCTAATAATCTTCCTATAGGATATGTGGTCGCAGTGGTTATGGTGGTGGGGGTGGTGTCCCTGTATGTGTGTGTATGTGTATATTCAACATAGACAGTTTGGCTTTAGCCACATCAATTAACTATGATTCCCCAAGTGACCCTATGTGGGCAAGTCCTTTGCAGAGCTGCCCACCTTATTAAATCAACAAGGAAAATCCATATGCCAGTATGAAGAACTGGAACTTTCCCCACACTTCAATTCTCTTTCCCATTGATTCATTTATATTATTTCTTAGAGAAAGCAAGATACCAGGGATCTAAAAGACCTCTCAAACAGGTGATTCCCTTTTGCAAAATACGTAAGATGAGAATCGATTTTTACTAATCATGCTGAAAGCCAAATTGGCATGTTACATATTTTACTTAGTTTTTTTTTCCATAAATTCTCTTTGTACAAGGAAGGATTCAAGTCTCTTGTTCCCTTTCTTTACAATATCTCACTAATTCATAGAGCTTTGTCAAGTGAATGTTATATGTGTTGCTTAGCCACACAATTTCTAATTATAAATATATTTTTCTTCATTGTATCTATCTATCTTAGGGCAATTCACAGACTTAAATACCATAATAACAATCAAATAGAGAAAAAGATAAAGATATAACTTGTTTTAATAGTTCTGTGAAAGTTCAGAGTTACTTAGAATATAGTTATAGTTAAAAATGTATTGTTACAACATGAGTAAAATGTTGCAATAGGAGTCTGTTGGCTGTTTGATACTGGTTTTAAAGGCATAGTTTTACTTCCCTCCAATCAAAGAAGTTTAGGAAATACAAAATGCTCATCAGTTTATCTAACATTAATATCTTTAAAACTCATTTAAATAATTTCACAGATGTTATGACATCATATAAATGGAGTTTAGTGAATAAGCAATGTATTATATCATATTATAATTAAGTATAAATGGAAAAGAAAATAAGATATGACTTTATTTGCATTATTGGTTCTTAACTTTTGTTTACTGCAGTAGGGAAAGGTATAAAGTTCCAGATAAGGCCTGGTGAAATTTGAATGTTTTTTTTTTTCTTATGGTTCTAAGTTCCATACCACTCCAAATATCAAAAAAAATGTTTCAAAACTGAGATTCATACATAATTCAGAATTCCATTTATGTGCACAACACATGTGTGTGTTATTTCTTCAGTAATGCAGTGATTGCCCACCTTTATCTGACATCAGAGTGAACACTGTAGTATATGTTTGACTGATGTAATATCGAAACATGACAATCCCATAGAATGTATAAAACTAATCTGAAAACGTTGGTCCTATTTTTTTAGTAGTGGTGCATAAACCATAACTTTTCTAAATCATTATGATCTAATCTGAATAGAAGTCTTTAAATGGTTGAACCAAGTGTAAGATAAAGCCTGCCTGAGGACATAAAACAGATTGAAAGTATGTATTACAGAGATTGCATTTACTAAACTCCGAAAATATAAATGGATCAATGTAGAAAAACCAAGACAGTATATATAGTGTCATAAAGGAAACCCAGACTCAGTGTCAATCCTTTCTTAAAATAGTCCCCACTGAGATCCCTCGATGCTAGTCTAAGTGCCTTATAGAGTGAAGGTGCAAGAGAAGTAGAAAAGGATACAATCTACGATAGCCTTTGGCATATTACTCGTGCCCACATAAAATTGCTTCAAGGCACAGAGTATGCTAACTTTGAATGCACTTGGAAGTTTCAAGAAAGCTGGGAATTTGAAATTCATGGTAAGGGAGGCTTTATTTTGACAAAAAAGCAAGCATTTCAACAAAAACCTAAAAGCACATAAAAAGGTGGGCTTTTTAAGCACAAACAAGAAAATTGCTTATGAATTGGTTTCCTACAGAGAGTGATGTATCTGAAGAAAATTTAGAGTGTACACTTTGGATCTGCTAAATGTTGTAACAGTTGTATTATTTAGATAAATAGAGCACTAGGATAAATAGAGCATAAGAGCACATAGGAAATATTTGTATGTGTGTTAAGAGTATCCTGTATAAACAGTTATAAAACCCCACTGAGTTGCATCTTCCAACAAGGACAGATATAAAACACCCCAGGAGTCACTCGGATATCACCTAATCTACCAGTGGTCAGAACAATTTTCAATTTATTGATTCCTTGCCTAAGAAGACAAAGTCAAAGTATCTACTCTCTTATGTAGAACAAAATAAAAATCAAAGAACTCTGTAGGAGGAAACTTTTTATGTTGACAGTTCTAGGACATGCTTGATTTTCTTTCAACCTTTAATAAGAAGAGATCCAGTAATGTGTGACAGCTGTAACTCAGCTAATTAAATGATTTAATCCTACATCTCGTAAATCAATATTCAGGAAATGTTAGGGTTTTTTTTTTTTTTTTTGGAGAAATCTATTAATAAGACCAACCTATATTTTGCTTGCAAAGTAAAATTAATCAATATTTCTTTTTTGGGTGTTGATAAACCTCATGCTAAAAAATGGTGATGTTTTATTCAAAACTTTCAAACGTTAGCACATTTAGACACCTTATTTTCTTGGCTAGAGGGAAGGTGAACTTATTTTGTCTGGAGAAAATAGAGTATTATAATACCTCACATAGAAATACTGAAAAACTCTAGACCAGGGGTCAGCAAACGTTGACTGCAGAGAGTCAGCTAGTAAACATTTTAAGGGTTTGCAGGATATTATATAAACACTTACAAAACAAGAGAGAAAACAGATTTCTTTTTTTTCCCCTAACAATTTAAATATACAAAAACTATTCTTAGCTGATTTTTCCTAGACCTATTTACCCAGTTTCCAGACCAAATTATGCATTTTTGCATTGTCATTACTAACTCTGTGTTTATTCAACTTATTTATTTTGAAAAATTTGCATTTAAAGAATTTTTTTCTTTACCACAATGTTATAAATCCTCCCCCCTTCCCCACATAATTGGGTTTCATTCTGTAGTTTTTCTGTATACACGAGGACTAAATAAATTATATATATATAATATATATGTATTATGTATATACACATACATATGATGTACACAGACACATAATTAATATTTTAATTTATAGATAATACCTATATTTCCCTAACGTTAGTTACTAGAGCCAGGAATCTTTATGTCATAGTTCTGATACACCAGATTAGAGAATCATTACCGAAGTAAATGCTTTTTTAATGGTAGAGATTGTTAGTAACAATCCTATGAAAATTTTACAGTAACCACTTTAAAATGTCCTTTTTGGGGCACCTGGATGGCTCCGTAGGCTAAGCATCCTACTTTGGCTCAGGTCATGATCTCCTGGTTTGTGAGTTTGAGCCTCATGTTGAGAACTCTGTGCTGACAGCTCAGAGCCTGGAGCCTTGGATTCTGTCTCCCTCTCTCTTTGCCCCCCCACATCCATGCACTCTCTCTCCCTCTCTCTCTTTCTAAAATATATAAACATCAAAATTTTTTAAATTATTTTTTATTTTAAAAATTAAAATTTACTTTTCAGAATACATTTAGCATCTCATCTGTATTAAAAAAGTAAGTAGACTGCAGTAATAAAATTATCTGAATTTGAATTGTTAAAGTCTTTTTGATATTTTGAAACCAACGGATCTTTAAACGTTAACATTTAATTGTGGTTGAGTTTTGCTACACTTCATGTTCATTTAAGCCACATGGAATATTTGGAATGGTTTCATTCTGCGACCCAAGTTCTCTGATGCTCAGATTTGCTAGTTGAATGATCTTTGGAGTTTTAAAGTGCTTTATTCCATGTAGGTGTCTCAATTATATTTGAAATTATACACTAAGTGAAGAGATAAGCTCTTACAGCATTCAATTTATTTTAAAAAATGACATTGTAAGATTAAAAGCTTGGGTACCATGGTGAATAATTAGCCTTCCCAAACAACAGGTTTTCTTTCCAGAAATATTTTCAAATTACTGGAATAAACTTCCTGATGCTTTGGATTGAAAATATATCACTTAAGTTCTAATTCAAAAAAATTAAGTTTGTTGTGGTCAGGCAGTTGCAAATCACAATAAGGAAAAGTATTTATGACTAGTATTTCCCTAACTCAGAATCTTAGATGTTCTGTTTACTTTTAATAGTATGTGTCCTTTCTACCTTTTTTTTAATTTAAAAATTTTATTTATTTTTTTTTACTTTATAAAGTTTCATATTTTTTAACATATGCAATTATTTCCATCATTTACCTTTTAAAACACTTTTTACACAATGACCGACATCTGGACAGAGGCTGTCAAATGGACCTGGGTAATTGCAAAAAGAAATCATGAGTTGTTAAGGTCCCAGACAGTGATTGCTGATAATAATAAATGATAATACTTATAAAGTTATTTCAAAAATAAGTGTTTATTATTCAAAACACAATTTAAAATATACTGCCTTCCTGAAGTTTAAATTAATTAATTAATCTCCTCTAGCCTTTACAATTCCGAACATCTTTTATGTTTCTTAATAGGCTAGAAGGCTTTTATAAATGTGTATGTATTTTTCCTGTTCCTTGCTAGGCTTACTAGGAAGTATAGGGCCTCATCCTCTCCATCCAATCATTTTGTCTTTCCTGGCATATTAATGGGCCATTCTCACAAATTCTGAAAAAGCCTTCTTGTTGGTGTCTGCACATCTATTTGTGCTAGGGTTTGGAGAGAATAGTGTCAAGCACATAGAAAGGACTTAATAAGTTATTAATTGTGAGAGCAAGAAGATTAAGCCAATGAATGATGAAAAGTTAAACTTAGAAGTGAAATAAAAACAATTCACAGTGGAGGCATATTGGGCAAAACATAAAAATAAGATGTTGCTGCAGACAATTCTACATTTTTTAAGTTGATTTGGCCATTTCGGCATCTTCTCAGGGAAGCAGGAAGAGAAGGTGATAAAGATACAGACTGTTCTATCAGATCTGGGGAAAGAAACCTGCTGGGTGCACTGTCAATTCCTTCACCATCTAGGGCTCACTCCTTACTCAGCTCACACCTAAACCCTGCTCCCAGGCAGAACCCCCACCACAGATGAGTGCCTGGAGTTATATCGTCTGTAGTAGGGATAGTTCTAAGACTTCTTGGATACTTGGTTGTCTAGTTAGCCTCTTCATTGAATATAGAAAGTCATTTCACACTTCACATCCTAAGAAAGTCTCACCACCTCGCACAGATTGCAAACTCACTCCTTCCTTATTCTGCCAAATCCCCGTTGCTAACAACTCCATTTTCTAGTCGTTAGATCAAAACCACCAAAAACATCACATATATCTTTGACAATGAATGTCTGGTTCATCAGCAAATCTTATACTTACTTGAATATTTCTCCTGAACCTGACTCCTTATTTCCACCTCCACTATGATGAGAGGCTATAACGTGATGCGCTAAAATATGTCCCTACCAGTCTTATGTCTAAGCGATAACCCCCAGTGTCTGAGAATGTAACTGTCTGGGGAAATAGGGTCTTTACAGATATGACAGTTAAAATGAGCCCGTTAGGGTAGGCTCTCATTCAACCTGGATTGTGCCCTTATAAGAAGAGGTTAGGACCTAGAAAGAGACATCAGGGATGTGGAGTCCTGGGGTAAAGGTCATGTGAAGACACAGCTAGATGGTGGCCATCTGCAAACTGAGGAGAAAAAGTTTCAGGAAAGAACAAATCTGACAACACCTTGTTCTTGGACTTCTAGTTATCAGAACTCAGAAATTGTGTTGTTGTTTAAGCCATCCAGTCTGTGGCGTTTTGTTTTGGAAGCCCTAGGAAACTAATACAGACACTGTTATCTCCCACCTATATTGTTTTGTTTTGTTTTGTAGATTTTAAATTCCTGTTAGTTAACATACAGTGTAACATTGGTTTCTGGTGTAGAATCGAGTGATTCATCACTTACATAAAACACCCAGCGCTCATCACTAGAAGTGCCTTCTTTAGTATCCATCACCCATTTAACTCATCTGTCCTCCTCCCACCTCCCCTCTGGTGACCCTCAGTTTGTTTTCTATGGTTAAGAGTTGGTTTTCTGGCTTCTTTTTTCTCCCCCCTATGTTCAGTTGTTTTGTTGCTTAAGTTTCACATGGGTGAAATCATTCCACTGTGTGTGTGTGTGTGTGTGTGTGTGTGTGTGTGTGTGACCTCTTCTTTACACATCCATCAGTAACTGGACATTGGGCTCTTCCCATAGTTTGGCTATTGTTGATAATGCTGCTATAAACATCAGGGTGCTGCATCCTTCAAATTAGTATTTGTGTATCCTTCCACCCATACTATTTCAATGTTGCTGCATGATTTTGTTTTTACCTGGATCATAGCTATTCACCGCACAATAATAGTTTTTCAAAATAAATAAAACAGATTTCACCACATGACCTTTTTGCTTAAGAGAGTCCAACTACTTCTCAGCTCACTCAGAATGAAACATACATTTTTTTCCTTTGAACTGCTGAGCTGTAAAATCTGTCCCAAAGCTACCTCTCTGACCTCAGATCATTCCACAAGCCACCTCCTCTCTCTATTCTAAGCACACTGGATCCTAGCTGTTCAAAATTCCTAGCATGCTCCTGCCTCAGGGCCTTTGCACAAATGGTTTCATCTACTTTTAATTCTTTCCCCATGGCTTTTCATGCCCTGCCTTAACCTTAAAATTCTGTAATATTTCTGTTCTAATAATTCTCTAGTATATCTGAGAGGCCCTTCCTGAAAACTCTCTTTAAAATAATAAATGACTTCCTACATTTTCTATGATATATATACATATACATGTCAATCTATGTGGATATCTATATATCTATAAAGATATAGATAGATATAGATATAGATAGATATGCATATATGTAGATGTATATGCATATTGTGTTAGTTTCCTATTGCTACTGCAATAAACTATCACAGTTAATAACTTAAAATGACATAAATTTATTTTCTTACAAAATATTTTCTTATATAAAGGTCTCTGCCCTCAGTTCTTGGCACAGAGCTCCTAAAATCCTTATAATTTCTCGGGTGATAAATGTGTGTTTTGTTCTCCTGTGGATGGGTTCCTGGATAAGCTAGTCATGGAAAAGCCTAAGCCATAATTAGCAGCCTGAGATTTTCAGCCTTTCCCCTCATTCTGTTGAAAAGGATGAAGGACTGGAAATGGAGTTAATGATTCATCATGCGTATGTGCTGAAGCCTCCAGAAAATTCCAGAAGTATGGGAGTTAGAGAGTTTCTGGATTGGAGAGCTTGTAGAGGTTCTGGGAGAGCGGTGTGCAGGTAGGGCGTGGAAGGTGCATACCCCTTCCCACCTGCCCTTCCCTCTTCTATCTGCATCTCCCCCTGTATTCTTTATCACATCCTTTAATAACCTGATAGACTTAAGTGTTTCTCTGAGTTGGTTCCCTGAGTTCTAAGAGCCATTCTCACAAATTAATCCAATCCAGGGAGGGTGTCTTTGAAACCACTGATCTAAAGTCGGCTAATCAGTAGCACAGATTATGACCTGGGCTTGCAACTCCCCAAATCTGAAGTTGGGGGTGGGAGATGGATTTAGGAGAGAGGAGGGTGGCAGTCTTGTGGGACTGAGCCCTTAATCTGTGGGATCAGAGGTTATCTACAGGAAAGAGTGTAAGAAGAGAGTTAAACTGTAAGATACCAGATGTGGTCTCAAGAGAATTGCTTGGTGTGGGGAAAAACCTCCACCTATTTGGTGACCAGAACTGTTAGAAGTGTTCAATGAAGGTAGTAAAGGAGACATGCAAGGAAGGAAGACACAGCAGCGAAGAGCTGGGCTTCCCTACATGTATGGGAGAGAAAACTGAGGTTCTCCCATTTACACCCCTTCATAAATTATATTCTCTCTTCTTCATTTTCTTCAGAGCACATATTATTTACATATTAACATATTTCTAGACTCTTCTCTATCACCATACTTAAGCTGTGTCAAGAGCAGTGACCCTCTTTACTTCATTTATGCTGTATTCCCAATGCTGAGAATAGTTTATAGCACATATTTGATAATAAACCCTATTAAATGCATGACTATCCAAAAAGACTTTCAAGACTACATATCAATAAAGATCACCTTGGTTATCAACAGCTCAGCTTTGTTCTCCTTCATGTTTCTTGCCCTTACTTTTCAGTCTGATTAGGCAGCTTTTTTTCTTTTATTTCTGATTTACTTTGTCTAGAGCTGAATTTCATGCTTTTGCCTGACATTTTTTACATCCTTTTTTTTTTTCCATTACTTCTGTCTCAGTTTAGAATCTGTTCCTGGCATGCCTTATCTCCTTGGTTACAATTACTTGTAATTGTAAAATATAATTTTATTTCATATTAAGTAAATCTAAAACTTATTTTGTGACAGTGTTCAATATCAATAAGTAGTTTAAGTAGTTTTTTTCTTTCTTTTTTTTTTGCTAATTCTGTTGCTTCCAATGTTGCCTGCTTGTTTGTTTTCTGCAAAAATACCAAAGTATTTGATTGGAAAGAAAATGTGCAGAGACTGGAGATAGCTAACTAAAATACAATAAATATATCCTTTTCCCCCCCTCTCGCTCTTCATCCAATATAACCTATCTTTCAAACATTTCAATTTCCTCATGCTGTTTCCTAGCTCAAGATTGTTTCTAACATCCATCACTTTTGGCATATGTCTCCTCACTCCTACTATTTAGTATCCTTGAAAGGAAATATAAAAGGGTTGCACATACAAAAGCTGTGTCTGTTCCTAAGGATAAATCAGAGAAGTGACTATTTAGTTTAAAGATAACAATTTTGAAATATTTGGCGTAAATAAGTATACTGTGCAATGTAGGTCTGACCTGAGGCTGAACCTATTTCCTGTTTACATTTCAATATCTCCCAAAATTGAAATTTTATTACAAAACAAAAGTGAAACTTAGGAATGTACTTTTGCTGAAAATTAAATTCTTAACCTGTCACAAGTACCCAATATTTTGCTAGTATTACTATATTATGATCTCATGCTTTGGCAATAAATATGAATCATTTTTATCTCATTTATTTGGTTTCCCATTTCAAATAATGTTGCAACATTGTAGCTACATTATATCACTGAGTTTTACACACCAGTGAGAAAAAAATAAAATCATTTATAAAAGCAACATGCTCAAAATATCACAAAAGTTAAAACTTAAATTTTCTGATTAAAAGTTCAGCAACATCAAACACTATATAACAAATGAGTTCCATAATTAACCAGCCGCAAAATTATCACTACCGTAGCACCAAAATATTTATACCATTCCTAGGAAAATGCCTCCCAAAGTAATGCCGGGCCAAAGGTGACTATGCATATTGTATTAGTTTCCTATTGCTACTGCTATAAATTACCACAGAGTTAATAGCTTGAAATGATACAAATTTATTTTCTTACAGTTCTGAAGATCGGAAGTCTAACCTCCATGTCAGTAGCGCTGCATTCTTTCTAGAGGCTTTGGGAAAAAACTGTTTGTCTTTCTCAGTTTTCAGAGGCCAACTGTATACCTTTGGTCTTAGATCCTTCCTCACTCCCTCCGGAGTCCTATCTCCTACTGCTGACTGCCCACTCAGGGCTCCTTCTTATAAAAACACTTGTGATTATATTGAGCCCACCTGGATAATCCTTATCTCAAATCCCTACCATCATCACACCTGCAAAATCCCTTTTACCTTAGTAAGGGAACATACAGGCTCCAGGTAGTAGAACGCAGGTTGGAGGAGTATATCCTCTTGGGAGGAATATATTTAGCTTACTACACATGTGAAAAAAAATTTTAATATATACACGTATATGCATATGTGTCATTTTGTATATATGTGTATCAAATTGCTCAACAATGTATTAGGTATATTCAATTGATTCAGTTGCATTATGTAGTAGCAGTATATAAACATGCCAAACATAGATCATCCTTTTTTTTTTTTTTTTGGAGTTTACATTCTCTGCTGTTCTCAGAATCAGCCAGTCTGTAACTGATTTTTCTCTTTTCCTCTTTTTGCCTCTGACAGCCACACTGACAATTTTCTTATTTGTGCTAGAAGAATTTTAACATTGCATGCTAGGCACATTGGGTAGTCAGACACATTGGTCACTCTCTGATATCGATTTAATTTCACTATATCAAAACTCACAGTATATCACAGCCCTTAGATTTCAGCACATCACCATGTTAAAGCTACTTCAACTATCTTGTCATTTCAATTTTTCACACTTTTTTATTTGTTTGTTATTTTGACAATCATATACCACAACACATAGCAATAGTAATACCGTAGAAAAGTATGGAAAACTTCAGTATCAGAATTGCTAAACTTCTTGTCGTAGAAAAAAGTCCCTTTAAAATGACATTGATCCAGGGGCACCTGGGTGGCTTAGTAGGTTAAGCAGCCAACTTTGGCTCAGGTCATGATCTTGGGGTTTGAGCCCCACAATGGGCTCTGTGCTGACAGCTTAGAGCCTGGAGCCTGTCTTCGGATTCTGTGTTCCCCTCTCCTTCTGACCCTCCCCTCCTCACACGCTGTCTCTCTCTCTCTCTCTCTCTTAAAACTAAACATTAAAATAAAATAATAACATTGACCCAGAAATAATTCAAAGTCATATATTTAATAAACCTCTCTTAAAATAGCATATTAACTTGCCACTGCTTTAAATATTTTTAATAAATAGGGCCACTTTAAAGTCCAATACTACTGTTTCATCCTAGTCTATCCTATGTTTATTTAAAGGTTCTATGGTTTGGCAAACTAAAGCCGGGCCGATTATGCTCATGACCATTTGTTTAGATATTGACTGGCTACTTGTGTGCTATTGACAGAGTGGAAATGTTATAACAGAGACTCTGTACCTTTAAAGTTGAAAACATTTACTTTCTGGTCCTTATAGAAGTGTTTGCTGACTCTTGTTTGAAGGGACTGAATCTCATCAGTTAGTAGGTAGTAATATTTTTAAGACATTTAAATTATTTTTCTTATATACACACATGCATATGTATTCATGTGCATATCTACATCTTATATTTGATTCAAAGTTATAATTTATTAATACAACCAGTTGATACCAAGTGGGAAAAACAGTTTCATGTAGTTTAATATGGTCAAAGTTGATAATCAAGCAATTTTGGGGCAAAGTTTTACCTATTCGTGTGTGCACCACTAAAGTTCTATCATCTTTTCAACTCAAGATCTGCTAGGATTTACTAGCTTTGATTGGGACCAAGAATGATTTTTGCCTCTTCTCTTTCTTTCATTTTCTACATCATCCACCCTGCTGATTCATCCAGTCACGTGTGTGTATGTGCATATGCATGGAGAATATCTATATATTCTATTTCCACTGCGACCAATCAGGTTGAAACCAACATTGGCCTTCAGTTGTACTACTGCCTATCCACTCAGTGCTCCTCGTCTCTGACTGTGGCCATGGAAAACCAATCTAAATTTTGTTTATACCTTAAAGTCGCTGTGTTCTCTTCTGTTTGCTTAAAAGTCTTGACTGGTTCTCTTAGGACAAAATACAAAATTATTAGAATGACCTATGAGCCCCTAAATCTGAAAACTTTATTCTGCCTCCTCTCATTTCACTCTCCCCATGCTCACCATGGTGAAGGTACACCATGCATCTATTATTTTCTAGAATGACCTATTCTCTTTCCACCCCTTTGAGCCATCTTTTTATTAGTGCTTTGGGTCTCAGCTTAAATTTCAGTGAGGGAAAGATGCTTTTTATTCTTTTTCCCAAAATACATCAAGTCACTCCATCAAATTTTCTCATAATATTATGTTCTTTTTCTCCATAGCAGTTAAAATAATTTTTAATGTCATTTATATGGGTGTATTTCTTTAATGTGAATATTCCTCAATAGAATGTAGACTTAACAAGTCTGCTCTACTTTATCCCCTACTCCATGCCAAGGCCTAGGATGAGGCACAACAGCTCATAGACATTCACTAAATAATTGTTGAATACCCTAGTGACAAAATAATTGCCTAGCTTTTTTTTTTTAATCTAGCTTTCCTCTAGCAGAGAATTTATTCTGTACAAATTTATTCAGTATAAATTTTTACTATTTTATGCTTGATATTTTGGAAATTATTTGCAATCCCTACAAACCTAGCAAAATTCTTTTTGTTATATTTTTAGAATTTGGATTCTTCTTAGCTGTTAACATGGCATTCTTTCTCCTCTATGAACCACTGGCTGCCTTGAAAACCCTTCCCACTAATTGGTTGCCTGTATCCATGTTTGTCAGGTGACCTAGCACTAATTAGTGTGAAATAAATCTGTTCTAATGGAAATCTATGGTGAAATAAGATATGTATTTCCACTTTCCTCTCACTGAAGCAAACAAAATTGCACTTAAATCGCAACATATTTTTCAATTGCCTTTTTAGAAAAACAAACAAAAAACAAACAAAAAATAGTGCATCACAGCCAAGAACAACAGACAGATTAGACATTTCTTCATTTTGATTCTTCCGGTGCCTAGACGTAATATGAACTGGCTAGTGGCAAAAAGAATAAAAGGACAATATACCTGTTAAGTTTGCTAGGATCACCCAGACCCTTCTAAAGAAAAAAATATTACTCTAATTAATACTTGTAGATACAGACAATGAACATTTAATAATAGCAAGATTTCAAGTTAAGTCACCCTCATTAACAAAGAAATCGTAGATTTTTAAATGTTTCCTATAAAAAGTTATGCAACTTTATGATTCATATATATTTATTCATTGTATGTCAGGGAGAAAAATTTACTAGGGCATAAATAAAACTTTATTTGTTTTGTGTACTATTAAACCTAAGGCCAGTAATTCGTACATAGTGGATACTCAGTACATTTTTGTTAAGTTATTGAATTAATGTTAATTTTGTCACAATTTGTATTCTGTCTTTTTCATAGGAAGAATCTTTTTTGGCATGGTAAAAAATTAAGCCTCATAAAGATCAACAAATACATAAACTCTTCACAACTCTTTCCATCACAGGCTTTTCTTATATAATTAATTACAATTATAGGAACTCCTAAAACAAATTACAAATATGGTTTACAAGCCTGTGACACAAAGGATTCCTTTGTTTCTACAAAGTAAAAGATACCTAAATCTATCAGTATGAATTAAAGATTCAATTATCTAAGATGAGTGTCAACTTTTCTCAAAACTGTGAACTCAGAGGAGTGGGCTGACTCCCCCTTTTTCAGTGAGCTCTCATACCTTCTTCTGGTTCCAGGGGACCTAAAGACAAAGAGGAGGCATTTTCACATCTCCTCTCTTTTTAAAATGTTTCCCTGAATCCCTAGAGCAATGGCATTTCAAGTGAAATTCTTACCCACACAAGTCCTATAAATAAACTATTCCTATTAAGTGCCAATATTACTTGTTGAACAGAAAAAAGATGAATGTTTTGTTTGGATGACACCTATCTCACCAATTTTGAAAAATGGGGAAAAATGCTTTGCTGTCCTGAGACTCTATTAATTCTCTCTTAATGATCTAGAAAGCACTCAGATGACAAGACTCCATTAAAGGTGTGGCCTTTCTTTTTTTTTCTCACATGGAATAGGAGAGAGTTTTAGCAGTCAGACATGAACAAAGAAAATGTATTTGAAAATAAAAGATAATGTCCCAACAATCTATAGGGTAAATATACTAAAATGGTACACAGAACAGGAGCTGCTGAGTTTCTGTCCCACTTCTCTGGCCTAACTCTCTGCACACCCAGAGAGATCATCTTTGTTTCAGAAAGAAGTTTTAGGAAGCAATGCAGATACTGGTGATGGAAAAATGGTAAAGCCCATGGGGGTAGGTGATGCACTAGGGTCTGCTATTCTGTAGTACTAGTAATTCTTAAAAAACAAAAACAAAAACAACAAGTTTTAATGAATGTACAGTATTTCACTATTTGGGTAAAGCAATGCCTTATTTTCATTCTGTAAGACCAAGAATATCTGTGAAAGTTTTAATGGTCAGTTTTGTCTCATCAGTTAAAAAAAGCTTTCTATCAGAATTAATGAATCAATATTAAAAATTCTTAAATCTTTTCATATGTACTGCAAAATTGTCTTCCACAATATTTGTATCACACAGTCCCCATACATGCAATTATCACATATGAGAACATAGCTTTTCCAATGTGCACAGTGGGCAATTTATTGCATTTTTGCCAAACTGAGAACATTTATCAGATCAACGTTTTAGTTTGATTTCATTGGATTACTCATGTCTCTTGTTGCTGCCCTAACACATCGCCACAAATTGGAGGCTTAAGATAGTAGCAAGTTATTCTCTTATAATCCTGGAAGTCAGAAGTTTTGAAATGGGACTCAAAGGTTTAAATCAAGTCCTCAAAGGGCTGCATTCTTCTGGAGGCTCCAGGTAAAGGAGAGTTGGTTTCTTTACCTATCCCAAGTCTAAAGGCTGCCCACTTGGCTGGTCTTATATACACTTCCATCTTTGAAGTCCTTTCCGTCTCTTTCACAGCACATCACTCTGATTCTCTGCCTTTCTCTCTCATCTTTTAAAAACCCTTATGGTTACACTGGGTCCACTCACAAAACCCAGGATACTCAGCAAAGTAGAAACCTTAGCTTCTCCTTGTCATTGTAGAGGAGGCAAAGGTTTACTTCTAACCAACCTCCTAGCATCTGTGGCTGGTCCTGAGAATTAACTGGACCTAAGATGAGTTATCAGCAGAGAATCATATGAGTTTATTCAATAACTTTATGTAACATGAGAGCTCCTACTTTGCTTACCAAAACCAAGGAAAGCTAAGTATTTAGCATATTTTACTATCAATTTGAACTTTGTTCTGTGAATGCCCTTTGAAGAGTTTTTACTATTTTGTTAGGGAGTTCATATTTTTTCATTGATTTCTAAACATACCGTTATATTTTATATACAGTAACCCTGTTAAATATCTTTTTTCTAAGTTTTGCATTTCCCTTTAAACTTTGTCCCATTTTTATTCTGATCAATGTAAGTCTTTACCTTAAAGCCCAGTGCTTTTATCATACCTTATGTCTTTATTTTTCCCTTTATTTTCACACAGAATATAATAATTCTTACTTCCATCTTACTTATTCTATTGTTCCTTCTGACTTGTTAATTCCAACTCTACAGTCTTAATCCAGGCCACAAACTTATCATATGCTTCCAGAGATTGTATCATAATGTTTTTTTCTACTGACTAAAGCATTTGTAGCTGTAGATCATACGCATTTTAAGAATATATTGTTCCAAAGTTCTTTTTGTTTGTTAACATCATTTTGTTCTCCTTTCATTTAGTTCTGCAAGTTCATTATGGATATATAATGTGTCTTCTACATTGTTCGTATTCCCTCTACTATTTGATAAACAAAGATCACATAAAAATTGTATTGACAAATTAAAAAATATTAGCAGAATCATGGAATTTCTTAGCTGAACTGTGGTAATGAATTTCACACTTACTGTTAAAAGTAACACTATATCACACAGAAACTTTGTGGTGTGATATCATTGTGTCTGTTGTGATTATGTAAACAAGACATAAAGTAAATTTGGATAACAGTTAAGGTTTAGGCTGAGAAATTGAAATGCAAATGAATTATACATTATCAAAACTAGGCAGTCTTTTGAAGTGAATATTGTCATTCTTAGCTGATTTTATTTTAATTGGAAATTAATTCAGTTCCATAAGTACTTATTTTAGGAATCATAACTAGCAAATTAATTTAATATATATGCATTTGGAGTTAGAATTTGAATTTTAGGAAGTAGTGCACTGTATAAAGAGCAGACATACTAAAAGCTACAATTTTATTGAAATCTCATCATTTTGCAAGCTTACCTGTTCCTAATTTGGCTTCATCCCTTTTGTTTCCAGTATGACTTATAAATTCCATTCATTAAATTGTTTTTTTTCATGGCCACTTAGATTAATCAAAAGTTTAAAGCTATGCCATAGTTATCCTCTACTTTTTAACACTTTTTGAGTTCATTTTTAACTTTGTTAATCTCAGTATATTTGTTCTCTATGTGGTTTAAAGGAATAGTTATAATTATCCTCTGACTTGAAAATGAGAGATGGGAGAATTATTTTCAGCCCAAAGTAATAAATTTCAATGAGTACTGTGGCATGCTCAAAGCACAATCTATGTGATATTTATTTTTGGAATATGAAAATGGCAGATGTTTCAGAAAATTTCCCTAAATGAAAAGTTAAATGTGATTTTAACCAGATTTGTGTGTGTGTGTGTGTGTCCAAAAAAGACGTGTATGCATGTAATGTGTTTTTATTATAAATTTAAAATCATGAATGAGTAAATGAATAGATTCATTTAATAAAAAATTATGCATGCAACCAATGACAGAGCTCATATTCTAGTGAAGAGAGCAACATACGTATTTAGAATATATTTTGGAAAATGTATAATAATGTTATGTACAAACTTCCATGAGTATGAGAATTTTTTTCAAAAAATTATTGTGGTGAAAAACACAAATAGCCTGGAATCTGACCTCGTGACAAATTATCAGGTGTACAATACAGTCTCGTTAACTACATGCATCTTGCTGTATAGACCTCTAGATTTTTTCATCTTGCCTGACTAAACATCCTACAACAATTGAACAGCAGTCCCTATTGCTCTTCCAAGCTGTCACCAAGAATGCTTCTATTATCTGCTTCTATGACTATTTTCGATACCTCATGTGACTGGAATCATAAAGTACTGTATTTCTTTTCCTGTGATTGGCATATTTCACTTAAAAAATGTCCTCCAGGTTTATTTATGTTTGATTTGGGAATCAAGAAAGGCTTTTGTGTCAGTCTCAGACCTCACAAAAATAAATACCAAGGGGGAGTTAAGTTAGAAGCACGAGTGTGTACTGGGGATAACGCCTGTGCATGTTAAGGAGTAGAAGATGCAGGAATAGTCAGGAGAGATCTTCCAACAGCAATGGTCACCTGAATTCTGTGAGAGTAGAGAAGAAAGACAGGAATATCAGCTAGGAACTGCTTTATGCTTTAGTGCATCTCTGAGTAAGCCCCAACCATCCCCAACAGATTGTTTCAAGGCAAAGCCTGTCTATGAGTGAGTGGCCTGTAATGAACAAAAATAATCAAGTACTAGTGTGTTTGCTGTGTACGGTCATTGAGTACAAAACACTGAAGGAGATGGTGGTCTTACCTCAAGTGCTGTTGTAGCTTCCTAAAGTGCTATAGCTGAAGGCTTTTGGTTAATTGGAGGCATGTAGCACGTTACCCCTTGAAGAGAATAACAGTCCTATCCATTAGGACTTTATAGAAAATATCTAACTTTAATATTTTTGCATCAATAAGTATTTATTGAATGCCTATACTGTATCAGATAAGAGAACTACTTTTCTAAGTATTCTATACTGCTTACTATATACATGTAATCTATAACTTTGTATGGCTGGTGAAAGCATGGGATAAGAAGTTATAAATGTAGTTAGGCTCTAGATGGTGAGAGACCTCATAGTCTAAGCCAAGAACTTGAGTTTTTACCCTGGAGACAATTGTTAACCATTTTAAGAAAAGAGTTACAAAATTAGGTTTCATTTCAATGTCGTATTGGTGGTTGTCCAGAGAACTGTACAGAGAGGAAAAAGGTAGTTGTGTGAATATCAGTTAAAAGCTATTATTTCAGGGGGTGCCTAGGTGGCTGAGTTGGTTAAGTGTCCAACTTTTGGTTAGACAGTTTGGCTCAGGTCATGATTTCCCATGAATAGCTGATAACACTGCTAATTAAAGGGAAGATCTAGAAAGAAGGACATATCTTTTTAGTCTTCATCATTGTCCGCATTGGCATCTTCATCATCATCATTATTGCCAAAAATATTTAACTGAGAAGTGGGCCAAGTGGAGGAAATTACTTTTTTGATGCAGTGAATTTGAATGACCAGGTAGACATTTAGGTGGAAATGCTGATTAGGTAGGTGAAAATAAAATCTGTATCTTAAAGGAGACATCCAGTAATATATTTGGCAATCTTTTGAGTATAATAAAATTAAATAACACTTTGGAAATAAATATAACTATCTATGGAATTTAGGCAGAAGAGATAGAGTTAGAAAAAGCTCTTAAGAATTCCTATGTATGTAGAAATGCAAAATGGGGGTCACAATTAAGCAAAATATTGGTGAATTCTTTCAGATTACTCACTATGACCAGCATTGTAGTGAAGGTTAACAACTGAGAGATGGAGTGAAAATTCATGATCCTTTTTGAAATGTAACAATAGGGGTGATGCAGTTGGTTGAGTGTCTAACTTAGGCTCAGGTCATGATCTCATGGTTTGTGGGTTCAAGCTCTGCATTGGGTTCTGTGCTGACAGCTCAGAGCCTGGTGCCTGCTTAGGAGTCTGTGTTTTCTGCTCTCTTTGCCTCTCCCCCACTGGTGCTCTGTATCTCAAAGTGGAATAAATATTAAAAAAATTAAAAGAAATTTGCAATAAGAATAAAAATTAAATAATGCTTTATATACTGATACAAAGTTAAATCACTATTGTTATTAATTATTACTAATTGTATTAGTAAACTGAGAAAGAGTAATTAATGAAGACAGATTATAGATACAAAAGAGAAAGGAATGACTAATAAATCAAGTTCCATAAGAGACAGCATTGAGGGGATCAAAATTTATTTCCCAGTTTCACAATAATATATGAAGTTTGTCCTCACATTTTAAGCATTTTTTTCCAGTGGTCATCTCAGACAAATAAAAGATTTGGATTTCTGTTCTTGATAAAATATCAATACTAGATTATGTCAAAGCATCTTGAAATTTTACTATGTGTCTTTATACGATAACAATCTTTGTAACATAACAGGCATTGCTTTGAAGGAACTGTTTTAGACTCCTTGCATACAAATTGGGCTAAGACTATAACAACAGATAAATTATTAAACTATCTTATAAGTTTATACACATATATTAAATAATAAACAACAAAGCATTGTTATTAGGACACTGTGCCCCAAGCTATGTGAGGATTAAATGAATCAGTACATACAAAGAGATGAAAACAATGCCTGACACATAGCAAATAGCAGATAGTTATGGCTGTTGTATTGTATTGATTAGCATACTTAATATGGAATTAAGAATTCAACAGTTATACTTCTAAGTATTTACCAAGAGAAATGACAACACACACCCACACAAAGTTTTGCACACAAATGTTCAGGGTAGATTCATTTATAAAACTCCAAAACTATAATCAACAAGCGAATGGACAAATAAATGTATAACCACCAGTGTAATACTGTTCAGCAACCAAAAGTGGCAACTAGAAATCACACAGTGTGGATGAATCTCAAACACATTTTACTGGACAAAAGAGTCCAGAAACAGAAAAGTTCATCCACTCTAATTTCATTTTTATGACATTCTAGAATATACAAATCCAGTCTCATAATGTAAGAAATATCAGTGATTGCCTGGGGCAAGGTAAGAGCGTGGCTTAAGGAAATATTTTGGGAAATACACCATATCATTTATATAACAGCATTATGGAGGTATAATTCACATCTTATACAATTTATGCAGGTGAAGTGTAGAATCCAGTTTTTTTAGTATATTCACAGTTATGAGCAGCCCTCCCAATAGTCATCTTTAGAACTTTTCATCACATTCCAAAGCATCCAAGTATGCTTCAGCTAGTGCTTGCTTCCAGCTTCTCATTCTTTTTTCCCCTGCCCTCTTCATCCCCACCTCCAAATCCTAAGCAAGCGCTAATCTACTTTGTCTCTGTAGATTTGCCTATTCTGGACATTTCTTAAAAAATGAAATCATATACAATCTTTTGTGACTGCTTTCTTCACTTAGCATAATGCTTTCAACACCCATTCATGTTTTTAGCATGTATCAGTGCTTCCTTTCTTTTTTTTTATGGCTAAATATCACTGCTTTGGACTGAACTGTATACCCCTGAAGCCAGGGCTCTCTCACTCTCTCCCCAACACTGTTCATCCTTCAGGGAGCCCTGGACCTGCTGGAGCTGGACTCCGGCAAATACCTACTAAAATTTGTTGCCCTTTTATTTGTAACGTTTATTTATTTTTGAGAGAGGGAGACACAGTGTGAACGGGGGAGGGTCAGAGAGAGAGGGAAAGAGACACAGAATGAGAAGCAGGCTGAGCCTGGGTGGCTCAGTTGGTTAGGCAGCTGACTTCAGCTCAGGTCATGAGGTCATGGTTTATGGGTTCCAGCCTCACATGGGACTCTGTGCTGATGGCTCAGAGCCTGGGGCCTTCCCTGTTTCCCTCTAGCCTACTAGCTAGACTGTAGCCTAGCCTCTCTCTCCAAAGAATCTGTCAATTCCTCTCAATTGCCATTCCTTACAACTTCCATTGTTTCTGATTTACTTTAGGCTTGAACTTCTGTAGACTCTGTTGCTAATAAAGTTAATTCCTTTTGGAGGTGTTGTGGAACCATCTGTTTTGAAGGCTGATTCTCTTCCCAGGCAAAACCTCTGGTCCATGGCTCTGGTGCTGCAAACAGGAAAAATGGTTTCTTTCTTTCTGAGTGATACTCTGGCTTTCGGCATTGAGTTCTTGTTGGACGGGTAGGAAACAATCTCAAGTCTTCTGAGTTTGCCTCTCAATGTTTAACACCCACTCCATGAGCTGAGGAATAAGAGATGACTGCAATATTCTCAGTGATGTTTCTCCCAAAGTAAAATCTTTGTACAGAGTAAGTGCAATTCATTTATCTATGTTTTCTCATGCTTTTGGTGTTCCACATAAGAATCCATTGACAAACATGAAATCTTGGGACTGGATGCAAGAAAGAAAACCCCACTCTTAACTTAACTGTCCTCATTGTGGCCTTAGCAATAAGTAGCTGGTGATAGGGTAAGAAAGGCTGGTATTGGGCCACTCCTGAGAAGAGAACTGACTGGGAGCTGCTAGGAAAGGCCTGTGTTCTCGCTATACCAGTTATCAGTGGGGTTTCTGCCCCTTCTCCACTTGCCACACTCTCTCTTTCTTACTCTCTCCCTCTCTCAAAAATAAATAAATAACCTTAAGAAAATTTTTAAAAAATAAAAGTGAAAAAAATATGGGGGGTGGGTGCACCTGGGTAGCTCAGTTTGTTAAGTGTCTTACTTCAGCTCAGGTCATGATCTCATTGTTTATGGATTCAAGCCCCTTGTCTGGCTCTGTGCTGACAGCTCAGAGCCTGGAGCCTGCTTCAGATTCTGTGTCTTCTTCTCTCTGCCCCTCCCCTGCTTGTGCTCTCTCAAAATTAAATAAATAAACTTTTAAACAATAAATAAAATAAAATATATTTTCAATGGAGTTTCTGCTGACTGAGCTAGGAGTGGGGAGGGTGAATGCAGTTTTGGTTTAGATGTCATAGACTCTCATAGTTCTTACTGATATTCAAGATTTTCTTGAATGAATATTCATTTGCAGTATATATTCAGGACTAATCTTGGAGACTTTGCTTATTTTTTAAGTAATTTTCATCAGTATATTGGGGGAATAGGTCCACAAAACTCCTCATGATATCATGGCATTAGAGACTATCCTCCATGTCTTGAATGTAAATGTAGTTACACAATTGTATAAATTAGTAAAAGATTCATGGAAATATAGTCCTGAATACAGATGCATTTTAACTTATATTCTAACAAAGTTCATTTTATTTCTTTTGCTAATTTAAGAAGAAAAGGAAAGAACATTATTTTAAAAGCACAAAAGTAGCACTGTATTGGTAGTTTAAATAGTAACATAATTTAAGAATTTTAAGTCATTATTGTGAAAGCAAATGGATGGGCTTTAATGCCTCTTGTATTGCCAAGAATGTATGATGTCATTGCTATACTACTGAAACATGTTATTTTCATATCCAGATTGTGCCAGATTATATGTCAAGGAGTCAAGTTTGCAACCTGATTTTGTGGGGCTGAGTTTTTTACAACTTGAGAGTACTCTTTAAAAAAACAGTCCCAAAACAATCATACATTGCAAATGCATTTTTGGTAATTATTTGCTAGCAGTATATAATCATGTAACACAACTGAAGCTTCGGCTCCATTAATGCTATGTCATATCTGCTGCTGTCAGGAATGAGTCCTGTGGTTATCTTTTGTCCCAGGACTCCTTTCTAATGCTGTGTATTTTGCCAAACTGTTGGTCACTTGGAACAGCTGATATTGTGATTTCTAGCATTGCTCTTGATAAAGATATAAACAAGAAGCATAATCCTATGACATTCTTAATTTATAATTCTAGTGTTGCATTTCATAAGGATATAAATAAGTTTCTTATTAATATACATGGAGTAAATAATTTTCAATTTTATTATAGTGGAAGGGATGTCATTCAACTTGGTTTATTTATTTTTGTTTGTTTTTTAAATTTATTTTGGAGAGACAGAGATACAGCATGAGCAGGGGATGGGCAGAGAGAGAGGGAGCAATAGAATCTAAAGCAGGCTCCAGGCTCTGAGCTAGCTGTCAGCACAGAGCCTGACACGGGGCTCGAACCTAAGAACAGTGAGATCATGACCTGAGCCGAAGCCAGATACTTAAGCAACTGAGCCACCCAGGTGTCCCCAATTTTAACCAACCCAATGTGTCATAGCTCTCCAGGGAAAATAAAACTTTTATTAAATATTTAGAATTTACAGTATGATTCATATCCTTTTAGTAGGGATGAAACCACTTAAATAAAAGTATGTAACATTTAAAATTGTTGAGAGCTGCAGGGCTAAGACCAAAAACATAAGAATATTTAGTGAATGGGAGGATAACTTTCCAAAAGAGGTAGAAGAATTAACACAAGAAAGAGTTTCATGGATGCCAAATAAGAAGTTTAAAGAATATATACCAGGGGAATAGAGAAAGAAAAACTGATAAAAGGATACTTTCTTCATTTTTAATAACATATAAAAACCACATGCTGCTGAGCAAATACATTCATATGTGACCTGAGACAGCAAATAAACAAATAAACTTGAAGACATAGAATAAAGTAAAATTCTATGTATAAATATATTGCTACTTTTATTGTCTTCCAGAATCTGCTCGTTGTGGTTTGCCTGCAGTAAAATCCTATACGGCAAAGGTGAATTTCTTCCTCTGATGGGAACATTAGGGTATAGTTCCACTCAAAAAATTCATGTGTGATTTCTTAAAAGGACTAATAAACAACTTCTACAGAAAATGTCAGTATACAATTTTATTGTTACTATTTATTTTTTATTTGTTTCCACTTCTACATTTTCACTGAAAAGCATAAAATAAAACAGCAATGGTTCTCTATTATAAACCTTGTAGATCCTACTTTTTCCACTGGACCTGCTATTAGGTTATTAAATCTATACACTCTCCAGGGCAAGGTAGTTTAAATAGATAATTTGATTATACTTCCCCTTGTCCTTTTTTAATCAAATGCCCCCAGCAGGAAAGATACATTCAAATAGTGTGTGTATTATAAATTATAATATTCACTGTTAGATATGTATAAATTACTTTTATATTTTCATTTAAATCTTGCTAGGCACTTGCTGTGTGACCTTAGGCAAGGTACTTAACCATTCCAAACCTCATTTTTTTTCTTGAAATAAGAAAAAAAATCTATATATTTGCCAATGTGTTTGAGAACTTGTATTTATTTTTTATTTTTATATTTCTGATGGAATGCAATTCAGTGCTTAAGTGTAAATGCTACTTATTTCTGTGGACCCATGGAGTTGCACTATTATGTAAGCTCTTAGGAGACCAAATAGCATGGTAATGAGCACAGGCTTTTATGTTAGGTTGCCTTGGGTTTGAAATGTAGCTTCAATATTTCTTAAATTTGTGATTTGGGGAAATTAATTAGCTTCAATGAGGAATATACTTTATATGAAATACAGGCACAATAACAGGTGTTGAGGATTAAATACCCTTAAGTATGAAAGTTCAGTTAAGTTAAAAGTCAATAGGTCTTATTGTTATCATTATATATATGATATATACTATATATATATATATCATAGGCTCCATACAAAATTTGCTTTATAAAGAAAAATATGGATTTTTATCTTTGGTTTCAAACATATTGATTATAGAGAAGAACAAAGAATTGGAGAATGAAAAGATAATTTCCCTCCTAGAACTTCCTATTTAGTATTTCTTACCTAGAAGATTTTACGCGGAGTATTTTCTTGGTACCACAGGCAAGTCTGCTAAGATATCTCAGAGTTTATTTATAGGCTCCCAAATTCAGTATCTCATTGGGAGTAAAAATGACTTGGAATATAATCACCTATCATTTAGGAGAAAGATGCTACATAGCTTTTTGTCTCCCTCATTTTTTTCTTTTCTTTAAGACATTAGAGAAGCTCACCTTTCCCTGTAAGTGAATGCTATTAGAAATAATATGACACAATCAATAGGGTCATTGACTTATTTAAAGATGACTTCTAAAAATTAGAATGCAGCTGTCATCATTAACTTAATAATATCTGCCTCTATACCTCCTCTGTGCTTACCACAGAAATATACTAGCTTGGAACTATAAGAAACTGTGTTTAGCCTTGGAAATAAAATAACTATTCTTAGAATTTTAAAGAAAGATGTCACTCAATTCTGTATGTCATATTTGTTCTCAGGCACAGAATTCTTTAGTAACTTGTATCTGGCTCGTACTGCTTGTACTTCCCATTTTGTATATTTACTTTAATTTTAAACTCCAATGCAAAGCAATGTTACATCAATATTTAGAATGCTGATGATTGGTGATGGCCACACTCAATCTTATGTCAAGAAGATGTGTCATTTGATGGGAACCAATTAAGATCAATGTCAACACATGGCTTCCCAACAAATGACATGGTAAATCCTTGGCAGAATAATAAGCAGTGCTTCCTACTCATCACTGAAAAGATATGTATTTCCTTGTGTTTCGGGTGGGAATCTAATAATGTGTTATCTAGGTCCTCTCTAGTTAATTTCTGGCCAAGACAAAAGAGATAATTAAAAGAAATGTGGTGTTTCTGATTTAGATGAGGGACTAACTTAATCTCCATACTCTAAAGTAATTTGAACTCATAAAGAAACAAAATATTGCATGTTAAAGAACAAAGCTCTTTGAACTTAAAGAGCCATGTTTATGAACACAATTATCAGAAAACAACAATGGTATCAAAACAGACTCAGATTAAAGAAAATTTTACTGACCAGAAAAATGCATGGATATTTTACAGGAATAGTGATTGAAGATACTTATGAAAGAGAGAGGAAAAGGAAAAAAATCTTTCTGAAAGTACAGCGAGGTAACCAACTCCATTTCATGAGGAATCCCTTTCCTCATTCAATCCGATATTCATGTAGCATACCTGTACCCTCACTCCTTTTATAACCCACTTCTAAGGTTCCAAGAATTGGAGCAGTAAAAAGAAATGAGATGTATGAAATGCATATAGAAATAAGAAGTGCAAAAGGGTAAAGAAATTAAATCATTTTAAGGCTTATTCCATTTTTAAAGCTGGGTAAATTGCCTCTCTGGACTCCGTATTTCTGCTCTTTGCCTTTTCTATTTAAAGGCCTAAAGTTTTCATAGTAATTTAAAATATTTTCCCTTAACATTTTTTATAAAAGTTTTTTTTTATTAAATTGAATGTTTCTTTTAATTTTCACCTCATATTTGTTCTCTTTCATCCTGCAATGTATGATTAATTTAACCTTTTATATTCAGAATGTTTTTCCCAGAAGCTAGGAAAAATTACACCATTGCTGAAAACAGTAGTAAGATCATTATACTATTAGTAAACTTCAGTATGTTCCTTAATGTATTAAGGACAAAACTATCTGTGCTTTTCTGCTATCATTTAATTTTCCAGAAGTAAACAAGAGGGTTACTATTATATGATAGCTCTTTGATATACAATTTACTATATTAATACACTATTCTAGGAAATGTTTTCCCTCACATGAAGATACATCCATGTAAATATACAATTCAGCAAAAGAAAAATTGAATGGTATAGGTAGGTTACCAAATGTTACTAAGTAAGCCAAAGTATCATAATACTTTAGTTTCAGAACTAGATTTCTGTGCTTTGTTTTCATGAAGTTTTCTCCAATATGAAAATAGTATTGAATAGTCTGAAGTGGAATTGTGCTGAAAATATAAAGGTGGCATGTATGAAATAATCATATAAGTTACTTCACAAGTCACTTTTGTCACACACAATAAATTTTATTACAAAAGGGACACATAAAATGTGATTAAGTCACTTGTGAACCAGACATTTGTTTTTTTAATCTAATATTTTTTTAAATGTTTTTTTTATTGTTTTTGGGAGACAGAGAGACACAGCGCAAGCAGGGGAGGGTCAGAGAGAGAGGGAGACACAGAATCAGAAGACAGGCTCCAGGCTCTGAGCTGTCAGCACAGAGCCCGATGCGGGGCTCAAGGCCACGAACTGTGAGATCATGACCAAAACTGAAGCCGGACACTTAACCGACTGAGCCACCCAGGCGCCCCTTATCTAAAATTTTTAAATGTCTAAAGTGAACTACTTATTGAATGGTATGACAATTGTAGCACAGTGTCTCCTACTTGGATTCAGTGTAGGTCCCCATCTAATCATGTCTGCAATATAGCAGGGTGTTTTTATATGCTGCCCACGTTCTAATTAGCACATTCCAATTTCTAACTTAAAAGAAAACCACCAGTAGCATATGGCTTAAAACGTCTTATTGTTAACCACTAAATTGTATTCCTCACTGTAAAACAAAAATTAAATCTTTCTTTGCTTTGATTCAGCTTCGCTCCCTAGCCTTTTCTTTTTATCGGATAATTAAATAACAAGATGAAATGAGTTACTTAATTGTGTTAGTAATTAGACGTAATTTAGGTCTGAAAAACTACCTTTCTGGGTATTGGAATGTTATCTTCATGTCAACTCTACTTAACTTGCTAGTATCTAATTTCTACCTCTGGTATTTATATCAAAAATACACTATAATGTATATGTTTACAGTAAATACATATATTTGTGTTTAGATTTCTTTTAAAGATATATTTAATGTCCTAGGACTATCTGTGTCACTTAAAAATTTTTTAATTTGATGTTCTGTAATCATCAAATATAAATAAGCCTGAAAGTTATTTTCATCTTATGTAAAATAAAAACATAATTTCAAAAATAATTTTACATATTGATATTACATAAACATGGGGATGCCGTTATTTCCTGAAGCTACTGAAAGGATGGGCTGATACAATCTATGACCAGAAATAACCAAGCTGTACAGAGGGCCAACAATCCTATTTTCTTTTCTACTTTCCTATGCTCTGCTTAGATTACTGACAATTTATCCTAACACTTTTCTCTCTGACCATGGGGAGATCAGACCCATTTTCTTTTCCAATTTTTGAAAGACAGTTGTTGACTGTTACATTATTCCAGATGGGAGTGTCTATGATATAACCACCTTTTCACTTGCTAATGTCAACCATTAATCCTCACATTATTAGAGAAAAAAGTCTCTCTCCTACCAGGGCTTAAGGTGCTGATTGTACAGCTACTTTGGAGAACAGATTGGCAGTTTCTTACAAACCAAACATACTCTTACAACACATTCATGGTCTTTGGTATTTACCCAAATAAACTGGAAACTTATGTTCACACAAATATCTGTACACAGATGTTTATAAAAGCCTTGTCAAAACTTGGAGGCAACCAAGATGCCCTTTAATGGCTAAGTGAACTGAGTCATAAAGACAATAGATTATTCAGTATAAAAAGAAATGAGTTATCGAAACATGAAAAGACATTGAGGAAACTTAAATGCATACTACTAAGTAAGAAAAGCCAACTTGAAAAGTCTACATAATGTATGACTCCAACAATATGACATTCTGGAAAAGGTAAAACTATAGAGGCAGAGACTATGAAAGGATTCAAGGTTTTCAGAGGTTAGCGGGGAGAAACTAATTAGCAGAGAATTTTTAAGATAGTGAAACTATTCGGTGTCAAACTATATGTTTGGCAGAAATATGTCATTATACATTTGTTCAAACTCATAGAATATACAACACCAAGAACGAACCCTAATGTCGACAATGGACTTTGACTGATAGTGATGTATCAAAAGAGTTTATGAATTGTAACAAGCTATAGCAATGTAATATTTGCTCCTATAATCACAAAAGAAGGAACTCCTATAAGTTCCTTCATAAGATTTGATATCAGTCAGCCAGGCACATTGAGGGTCAGTGCTCAGGCAAAAATTGAGTGGGGGTTGAGTGGGTGTAGACGCTGGTCGCCATCATCTGGTGGGAGACCTTGCAAACCTGCCTTACTTCAGAAATGGCTCTCAGCATTTATGGATGCATAAAAATATCAAAGCTTAATGTTTAAATATGTATGGTTTATTTTTTGTCAATTATACTTCAATAGACCTGTAAAAAAAGTGCGATGAAAGCACACTATGAAGTGTCATACAGTAATTAAAAATAAAGTGCCTGGATCTTAACAGTGCTGAACAATAAAGAAACAATGTGAAAAAAAAAGAATTTATGGAATTAAAATATAATACAATTGTAACTAGTAAGTCACCAGAGGGATACACATTATATTACTCTGGTTTATACACATTTCTAGGAAGAAAGCAAAGACTAATTATTTACGAAATAAGTAAGCAAGTCTTATGTATGAAAAATTGTAAGAAATTTAAGGAGGGAATGAAAAAGATTGCTATATATGATTGTGTACAGGGAAACTCCAAGGATCCATGGATACATTTTAGGAATAATAAGAAAGTTTATCAAGGGTACCAGATACAAAATCAATGGAGAGATCTATTTATTTTCTGCCTACTAGCAATAAGCAGTTTACAAATGAAATTTTGAAAGATACTGTTTACAATATTATAAAAAAAGATATCAATTGTCCAGAAAGAACTCTCACAAGATATGTATATGTCCTCTATGGGAAAAATCACAAAACTTTAGAGAGAAATTTTAAAAAGACCTAATTAAGTAGACAAACACATTTATGGATTGAAAAGTGT
The DNA here is from genome assembly GCF_006229205.1 of Suricata suricatta. Classification (NCBI taxonomy): domain Eukaryota; kingdom Metazoa; phylum Chordata; class Mammalia; order Carnivora; family Herpestidae; genus Suricata; species Suricata suricatta. Next base: position 36,111,731 of record NC_043704.1, on the reverse strand, counting down.
AATATAATGAAGATGAAATCCTTTCCAAACTTATTTATAGATCTGATGTAATTATAGCCAAAACCCAAAATAGTTTTTTTTTAACGAATATCCAATATTTTCTGTTGAAGAGCAACATCGAAGCACTCACTTCTTTACTGGATAAAAGGTTTAGTATTAAGCTACAACAATTAAAATAGTATAGTCCTGGCTTCAGGGAAAAACAAATAGAATATAATAGACAAAAAAGCCCAGATGCATCCCCAAACATATGTGGAAAAAACATGACAGAGAAGATTCTACAAACTAGTAAAGAAGTAATAACTTTTTTAATGAGCAGAATGATGAAAACTGTTTCCTCATATGGGCTAATATGACACTTGACTATTACAGTACATCATGAACAGCAACAACAGAAAACCAGAGCTATTGGTAAGGACAGAAATATCTCTTATAACATTCCTTGAATAGAGAGTCGAACTATAGCTTTTTATTTGCTTGTTGCTTTTTTTCTTTAAAAAGAAGTTTATTTATTTATTTTGAGAAAGAGAAAGCACATAGGAGGGGCACAGAGAGAGAGGGAGAGAGAATCTCAAACAGGCTCCATGCTGTTAGTGCAGAGCCCAATGTAAGGCTCAAACTCACAAACCGTGAGCTGAAATCAAGAGCTGGGTGCTTAACTGACTGAGCCACCCAGGAACCCCCGTCTTTTTTTTTTTTTCATTTTTAAGGCCATTAACAAACACAGGATTTTTAGTCCATTCTCAAAAAATAGCTAACTAAACAGTTTTTGGACAGATGCTGGAAAATTCATATGTCACCTTCATATAGCACCTTATCCTAATCCATTATATATGAGAGTTTGGATGCACAAATTATCATTGTCTTAGCCTATTTGGGTGGCTTTAATAAAAGACCACAGACTGGGTGGCTTAGAAATAATTGAAAATTATTTGTCACACTTTTGAGACTAGAAGTCCAAATCAGGGCTCCAGCATGGCCAGGTGAGGACCATCTTGTCATATCTGTGTATGAGACAGGGGAGAGGTAGCTCTCTGAGGACTCATTTACAAGGGAGCTAGTCCTATTCACGGGGTTTCTGCTTTCATGACTTAAACATCTTCCCAAAACCTTGCCTTGCTTATTACTATCAGCTTGAGCATTAAGTTTTCAACATAGAAATTCTGGGGGAACACAAACAATTCCACCCCACTTCCCACGAGCAGTAGGGTACTAATTGTTGCTTCCCAGTAAGTGATCTAGTTCCAGAATTCCAACTGAGGGTGGCATTTCGACAGTACTTAGTGTGGTTTCCTCAAAGTAAAGCATCTCTGTGTGCTGTTGCTTTATTTTGAGAACTAGGAATGGGAATAAGAAACTGACCAGCATATAACTAGGAATACACACCCATTAAAAGTTGTGTTATCAAGCTGGCCACAGCATTGGTGCAACTAAGATTTTATCCTTTGGAGATACTCTTAGGAACTATTTATTTTTTTATCTTTAAATTTTTTTTTACTGTTTTATTTATTTTTGAGAGAGAGAGAAAGAGAGTGTGAGTAGGGGAGGGTCAGAGAGAGAGAGACACACAGAATCTGAAGACAGGCTCGGCCCACGAATCATGAGATCATGACCTGAGCTGAAGTCGGACACTCAATCAACTGAGCCACCCAGGTGCCCTATCTGAGGAACTATTTAGAATGAGTCTTAGAATTGCCCTCTCAAGTAGTATCAGAAGGTAAAATATAGAACAAATAGTTAACTTGGAACTTCAGATAAACAACATTTTTAATATAAATCCTGGATATTGCATGCAATTTATTCATAGTAAAATTTCATTTTTGTCTGAAATTAAAATTATTGGTGCCTGATATTCTTATATGTTAAATCTGACACGACTATAAGAAAAATAAAAGACTATTAATATATAAGCTTTGTCTCTCACTCAGTCATTGTTGCCCCTTATGGTGTTACTCCATTGGATTTTTAGACTTTGGAATGAGTCAGAACGCTTCTTGAGTAGATTATCATACTTTTTCCATGTAGAAAAGTCTCCCACAGAAAGCAAGAGGCATATAACAGAGCTGAGACCAAGTATAGTCGAGTTATAACTGATACATCAACCCTAGTAGTAACAATGGGAGCCAAAGCCCATGTGAGCCTGGGAACAAAACTCTACACTCACAGGTACTTAAAATTCAGAATTTGTCACAAACAGCACAGTTATGTGGGTTAGATTTCTAGCAAGAAGCTTTTACCTCTCATGGTGGCATACTTCCATGTTTCCTAACACAATCAGAATTTTCTAGGTCCGCTGATGGACTACATCTTCCACAGTTTTCCCTTTATGAAAGGGCATTTATTCTAGATCCCTGAGTGTGGGGGGCTGCTTTCCAAACTTCCAACCCTCTGCAATGCAAACATTCCAAACACTGAGGTCACAGCTAGATGATTATCACTTCTGTGAACCTATTGCCTACAACTCTTCCCCACTGCTCTGACTTGGAGTTAATTCTTTGTTTCTTTCAACCAAGATGCTTTTTCTCACTGTGGAGATTGACTAAATATTTTTATACATGTAGTGTTTTCCTGGTAGTGGTATTTATTTGTTTTTTTTTGTTTTGTTTTGTTTTTGTTTTTGTTTTGTTTTGTGTCTTTCTACCAATTCTGTGGTTGGAATGAGAGGGTGGCCTTTCTATTTTAGCTCAGTCTTTTATATTAACAAGATATTTGTCCTTTTCTTAGTCTATCTTTGTTGCTATCCAAACATTGAAGAGGTTAGAGAAAGACCTGGAATTGTCAAGTGGTGTTTTGTTGGAGTAGTTTTGGAGAACAGCATGGAGTCAGACAGCTGTGTCTGATGGCCCAGTCACAATAATCCTGGGGTCCATTTCTTGATAGCCTGAGTACTCCCCATGCCTCTCAACATTACAGAAAAGTATCTAATGACAGAACACATCCTTCTTGTTTCTTTTAGCTAAAGATGTTTGGGTGGAAAATTGCCAAGGGTATTCATTTCACCTAAAAGTGTTAGAGCAAGAGAAAAAAAGTGCCTGTTCAGAAAATGCTGAAATATGTGATTTGGTTCACATAAGAGTCTCTCATGGGGCCTCTGAAGTTTTTCAGTACTTCCGTTCCTACTGTCTTTACTAATTCTCCACTCTTTACAGTTTCATTGTCTATCCTGTTATAGCCAGTTTGGATAGGTAAGTGTGGATCATTATATTCTTCAGAGTGACTACAAAAAGATGGTGGTATTTATCTTGCTAATACTACTAGCTTTTTGTGATATAATATTGGTGATTATTTTGCTAAAATCTATCTCCTACCAGAGGATGTTGGGATGGCACAGAAATTCTTATAGGGCCAAGTATTCAACGCTATGTGTAAGCATATGCTTCTGTATGGATACACACACACGCACGCACACACACACACTGATGTATTTATACATGTATATTATACATATAAATATGTATATGTATAATGACTGTGTAATTTATACAGATAGCCTTTTGAAATGTACTCCCTTTATCATATAGAACTTGTCTTCTCTGTATCATTTGTTACAACACAAAAATAATATTTAGACTTCTTAAATGCTATTTTCCTTAGCATGGAATCCTATTTCACCCAAATTATTGTGGAACTTTAAGAATTCTAGGTATTTATCACTATATGTAGTATAATTTTAATGTTGGAAAGAGGTTTGAGAACCTAAATTCTAAATGGAAGGATACGTTCTCCTTTAGCACTTGACCTGGGACCAATAATAGGAGTTTGATTGATGTTAGTGGCTGGAATATTATCTAAAATAAGAATTGAAGAGATTGGAGATGATTTTTATAGACTTCATTGTGTCACAATTAATCATTCTAAGGTTTTTTAGAAATAAGGAATGACGACCCTAATGAAACATTAGAGGTGAGAGGCAGCACGAGCTTCTGTCCTTATAAATGTATCATGCATGAAGTTGGGAATATATCTATGCTGTTTCTCTTTAGTCACACACACGCAGATACATTGTAGAAAAGGCAAATAAAATTGCTACTTCCATATCTCAGGGTATTTAAGTAAGACCTGAACTATAGAAGTAGAAGTAAAAATGAGTCTAAAAAGTGTGAGGTTTGGAGTTGAATAGGAAAAATTGTTAACTGACTGGATACCATGCTGAGGGAAAAAGAAAAGTCGAAGATAAATCATGTATTTTGAATTTGGGGAAGAAACAATCCAGTGATGTCTTTGCTTAGGATTGAGTGCATCAAAGAAGGATTTTGGCAGGATTATTAAGTTTAATTTTTAATAGATTCACACTGACTGAGGGCGACCTAGAGAGAGAAGTTCACCAGTCTTTGCCCTAGCCCTCCACAGATACATGACCCCACTGCAGTCTATGCCTACTTTATTTTTCATGCTATGAATTCACTTACTCTGGTTGATCACAGGCTCTGCTGTCTCATTAGTTTGGCTCCTACATGATATATACCTTGTCCATTCATGTGTCCATATACACTTTTTTCCCCTCTTCTAACTAGATAGTTATTCTTTATATTTTAATGTAAGTCTCTGAATTACAAAATCTGATTGGCTCAACTTAACTTCTCAAATGACAGAGGGGTAGTTAGCCCATAGGTTAGGTTTTCCCCACTAGTCCAGTTAGCTGTGGAGTAAAGAGGCCAGTTTAGTGATTTTATGGTACAAAACCTTGATACTGAAGAAACAAGAACTGTGAGTCAGGAATTAGAATATGGCCAGGATGGGTACAGTGCTCTGACATCTATAGTAACAAGAACAGGAAATACGTTTTTGAATACATTATGGAAACTTGAATTTCCATATGATATTGTATAGACAGTTTATTTTGGCATAAGGAAAATATATTTTCCAATACCATAGTAACTTTTACCTTTTCAAAATTTGATAGAGGAAAGAAAGAAATGTAATTTCTAAAACATGACTTGATCTAAGTTTCAAATCTTTAAATGTAAAATAAAATGCCTATATGAAAAACCATTAGGGAATTATTCAACACAGTGTTTTAAGAGTTTGGGCTTACTTTTACAGCTATGATAAGGATAACAACAATACAAATTTGGGTTTCAACATTGTGTTTTAAATTGAAATTAATGTTTTTATTTTATTTTATTTTTGAGACAAAGAGAGAGAGAGCATGAGTTGGGGAGGGTCAGAGAGACAGAGGGAGACACAGAATCAGAAGCAGGCTCCAGGCTCTGAGCTATCAGCACAGAGCCCGATGCAGGGCTCGAACCCATGAACATGAGATCATGACCTGAGCTGAAGTCGGAGGCCCAGCTGACTGAGCCACCCAGGCGCCTCAAAAGTAATGTTAAAACACATACTGGCACTTTAAAGCTTTATAAAAGTACAAAAGAAAGTATTTTAATCATTTTAGTTAATATTATTGCTAAAATTTTGTTTCCAATTCAATTTTGATTGTTGGTTTGGTCATAAAATAAAAATTAACAAAACTTTTAATGCAGAGTATGTTGATGGGAATTCAGGAAGAAAACACTATAAAAGAGATTTATTTCCAAAAATGTACAAAATCATTTGGGGAAGTATGAAATATTCTATATAATATATATGTTATAAAATTTAGTTATGTTTTCTCCATACTTATTATTTTTATATAATTTTAAATTTTCTGTTATATTTTATGTTAATATACCCCAGTCATATAAAGGTACACACAAAATTCCTATGAATCAATGTTGTTCTTTGTCTAATCCTACCCTCCCTATCTTATAAAAACCTTTATCTCAACCCCATTTCCTGATTTTCTCAAACATTTTCTTAAATATTCTTCTTAACTAGCTCTTTCTTATGTTTTAAATGTCAGATATTTTCAACGACTGGAATGAATATACTAATACAACACTAAGTATGAGTCATTTCAAATAGTTTGACGCTAACTTTGCTATATGGAGTTTCCCTATATACCACAGACTCTTTAATTATTGTCCCCCCCCCATCTCTATCATAATTGGGAGTATTAAACAACAGTTCTATTAAAAAAAAGTTTTTGGAAGAGGGCTTCCAGGACACATTAATAAAAACCACCTGATTTCAATAGAATAACCATCAGATTTTTAGAGACATGGTATGTTCCTGGGATGCTTCCTTGGACTTACTGTCCCACGGCTTAAATGTATATCATGACTTTCCATCTCACTTCTCCTTTTGATGTAACTTTCCATTCAATAATTCTTCTCTCCAATAAATTAGTTGAATTCAAACAAACAGAAAAGCATGTATTAAGAGCTTATTATGACCTGTATGATGTTCAAACAGGGTGTTACATTCTTGCACTCATGAAGTTTACGTTCAAGCATGAGAGTGTAGGTAATAACAATATGACACATTAATAAAGTAAATACTACCTTAGGAAATACGTTTTATAGAAGAATTAGATCCCAGTGAGGAAACATCTGTGGTGTGAGGTAAGGAGTTGCGATTTAAAACACAATGAGCAGAGGCACCTGGATGGCTCAGTCAGTTAAATATTCAAGTCTTAGTTTTGGCTCAGGTCATGATCTCAGAGTTTGTAGGTTCAAGCCCCACATCAGGCTCTGTGCTGATGGTGCAAAGTCAGCTTGGAGTTCTCTTTCTCTCTGCCTCTCCCCTGCTTGTGCGCTTGCTCTCTCTCGCTCTCTCTCTCTCTCCCTGTAAATAAATAAACTTAAAAAAATAGGATGAGGATAGTCACATTGAGAAGGTACATTTTAAGTAAAATTCTGAAAGAGTGGGGAAAAGAGGCTCTGTTGGTATTGGAAGGAAGAGTGTTTGGGTAAAACAAAAAAGGGTTGAGGATCAGGAGAGTGTCTGCTGTGTTCTGCAAATAATAGCTATGAAGCCAATATAGCAATATAGAAGTGTGTGAGGGTAAGGAGGAAGAGTCTTAGCAGGTAAGTCAAGATGGCAAATGAGAGATCATTCATGCAGAGCCTCAAAGCCATCATGAGGTGCATTGGCATTTACCCCAAGAGGAATAGGAGGCTACAAATGGCTTTATGTAGAGACATATGTAGAGATATGACATATTCCATGTTGGGTTTTAATTTATTAATAAGAAATAGGGTGGCATATAGCATATTCTGGATTCTTATACTAGTTTGTTTGCATGATTAAATATAGGTTAGTGTATCTAGATCACCAAGATCTCTGAGGTCACTGACAAGACCAAAGTTTTGATCTCAAAATTTTCAGTCAGACTCTCCAAGCGAGATAATGCTAAATGCATTGCTACTCAAAGTGTGATGAGTGGAACTTAAACCTCAGCAATAACTTGGAAGTTATTAGAAAAGTAGAATTTCAGGAGCTACCTCAGAACTTCAAAATCAAATACCGCGTTTTATCAAGATCTCCAGGGAATTCCTTTTGCACAGTACATTTTTAGGAGTCCTTCCCTTTAGATACTGTTCGTCTTTGAAATTTCTTGGCAGGCATCCGGCCTGTCATAGAAAGACAATCTAACTTATCACAGAATCTCAAAAGCAAATAACGAGTTCACTGAGACATCTCAACACTGTGCCATGCTCTTGGCCTCCCATAACACATATTTTAAAAACTCTCTCATCATCCTTTAGCCAGCTGATAATAATAGAATAAGACTGAAGGGAAATAAGTAAAACAAGTACTCATCCAGGAAACAAGATGCCTATCACTCAGGTTGCCATATTCAGAATGCCACATTTAGCCAAGTAGAATGCAGGGGGCCCATTTGCACTTGAATTTTAGATGAATAGTAACTATTGTTTATTGTGAGCATGTCTCAAATATTGCATAGGACATGTTTGTAATATAAAAATTTTATTGTTTGTGAAATTCATATTTAACTAGCTTCCCATCTTTTATGTGACAACCCTACTGTAATCTTTTCTCCAGGCCTTTCTAATTTCTGCAAATGATGTTCTTGGCTCCTCCTTCACTTGGCTCAGGGTAGAAAAGCTGACATGAGAGAAGAGAATAATATACTTTGTGGTATAGATATCAGCATCCTCCAAAGCACAACCACACTGTTTACTTTCACTCCTTATTTCCTGGGGAGAGGTTTATGGACACGGAAAATAATAGGGCTATTTCTGTCAGGGCTCAGTGAGGCCTGTAAGGGGATAACAGTCACCACTCATGGAAGCTTTTTTTCTTCTTTTTGGAAAAGGGGTCTTCAAGAAGTTTGCCTTTGCATTGAACCTTAGCTGCAATTTAACTGGACAACACACACTCATCTCCCACTGGACATCCTGCCTTGCATACAATATCTCCCCATCCTGAGGCAGTCATTATTTTAGGAAGTAACAGTCCCTAATTCAGACAGCCCCTAATTCATTCCTGGTATACATTTCCCCCCTAAACTCATAATCAATGATATTTCTACTAAGTAAGAAGACAAGTAAATGTTATTCTCTTTTCCTTTGATTTTCAGTGTCTTCAAATCATGCCAAAGTTTTCTCCTTAATTTTTCACATAACTGCCATTAGTTTGCATTGCTTCAGCGATAAGCCAGAGCTCTTGTCCAGTCAAACTCAGCCTGAATCTAAATGCCTCTAAGGTGCTTCTTTTCTAACCTCTCCAGAGCCAGCTTCTGCTGGTCTGATCCATCACACTCAGCAGCACCAAGAATCATCTTTTGAAAGTGTCATTTTGATAATGTCACTCTTTTTCTCAGACTCTTGAGTACATCAGGCCAGACTTTGAGGCAAAGGAACATAGCTTTGAACTATGATAAGCTCTATAGAGTGTGTCTGCTGTACTGAAATGACTTTCTGGTATGCGATCCGAAAGTATCTTTTGATCAATTATTGGTCATTGAGAGCCATTAGGCAGTTGTAAGACTCTTCTACTGAAAATCCGTAATCAGCCTCATAAGGCACTGCTAGAAACTTCTGGAGGTGTCTTCATAAGGAAAGACTGAGTTACTCTTTCCAAATTGGTTGAAAACAAGTGTTCATATGATATGGTCACAATGCAGACATTTGATCTCCTGCCACTCTCTTGAAAAGTAAAAAATGATTCTGCCACTAACAGAATTTTGCTAACTGTAAAATAGTCATGTCCCTTAAAAAATCTATCATCAAGAAATATTGCAATCATCTGTTTTCACCCTCATGACAGGAATTAGGTGACTATTAACCAACTCCAATTTGATGCATAAAGTCAAGATATTTCATGGAGATTTATTCATAATAGCATTGCCAGGGTAAGAAAAATGTTTCTTTTAATAGGGCTGTTGCTTGCTACAATTATATATTGTACCAGATAGTTCATAGATAATATATACAGAAACTAGTTCACCCATTGAGAATCCTGGAGGACTGGGATATTCTATATAACTGCTTTTCCAGGCGATAGAATCTGACTGATGTAAGTCCCAATTTGTGTTTAAGTGTTAAGTGTATTAAACATAGGGGTTGCTCTAAAATACAGTAGACATCTCCCTGCTTTAATACATTTAATGTATCAGACATATTTCTGTGTTTTTGTATTTTCATGACTTAAGCTTATAATTACACATCCCAATTATTACATTCTTTGGAAGTATCTAAATAACTGTAGAGTTTATAGAACAGATGTGTAAGACTGTGAGCCCCCTAACTAAAAGTTGGAAGACTGGCAGGATTTTATGCTGTTTGCAACAGCCTTTATTTTGTCTCACTCTTCTGTGTTTCTTTTGGTTTTTACTCATTTTGTTAATATGGTTACCTCTGGAATTATTACCATCACACTTTTTAAAAAAATATTCAATATTTATTTGAGTGTGTGTGTGTGTGTGTATGAGAGAGAGAGAGATACAGAGAGACAGAGAGAGAGGGGGGGAGCAGGGGAGGAGCAGAGAGAGAGGGAGACATGGAATCTGAATAAACAATGACTCTACTGTTTGGACGGAGGAGATGGCTTGTACTTCTATACAATTATTGAATTAATGGCATTCTTAATGGCTTTTTTTGGGGGGTGTAGAAAAAACTTTAACCAGGTTAGTTGAGGGAGTCTACCTAGTCTAGCTGGTTTCTCCAAATTATATGAAGATCTCTGGTTTTGAGGCACATGGGTAGCTCAGTCAGTCAAGCGTCCGACTCCTACTTAGGTCACAATCTCAGTATGTGTGAGTTTGAGCCCCATATCAGGCTCTCTACTGTCAGAGCAGAGTCTGCTTCAGTTCCTCTGTCTCCCTCTCTGTCTCCCTCTCACTTGGCCTTTTCCCTACTGGCACTCTCTCTCTCTGAAGAGTAAATAAACATTAAAAAAAAGAACTTATTGTTTCAGTTGCAACTGTAAAGTCAGAGCTTAGAAGACCTCACTTCTGTATTCATAATAAGAAAAACTGCTAATAAATTATAAATCAACTATATTCCTTGGATTCAAAAGACAGCCAAACTGCCACCTTAACATCTAGAGTGGTAGGTTACAGATAATCACAACCAAGATCTGCTTACCTGGAGCAGAGGTTGCTGGAACAGCTTAAATGATAGGAGTACTATTTTTCTAATTTTGACAAATTGCTAGAAGCTGAGTGTGAACTAGTTAGAGAATGAGAAAATCCTGGGGGTCTCAGTGCTGGGAAACTTCCATATATTCATAAGTCCTATCTCTAGGAATCCCAACAGGTTCTCATGGTAAAGAATCAAGAAAATACCCTCATGTTTCTGCCAGGTGTAGGGAAACCATTTAAAAATATACCCAGAGCATTCCCCACTACAAAGCCCAACTTTGCAGCCATAAAGATTTTATCAAAGTCTTATTCATCTGAAAATGAGTGTAGTAAGAAGAAAGCACAAGGACGCAAATAAGCACCATACTCTAGTAGCTAAAATTGTTTTCCACAAGGTCGACAATTCTCACACTGATTTACATGTACACTGGAAGTGTAGACTCAAGTAAATGGATGTCAGGTTATGGGAGCCAGGCTTTTCAATGTTGGAGTGGGAATTTACAGATAAGGAAAAGGTGTGGTCTAGAATGATTCATGTGGTAATGGATTAATGTTGGAGGCATCATTAAGAATTCATGGTTAGCTTAATATAGATAGATAGTTACATATAAAAATATCTGCAGATAAGTGAGATACAAGTAACTTATACATAGACAAGTGAATATACACAAGTTACTATACACACATACATTTTCTTTGTCAATGGAGAGGGACTAGAAGAAACAAATATCTGCTAGCAATGATCATACATTGTACACAAATCTTAATGTTTAGTACTATGCTCCAATAAGAAAAAGCAGGCTTTGTGGAGAAATTTTTGTTTCCAGGACTCATGCAACATATCTATCTCTATCTATCTATCTATGTATCTATGTATCTATGTATCTATCTACACCAGATGAGCCCGGAACATCTTGTGTTGTCAGAAAATAAAGATGTACTTAATAAACCAAAACAACTACCCCCCCACACACACACTAAGAGTATGACAAAGGAGGCCAGATCCCACTGAAAGAGCTCCCAATGTCCAAAGTTGATAGAAGTTGAACAAAAAAATAAGGTAGTAATATATCATAACCCATAGGATAACATAAATTCCTATTAGCCCTTAAGTGGGCTATAAATAATATAAATAAATAATTTAAAAATTAATAAATTAGTGAGAAAAAACAAATCTCCCATACAGAGGAATTCCAAATAATTTATGTAGATAATCTGCTCTCAGGGAAGGAGCATAACTTCCAACTTATTAAGTGGAGGCAGAACACAGTATGGAAAAGGCTAGGAGAAGTAAGTTTACAGTGGGGAATCCACACCACATCAGCCAGGTGATCAATGTTAACATCAATAGTTATACATCATGGTGATATTATTTACTTTTGTTGCCATGTGAAGAAATGGCACATTATTTCTCCAATCTTCCTCTAATAACCCACAACCCTAGTCTTATTAGAAAAACAGTAAATATATTCAAAGAGTTGGAGCATCCTAAAAAAATACCAACCAGTACTTCTCCGAACTGTAAATATTATAAAAACAAGAAAAGTTTGAGAAATTGTTCTAGTCAAAAGGAGCCTAAGAAGAAATGACTAAACTATACGTAATGTGATATACTGGAAGGAATTCTAAAACAGAAAAAGGACAGTGCATAAAAAATCAAGGAAATCTAAACTATGAGCTATAATAATGATATATTAAAACCAGTTCACTAACTATAAAAAATGTGCCATATTAAAGTAAGTTGTGAACAATAAGGTAAACTGAGTGTTCTGTTTACAGAAACTCTACTGTTTTTAAAAAATTTTTCCTGTAAATCTAAAACTATACTAAAAAAGGAATCTATGTATATGTTATACATAAAACATAAATATATCTGTTTTCATAAATGTGTATATGTATACAAATGGATATTCTAAGGTCTACTTGGTAGTGTGAAGGGATTATCTGACTGAATATGCTATTGCTGTAAGTCAATATATGTACCAAAATAAAGAAGAAATAGAAGATGCGTTGGGAACAAACGGAAAAGGCACTCAACTGCAGTTGGATAGGGAGATCTAATTTTTGACCTGACCACACCCTGAGTAGAGGTTCATCAAACAGAAGAACATGAAAGATAGAACCATAAAGGGATGGGGAAGATATGAGTTTAGTTTGATGGATGAAATGTGAAGGTTTTTCTGTTAAATTACTTTATTACTGTCTTTGAATAAAAATACAAATCATTGGCTGAGAATCAATAAGGATATGATAGGGTTAGAAGTTAAAAAAACAAAAAAATGATTTAATAACAGCAGTGTTATCAAGAGACTAGAGAAGATTGCTCAGTAGTAGGAAAGGTGAAGACAGTGACTGAAGGGAGCCCAAAGAATGTGGAATGGTAGTTGGAGTGGGATTGGGACCCTAAATCCAATGTTTTTGTTGCTATTGTTTTTCTATCCCAAGCAATTCTTGGGTGTCCTATAATGCAACTCAATTCTGAAATTACCTATCAGGAGATAGTAACAGATTCCACTGGTTAAGGCTCAGTTCCACAAGATTGTCCTCCTCATTCCTACTTCAGATGCCAATGGCAAGTCCAAATCTTCACATGTGTTTCCAACCACCTGAGACAAGACTGGTGGTTTCAAACACCCCTTCTTTGGGTTCAGTTAACTTGCACAAGTGGTTCACAGAATTCAGAGGATATACAGGGGTATAACTCAGGAACAGCCAAATGGAAGAGATGCATAGGGCAAGGTATGGGGAAGGGCTCAGAGCTTTTGTGCTGTGTCTGAGTGTTCCACTCTTCCCAGATCTCCAATATTCACTAAACCAGAGGCCTCTGAATTCTCTCCTTTGGGTTATTTTAGTGAGGGATTCATTACATAGGGATGATTTGCTTAGATCATTGGCCATTGGTGATTCAACTTGACTTTCAGGATTTCTCCCCTACTGGGAGGTTGGGAAAGGGGTAAGATTGAAAGTTCTAATCCTCAAATTACTCGGTGGCTCCAATGGCCTCCAGCACCAGTCCTTAGGGGGAAGGGGGGGTATCTAAAAGTAACATGGTATGTTAATTAAACATAACAAAAGACACTATTAAGTCTCTCTTCAAGGGAAATCCCAAGAGTTTTAGGAACTCTGTGCCAGAAACAGGACTAAATATATATTTCTTCTTATAAATTACTTAATATACAAGTGTGTTATTTCAGATGTGTAATAGTTTGAGGGAAATGAAAAAAAATCTTAGTTTGTGGGCACAGAGGATGTAGCTGAAATACAGTGGAAGGGGAAATTTTACTCAAGTGGATGACTTAACAGTGTATGAATCACCTGTGTGGGAAATAATGTCATTCAGCTGATATAGATAGTGAGATTAATAGGAAGAAAGACAATGCATTTCTAAAGCTGAAAGGAAGTGATTAGGAGGTTAGTAGCTAACACTGAGTACAAGGAGGGTTGGGCGGTAAAGCTAGGTATAAGACTCAGAACAGATGGGTCTTAATCTTTGGATGGTGGAGTAATGGGGACAAGGAAAACTGGAGGAATATGCAAATATTCTCCCAACTTAAAATACATGAATTTGGAAGAATGCACATCCCTCATTACTATATAATAGGAACTGATAGTTCCCAGGCGAAACCAAAAAGATGGAGAAAATACTTTGTGGATATAGAACAGCAATAATATGAATATTTTTTGTGTCTGGGTTTGTGTGTGTGTGGCGGGGAGGAATCTATCTACCCATCCTTTGTGTCTAGTTATGTTTCACAAAGACATTAATTTTAATTGTATGAAATATACTTAAAAATTATAATATAATGTACTTTTACTATTCTAGGTATTGCTTATTTTTGAAAGATAACAGGAAACTTGAGAAAACATACTTTCTATTTATCTTTAGAACATTGTTTTATTTCATAGAATCAAATAGCACATAAGCTCCTTCTGCCATGTGTAACATAAATTAATATAAATTTATAGTTTTGGTAGGCTTAAAATGTGATTAAACTATTTTCAAAACTCTTTTTTTTGAAAGTGGTCATAGGCTTTATTTCTAAGTAAGAAGAGCCAGTTGTCCATTATGTAAAGGATGTCAATGAAGGCAAATTCAGAGACCCGCCATCAAAAAGGATTGCTTTTTCCGATCTTACCCATAATATATTCAGTGTGACTTTTAAAGTGATATTAAATTTTTTAGCAGCAGTGAACAAAGATCATCAGATTAAAAAAAATAAAAGAGATGCCTTTGGGAAATTAAGAATTCAATAAGTATGTGCATACCTACAGAGCTGGCAAGCCCTTTTCTATTCTTGTTTTACCATACTTCATAGAAAAGTTCCCAAGATGTTTTAAGCTATTACCTTAGTTCTTGACTGGGTAAACTGGCATGTCAACTGGATTTAAAAATAAATCTTTCACACTTTCCTCTTTGACTTACATCTCCTTGTTTCTTAAGCATTTTGACTTTTCTGGTGGTTAATAATTCTTCAAAGTTAAACCAGCTTGTCTTCATTGATTCTTTTCCCCATCAGATGCTCTTATTGCTCTCCTGTGCTTTGGGTTGTTTCTGTGAACCATTATGGCCTTAAGGTGATCAACTTAAAAGGAACAGAAAATGAATGCTTGAATTTTCTACTAAATAAAAATGAATTTGGCTTTTCTACTGTGCTGTGCCTGCCTTTTGTTTTCCATGGTTTTATTTTTCAACTTGGTCTTTACATCCTTCCCAGGTTTCAGTTTTCATTTTTTCCCCCTCCTCCTTCTATAAGTTGTTCCAGGAACGATTGTACAGTGATCTGACTGACATGCGTAGCTTTCCTTCACTGCTATGCTGAGCCAGGTCAACCATTTATTTTATGTTTGTCTTTTTGCTTTCAATAGCTTGCAGCCAATGCAGCCTTGTTTGATTTGACAACTGCTTTCAGAAGAATATCTAAGAGAGAGCAATTTTGAAAAGTCAGCCCAGACCCCAGACTCTTGAGGGCTCCATGTTGTTGAATCCGATTTAGTCACTGAAGGAATTGAACAATGAGGGCTTTGCAAACTGAAAGGAAAGAATCAGGTACATGATATCTAAACATTTGAAAAATCAGTCCAGAAACTCTGCCATCATTGCTGGAACAAAGAAACAATTCCTCCTTAATGCATTCATATCAAGTTTCACTTTTTGGCTAGTTATTTTCCTTTTTATGGCTATTATTGATGCTAGTTTTAACTGATTTTACTCATATTGAAATGATAGGTTGAAAGGAATCCCCAGAGAGTCACAGTGTGATTTCCTTCAGTTTCTGTCAGTCTTAAAACTGATACTTAGTCTTGACTAGATTTTTGCTTTTCTGTGAATTAAATACTTTCATTTTCTCTTTTCCCACCATATTTGAGTACAGAATATCATCACACTTACATAAATAGGTACCACAAAGTCATAGCTAGTTTTATCGATTGTAATTTCTCTTCTCCTCATTGCTAGACTATTTCTTTAAAAAAATTCAGAACAATTTAGAAAAATTCGTACATAATTGCATTACTCAAAAGCTTTCATTTAGTTTGTATTTTCCATACCACTAAATTCAGTGTGTCTTTATTTTTAAAATCTTCTCTAAACTGATTTCATCTTACCTATCCAAAGATATTCCAAACATTTACTTTTTGTTCATATCAGCTGAATATCATTCATGTTGTAGAAAGCAAAGTCCTCATGTTCATTTTTTTCTCAATCATTTTGGATTTAGGCATTCATGGATGCTACTGCATTTACCTGTGAGTTTCTTTATTCAATATTCTGCCTCTCTGAATCCTATATATCCCCAAGCCTCCAAGAAAATCAAGAAAATCTCTGTGTAGTCTCTCCTACTACCTTATTTTTTTATTGATCTTAACCTGCCTGAAAATCTAGCTATAGTAATGGAACCACAATATTTAACAAATTTATTTGTGCATATTTTCTTTTATATACTAGGGATTCTGTTGTATCCTTGTATACTGGATCTAAAATTATATTTTTGGATCTTGGATCTATGATAGGGAAAGAGAGGATTTAGTAGGCAGAAAGGGAAAGGCTAAAGCCTGAAAGTCCTTATTTTTATATTTTAAAACACTTCTTCTGGGAACTTCTGACCTGGAGCAAACTCCATCAGGTGTAAACTTCCTCTTGAAAATGTGACTGACACCACGTATTCCTTCTCAGGTTTCCCTCAGGAATTTAACAAACAAAAGACCTGACTAAAAAAAAGTAGACCATAAAACCCACAAGAATGGTATGGTCATAGACCACCCTCATACAATGGAAAGGAGCCAACCAAAATGGAATGACTAGGCATTTAGAGTTACCTAGCCAATAAGGGTAAAAACTCAGAGAAGTAACAAGGGGGAAGTGAGGGGGTTGTAGGGTGAGAGGGACAAAACCTTATAAAACAAAGTCTCTTGTCTATAGTTTCGAATGCCCCCTCTCTGCAAAGAGAGCTTTCATACTATTTGTACTTTTTGATCTTATATTCTAATAAGCTTTTGCCCCCTGCTCATTTTATTCTGTGTCCACCTCTTCATTCTTTGAAGCAGTGATATAACAAACCCTGGATACCTGGATATTAAGGTAAAAAATCTTGCAACAGATCCATAATTATATCTTATGCTCTTTGACATAATCCTATGTCTTAACTTCTGACTATAGATTTCACTATATATTTCCTGTAGATCTGGCTGCAGGTAAAACATACACTAATTATAATCTTCTTTAAAAAAATGCTTTCCTATATATTATCTCAATTACTGTCCACAGATTTGGGGACAGGTAAATATTACCAGTTTCTATTTTACAACTTAAAAGGAACGTAAAAGAAGTAGAGTGAATCATCCAAAGCCAAGGGTTAATACTTAGCCAGTAAGTACTTAAATTCTAAGTAATGATCTTGGAAAAAGTAGCATGTGCCCATTTGAACAAAAAATAAATAAATAAACCATGGCTAGTTTTACTTAGGACACTCCTTAGGACAAAAGTTTTACTTTTAGGCACTTTAATCATTAATATTAACATCTTTTTTTAATGTTTTATTTATTTTTGATACAGAGAGAGACAGAGCATGAGAGGGGGAGGGGCAGAGAGAGAAGGAGACACAGAACTGGAAGCAGGCTCCAGGCTCTGAGCTAGCTGTCAGCACAGAGCCCGACGCGGGGCTGGAACCCACGAATGTGAGATCTGACCTGAGCCGAAGTCAGAAGCTTAACCAACTGAGCCACCTAGGCACCCCAATATTAACATCTTAAAAACTCAAATGTGTCAAGTTCAAAACATATTATCTTTTCTCCTATCACCTCCCCTAAGACAGACTCTGAAGCCCTTTATTTCTCTGTTTTTTACAATGTCTGGCTTAATAAAATACAATGGCAAATGTGAAATATTAAAGGAAGACAGCCTCCCAGTAAGATTTGAACATTTCATGTTCTACAGTTGTCTGATATCAGGGAATTTTAGCCCCAGGCCTAGGAAGTGAGGATACACTGAGTGGCAACATCTCAGCATCAGTGAGCAAACTAGCAATGAAACTTATAAGGAAATTTGAAGAGCTGTTCTGCTGACACAGAGTTCAATAGGAGCTTGACATTGAACTGAAAAGGTATGTGTATCAACTCAGCTGGAGAGAGTTGTGTAGGAAGAGCTTTTGATAGCCTCCTACTCCCTTAGGGAATGACACAGGGATTATCCATTTTTGCAGCATAAAGCTACAAAAGCAGAATATTTCCTTTACCCCTGTAGCATCTGACTAAATAAAGTGTACAATAGAGTTTCTGGAAGATAACTGCATAAATGCTATGGGGATGCTTAAGTTTGGAAAACATGACCTCAACCATTTTTCTCAGTTCCTCAGAGTCTTTTTCTTATTTGCTCTTCACAGAATATAATTTTAATAACAGTATACTTCATTTATCTATAGGTTTATGGTCTATAAAGTGCTTTCATATGCACTTTTCTTTGTGAGGTAGGTAGGGTAGGCATTCTTAACCATGTCAACACATATTTTGAAACACAATAGGAGGGTAATTACATTTTTCCAGGGTCACAATGATACAGTTTAACCCATATCCTCTGGTTTCCAAATCCAATACTTCTTTTCCTTTTAATTTTTTAATGATTTCTATTTATTTTTGACAGACATAGAGAGACTGTGCGAGCAGGGGAGGGTTAGAGAGAGAGAGAGAGAGAGAGAGAGAGAGAGAGAGAGAGAGAGAATCCTAAGCAGGCTTCAGGCTCTGAGCTGTCAGCATAGAACCTGACACCAGGCTCGAACCCATGAACTGTGAGATCATAACCTGAGCCAAAGCCGGACATTTTACCAACTGAGCCACCCAGGCGTGCCTAACAGTGTCCATGTTAATGAACAATTTAAAGAATGTACACTTCTGCCTTCATAAAGGGAATGTTTCTGATGAAATTGCCGCTAACTCTTGTCCAGGCAAAATTCTGGCCTGAATACAATAAAAAGCATTTTGAAATTTCATTTAGTGGGAATTCACTTTGATGAAATCTCATTGTATTACTAAATTGAATATGAAAATATGCCTAGAAACTCAATAATTGATCATTGATTTAAGAAAAAAAGAACTGCATGAAACAGAATTCAAGGTCAGGTGAAAGAGTTGAAATGTCTAATTAGTGACGTATTTAGGTTTAATACTAGAGGCCAGATAGAGAGGAAATGTCCCTAACACAGTTCATAAAAAAATTACCTACCTTTTCAAAAAATGTATGTGAATATATTAGGAAACAAAAAGGAGACTCAGAGGAAATTACCTTACTTTGACAGGTAAGGAGAAACACCGATAATGGCCAGCAATAAAGCTTTTAATGTTGGAAGAAGCCTGTTACCTGGAGCATGGAATGAGAATCAGGCTGAAATGAGAAAATATCTCCTGGAAAAATTGGAAGAATTCAAATCAGAACATTCTCGTGTCATGCGCCCTCAGGGTAATTAAGGAAATGTCAGATGTCATTGATGAACCATTTGCCATTATCTTGAGGAAATCATGCAGGACAAGGAGTCCTGAAGGATTGGAGAAAGGAAAATGTTGTGGCCGTTCTTATTTTTCTATAATGACTTTGTTATATATTGGCCAGCTGAAAATCCATTCTACTATAAATCAGTAATCCTGAAGAGTCACAGTTAAATTTTCCTGGAAAAGTGTATATAATATGACTAATTCAAAAGCTAAATGAACAACAAAATTGTGTTATTTGATATTCTGTGCAAAAGTGTGGTTTGCAAAACAAATGTTTTCTAAAATAAATTTTGAAAGCAACTTATTAAGAGATGCTTATATCTGTAATACGTGTACTACAGAAGAAGAGAATATGCCACCTCAAAATATGCTGATTTTGCATATTGATTATTTTGTATTAAAGTTACTTAAGAAACAGCCTGGGTAAGGACATTCTGACCCTCCTTTGTCTCCCTGAAAGCAGGAAATGAACTTTCCATGGCCAACACACCCTCCCTGTAAGCGTCCTTACACCAGGAAATTTTAGGGCCAAGAAAGCTATATAACAAGCTTTGTTACTTCTTTACTAATTACTGCCCCAAGCCCAAACCATTTTGTCTTATTAATTATTCACAAATGTATTGTTTCTTTGTCTAAAGTTATGAAGATGCCTGCTTTGGTCACTTCTTTGAGTTGTATATTTCTATGGGTTTCTGAATACATGCAATTATATCTCCTGTTAATCTATTTTATGTTGGTTTAATTCTTAGCTCAGTCAAAGAACCTAGAAGGGAAGAAGGGAAAAGTTTTCCTCCTCTAAAATTCTGACTTTCAAATAATTTGAACTGTAAAATGAAATATATCAAATGCATCAAAAGATTTTATAGGTTAATTAATAAGCAGACAAAGCATACATCATGGGGAACATTTTAAAAACATTCATAGGTGGGGCACCTGGGTGGCTCATTCTGTTAAGCATCCAACTCAATTTCAGGTCAGCTCAGGATTTCACAATCAAGAGATTGAGCCCCATGTCAAACTCTGTGCTGACAGTGTGGAGCCTGCTTAAGATTCTCTCTCTCTCTCTCTCTCTCTCTCTCTCTCTCTCTCTCTCTCTCTCTCCCTCCCTCTCTCTCTCTCCCTCACCCCCTACCGTATTTAAACTCTCTCTCTCTCTTAAAAAACAAACAAACAAGCAAAACCACCTACAGGTAACATATCTTTTAGTTATAAATTACATTAACTAAAAACCAATTGAAAATAATACAAAATTACATAGTAGACCTGGTTGGCTCAATCGGTTAAGCATCTGATTTCAGCTCAGGTTATGATCTTTGCAGTTTGTGCCTGGAGTCTGGTTCACATTCTATGTCTCCCTCTCTCTCTGTCCCTCCTCTACTCATACTCTGTCTCTCTCACACACACAAAAATAAAATAAACATTGAAAATTAAAAAAAAAATACAAAATTCCAAATAAACTAAAAAGCATATCCAAACCTAAATGCTGCAATAATGAAAATAAATTTATAAGAGCTGGTAAAAATAACTAAATGCAATTCTATAAAGGCGATTAAAATGAAACATGATCTGTGAATCTCCTATATTATCTAAGTATGTGTGTACAGATACACATACTATGACAGTAATATAAAAGTGTAATATCTTCATGGGTATTAAAGACTGCAGGAAATATAATGTGGCCTTAGGAAATTCTTATCATACGAAGTGAATTTTTTTTAAATAAAGATCAAACAGAATTTAAAAAGCGAAGTTGCATTCAGATATAATACTGAAGAAATCAGTTAAGGGAACTACAAGTATACTTAACTTTCTAAATTAAAAAGTTTATTTAATATATTTATAATTTATGTCTTTAAATAAAACAGTATACGTAAGAGAATTGAAGGTTTTATTAAACATAGTACTTATTCAATAAATCATGGTAATCTTTATTATTATTCATTTTCCTTTATGACTACTGTTGGATAACATAGACACGAGCAAAGTAATCAGTTTAACTGAATTCTTGAAGTTTGAATAGATATTTACTTTGATGATTTCAGTAACTTTCATATTAACTTTTGTTTTAAATGTGTTTATTTTATTAACAGGTTTTTTTTGTACTAGCTTCCAAATTGTTCACTAAAATTATGGGGGCATTTGATGATCAATTATGGTGCATTCTTGCCTTTCAGATGTTCTGACATATATTCCCAAGATTCCTTCATAAAGAGTCAGAGAACCATATATACCACATTCAATCTCACACTTAAAACTTGAGAGTCACATTTTAGAATCTTCTAGGTCCTCACATTATTCAAGTCCCTTACTTGGAAGTCTAGGAGAATTTCTGTTCGCTAGTCAGAGATCAATATGTAAACCCATGCTGTATTACAATGCGATTGCCAATGACTCTGCTTACTCAAACTCTGGAAAATATCTTTTGTCTCAGTCTTTTCTTCCTACTAGATCTGCATATACTGACACTGGTGGTTAGACTAGTTAATAGGCCACAGTGCTGAACAGCAAGATAGTTCCCAGGAGCCAAACATCATCCCAGGGTGATATTGTGTAATACCTAACAGGAAACATTCTTTATTTCTGTTTATTCAATAAGAACATCTAGATGATTTGAACAATGGAAATGTCAATATGCTCACTCAATTCACAGGCAATCCTAATGTGTAAGGTAGCGAATATTGCTAAAGGTAATAATAAAATCTACAGTACCTTTAAGATTTAGTAAACTGTCCAAAAGAAATAATAAAGTCCAATAGGGATAAATGCAAGATCACATACTTAAAAATATTGCCCAGAAGAAGACTGGCAGAGCCCCTAAGTAGAGAATAAAGTAAGAAAGTGTCAAAACGGATAAAAAATTATAACCAATGTTGTATTTTTTATAAAAATAAAGAATCAGAAAATATGGAGAGTAAAATAAATAGCAATGTAATTTGACTGAAGATTAACAAACAAAACTGTGTCATATTCCTTTACATAATTTTAGTACTAAAAAGTAAAACATTAGAGACAAGGAAAAAATCAAATGGGTAAGTGGCTTATTTCCTTTTCCCTCTTTCCTTTCAGCACCAGAGTTTAGCTCTATCATGAATTTGGCTTGTGAAGTCTATTCCTGCATAATATATTACACACACACACACACACACACACACACACACTCTCTCTCTCTCTCTCTCTCTCTCTCTCTCTTTCTCTCTCTCTCTCACACACATGCAAAATCCTGAAAAGAATTTACAACATTCTTTTTGTTGTACAAATATTTCATAAATTGTATCAAACTGTACATATCTTTCTGAAAGTTGCATTTCACTCATATTCTGATTTTGGCATTTATCTATATTATTCATATAAATACAATTCATTCTAACAGCAGTATTTCTACATGAACAAGTCCCAATTACCTTACCTGTTCTAGGTTGCTTAAAATATTTTCCAAGTTTTCTTTATTACAAAACTATTGAAAGAAGCATTATTCTCTTGTGTATATGTGCATGATTCCTTCAGAAAAGATATCTAGAAGAAAATTTTATGGTTCTCTAGAAAAAGTATCTTTATTCATTTAAACCCATGTTATCAGCATATCAGAGATTTTTTGTCTACATTCATTTTAATGTGCAATTTATACTTATAAACAAAATTTTATATAACACAGTTTATATAATAGCACTTTATTTATCTTATTTTGATGATATTTTCTTATTAGAACATTAGTTTTAATACTGATCATATTTCAAGCTAGACATAGAAAATGAAAAAGTCCAGATAAAAGTTAAATAGGTAGTTAATTTTTATTAACAAATAGATTTCACAAGCATAATCTATTTCGGCTGGAATATGTGGTACAAATATTTTATTAGGCATGCTAAAATTGAGAACTTGCATTTAGTCATATCCCTTCACATTCATAAACTAAACAGGCAGAAGATCTGAATTAAAAACAAAATTGGAACTTGCTTCTGCTTGGAATGTAGAAAGCTAAAAAGAGCATTGCCCCCATCCTTAGTATAAGAAAAAGCCAGATAAAATACAAAATCATAACCTTTCTTCTTCAAATCAAGTAGCATTAATTCAAGGAAGGCCAGCTCCTCCTAGGAGAAACAGGATTCCTGTACATGTCTCACTGAACAAAAATCAGTGTCAATAGGGCTGTGGGTTTCTTGGATACTGTAGGAGACAACCTATGTCCTTGCCTTTTTCAGCCACTTCTCTTGGCTCTTGCCCCTTTCCTCCATCTTTAGAGACAACATGTCAAATCTCTCTCTGATCCTTATTCCGTTGTCATATCTCTGACCAAAGCCAGGAAAGGCTTTTCACTTTCAAAAGACTCATATGAGCAAGTTAGGCCCACCTTAATATAGGATAATCTCTCTATTGCATCTGTAATATCCTTCTTAACATTTAAGGTAACATATTCACAGTTCTGGGGTCTGAGACATGGAAATCGTTTTGTCAGCGAGGGTTGCCATAACAAAATACATAGACTGGGTTGCTTCAACAGCAGGAATTTATTGTCTCACAGTTCCAGAGACTTGAAGTCTGGGATCAAGGTGCTAGTATGGTCAAGTTCTGATGAGACCCCTTCTCGGCTAGTAGAGGACCACCTTATTGTTGTGTACTCAAGTGGTGGAAAAAGATTTCTCTCTTTCTTTCTGTTCTTATAAAGTGACAGTATTACCAGATTTGCAACTACCCTTATGATTTCATTTAACCTTAACTACATCCTCAATATCTTATCTCCAGCTACAGACACATTGGGGGTTAGGGCTTCAACGTATCCAACATATTTGGGGAGACACAATTCAGTCCATAGAAGACATCTTTGAATGGGTTTTTCTACTTACTAAATACCATTGACTCTTGAACAACATGGGGATTAGGGATCCAGACCCCCTGTACAGTCAAAAATTTGTGTAAACTTTTAACTCCCTCAAAACTCAACTGCTTATAGCCTACTATTGACCAGAAATCTTGTTGATAATATAAAGCATTGATTAACACATATTCTGTATGTTACATGTATTATATGCCATATCCTTATAATATAGAAAGCTATAGAAAAGAATATGTCATTAAGAAAATCATAAAGAGAAAATATATTTATAATATTGTACTATAAAAAAATCCAGGTATAAATAGACTTACATAGTTCAAACCCACATGTTCAAGGGTCAACTCTATAAAAATACCATTAGAACTTTCTCACAACTTGGCAAGGAAATAGACATTCTTCTGCACCAGTCCCCAAAATATACAAAGCAGATTTTGATGGAAATAGGGAGGAGGAAGAGAATTATTTAGAAAACCCCACCCTGAGATGCAGGCAAACATATGTTGCCTGACTGGGTGAACTATGACATCAGATAACTGCCCTGCTTGACCACAGAGCTCATAAGCTTGATGTAAGTGTTAACAAAAATGTACCACTGGGAGAGGGGCAAGTACATGGAGAAAGAGCCCCTTAGTGGCACAGGTGCTCGAGAAAATTTGAAAGTTGAGGGGAGAATTCAAACATTGATTAAAACTTGGGGGCAAAATAGCATTCATCCTAGTTATCCAAAATTAGAGGAATCTGAAACTGTTTGTCATTAATTAACTAACAATACTGAAATTCAAATCTAATCTAACTCCTGAGTGGATTGACATAATCTCCTGCAAAAATGGCCTAGCAAAAGACCTATATCCATTTCTAGGCATAAATATTCTTTACCTTAGTCTCTGCCATGCTATCCATGATATTAGGCAATCACTTAAATAATCAAGCCCACGAAACACACAAAAAGCAATAAAATACAATCCACTGTAATATGTAAATCCATAAACAGAAACAGACTCAGAGATAACTCAGATATTAGAATTACAGAGAGGATTTAAATATCACTGTCATCATCATCATCATCATCATCACTATAACTGATTCATAGGCTGAAAGTTCTAGTGGAAATGATGGCAACCACATGCATGATCAGATTATCAACTTCGCCGAGAGATGGGAACTGAGTCAGAGTTGTCAAAAATGAAACAGTAAAGAGATGAATTCCTGTAAAGTGTTCATTAGTAGTCTCAATGAAGGTAAGTCGATAGAAATTACCAAAGTAAAAAAAATCAGCGAAAAACATTGAAAGATGTAAAAAAACATGTAAATGGAATCATGGAAGGTGAAAACAGAAGAACAGTACAAAAATAATACTTGAAGGGATTGTGTCTGAGAATTGCCCAAAATTAATGAAAGACATCAGAGAATTATATTTTGTAGAAGCAGCAAAACAAACAAAGAGAAACATCCAAACATATCATATTCAAAATAGAAAACAAAGATAAAAAGAAAATTATGAAGGCAGCTAGAGAAAAGTAGATATTCCTGGAAGAGAAATAAGGATAAGTCTAGCAGATATCCCATGAAATCAGAGGCAATGGAGTGATGTTTATAAAACATAGAAAAACAAAAAGAACACCCTATATTCTGTGATCACTGTGATCAGTTCTAATGTGTGAGTTCTTTCCCTACATCAAGCAATTTACCAACAAAAGCTAGATGTCCTATAATTCAATTATAGGCTGACACTATCTAGTGAACGCATTAGACCCTACAGGTTGGGGGGTCAGTCCTACAATACTTGATACCCCACTAGCAACTCCAGGTTGTTACCTGTACTTCTGACCACTGGCTATAAATTGGAAAATCCAATGACCCCCCTTTATGGTTTCAATTAAATTGCTAGAGTGTCTCATAAATCTCAAAGAAACATTTTACTTAATAGGTTGTTGGTTTGTTATTAAAGAACATAACTCTCCCCAAATTTCCAATGTTCACCAACCCAGAAGCTCTCTGGACCCAGTCTTTTCCTGTTTTTATAGAAGCCTCATTACATTGGCATGATTGATTAAATCATTGACCACTGGTAATTGTTTCAACCTCTAGGCCCTCTTTCATCCCTAGAGGATATTGAAAATTGCAACTTGCCAATTACTTGGTTGATGCCCCAGGCGACTAGACCCCATTGTTAGGTAGGGTCCATAAGTCTCTTTATTAACATAAACTGAGATTGAAAGGAGTTTGTTATGAATATCAAGATAACTTTATCATTTTTATCACTTGAGAAATTTTGAGAGCTTTAGGAGCTCTGTGCCAGGAACTGGGAAGAAGACCAAATTTATGTTTCTAATTGTAAATCACATCACATCTATCAATCCCTGAAGTCACTGATCTGAGACTTTTCTTCCTTTATAATATAGATCTTTTGTTCTCTAAGTTTCTGAAAGTACTGCTTTAGCAACTTTCCACATATTTTTATATAATGAATTATTATACTTGATCTTAGCCAAAAGGCTGAGAAGCAACCACTATATAATGAATTATTGTCCCCATTCAATATAAATACTTCCTAATTTTCATTTTAATTCCATCTTTGTCATTTAGAAGCATACTATTTAGTTTCTAAATAATTGGGAATTTTCCATATATAATCATATTATGGAATTCTAATTTAATTTCATTGGGTTAGAGAACATACTTTATATAATGAATAATATTAAATTTATTTGGACTCCTTTTATGTACCAGAATATGGTCCATCTTTGTAAATATTCTTTGTGTAATTGAAAAGAAAACATATTCTCCTGTTGTTAAATAGAATGTTCTACAAATTCTAATTAGGGTAAGTAGGTTGGTGCTATTTATACCTGGATGGATTTTTTCTTTACTTTTTCTATCAATTAGTCACAGAAGAATGAATATTCAACTCTTTAGCTATCATTGTGGACATGTCTATTTCTTCTTGATTTTATTTTGAATGTCTGTTAATATGTAACATATTATTTACAATTATTAAAGAATTCTAAATTGATGTACTTACCCCTTTACGATTATGAACCAAAACTCCTTATTAGTAGTAATACACTGCTTTGTCTGAAATTTAATTTGTCTGATATTATTATAACCATCTCAGTTTCTTTTGATTAGTATTAGCATTGTTTTATATCCTTTTACTCTTAATTTATTTATTCTTTGTATTTAAAACATGTTTCTTATAGACAGCATAGTTAAGTACTATAGGTTTTTTATTATTCTGATAAGCTCAGCTTTTAAATTGGAGTGGCTAGATCATTTATATTTAATATGATTATTGCTATAGTTGAATTAAAGTTGATCATCTTACTATTTGTTTTCAGGATTTATCATGTATTCTTTGTTCCATATTTCAATTTCCATACTTTTTTATATTAGATTATTATTTTTATTTGCTATTATTACATTTTATCTTTTTTAATTGGTTGACTAACTATAAATTTTTGTTTTATGTTTTAGTCATTGTTTTAGATTTTAAAATATATATTTCAAACATACCACAGTCCATCTTTAAGTAATTTTATGTGATTACACATGTAGTTTAAAATCCTTACAAAATTATTTTCCAGTTTTCTTCTCCTGGCTTTTGTAGAATTGTTACATATTTTATTTCTCTGTATGTTAAATAATCAAAGTACTTTGTTAACATTTGTATTTAAATGGTCAGTAATCATTTTACAGGTTATTCTTTATGGTTATCACACAGCATTTCTGGTGCTAATTCTTCCTTGTATAGCTACAGACTTCCGAGTATGTTATGTTTCTTCTGTCTAAGGATTATCTTTCACAATTTTTGCATGGCGGGTCAGCTAGTGATCAATTCTTTCAGCTTTTATATGTCTGTGCAAGCATTTATTCCATCTATATATTTGAAGGATGCTTTCACTCTATATAGAATTCTAGGTTATCCTTTATTCTTTCAGTTCTTTACTGATGTTGGTCCATTGTCTTTTGTATTGTTTTCAATGATAAAGCATCGGCATCCTTCTTATCTTTGTTCTTTCAAATATAATTTATATATTTCCCTGTGGATAATTTTATGATTTTATATTAACTATTGGGTTTAAGTGATTTGATTATGCTAAGTATCCCATGTTGCCTTTTTTTTCATGTTTCTTGTTACTTGGAATTAACTGAGCTACTTGACACTGAGAAATTATAGGTTTTATACAATTTTGGTGATTTGATGCCATTATTATATTCTGTTTTCACAATCCAATATACTCATATTCAGGTGCTTGAAGTTATTACATAACACATCGGTGCTCTATTTTTTCAGTATTTTTTTTCTATATTTTACTTTACACAGTTTGTACTTCTGTGTCTTTAAGTTCATTGACCTATTTTTTTCAGTGTCTAAATAGGATAACATAGATTTCATATTAGGTACTATATTTTTAATCTTTATTAAATTGAATGTGATTTATACAAATATATACATTATGGTGTATAATATATTTGATGTTATATATATATGTATATATATATATATACATATATATATATGTGTATATATATATGTTTTCTGTGTCTCCAGTTAATCAGCTCAAACTTCTCTCATCTTCTTATATGAAATATAATATGATTAATTATGTTGGTGATTTGTCTATTTATTTCTTGTGTCCTTCTGGGTCTGTTTTCATTGATGATGGTAATAGTTCTCATTATGGGTGTAATCTCTTCTTTCTTTTCAAACCCAATACTTTTTTATTGATTATCACACATTGTACGTTTCACCTTATTGAGGTGTTCTTGTACTATTGTAGTCCTATAAACACATTGTGTGTGTATCTATCTATCTATATGCATACATAAATAAGATACATAAATAAATGAGTATTTTTAGATTCCTATAAATCTCTTTGTGCTGAATTTTGGAATGCAAAATTATCCATGCAATATCATATTAGGTATGATATTTTTTTATCATATTAGGTATGATATCATATTAGGTATGCAATATCATATTAGGTATGATATTTTTTAAGCTTCCTTTTCTATTTCATTAGACGAGTGAAAGTGCTTTATTCTAGGGTTCATTTTGCTCCCCTGCTTAGACAGTATCTCTAAGAACTCTATCTAAATACTCCGCAGTGCCCTATGGTAAGAATGGTGAGCACGGGAATTGCTCCTGGTCCTGTGGGAGCCAGGTGATTGTTCCATCGGTTTCTTTTGGATGGTTACTTCCCTGGCACTGGGCTGTGTTCTTACCTGCATTTGGTGATACTATTTATCTGAATACTCAAAGAGATCTCTTAAGATCTTCAGAAATCTTTCTGAAGCTCTCTCCTTGCCTCTCCGGTTCTCTGCCTTGAAAAATTTATCTGTGTGTCCACCTTGAATTTTCCCACTCCATCCCCTTGATGCATAAATGCTGACAGACTCCTCCTAACTTCCGCCTCTCTACCATATGACCTGGGGACTCTCTAGTCAATATTTTGGGTCAGTCATTAGTACTTATTTCTCCTCCCTCATAGATTGAAGTTCTGCACTGCCTAAAAAGCAGTGTCTAAATACTATTGTTTCCTTCACCCACTCCCAGTTTTAAGTTGTTTTAGGTAAAAAGTAAATTCGGCCCCTGTTACTCCATCTTGGCCAGAGAAAAAGCCCCCAAATGGTGAATTTTACTGTATGCAAATGATACCTCAGTAGACATAACTTTAAAAAATAAATAGGTAAATAAGCTTATAATGGGAGGGTGAAAAGGAAGAGATTTGTTGATTTTCTGTTGCTGTGAAGAATTTTTTAAATATCTGGGTGAAAATTCTTTGGAATAAGAAAATGTATATTTTAACGGGTGATCAATGTGAAAAGACCCATAGGGCCGAGATGGTTTGATTCAGCTGTCCCTAGTTTTTAGAAATGAATTTTTAAAAATGTTTATTTATTCTTGAGAGAGAGAGAGAGAGCACCAGTGAGCATGTGAGGAACAGAGAGAGAGGGAGAGAGAGTTCCAAACAGATTTCACATTGTCAAAGTACAGCCTAATGCAGAGCTAAAACTCATAAACCATGACATCATGACCTGAGCTGAAATCAAGTCAGACACTGAATGAACTGAGACACCCAGGCACCCTTCAAGATGAATTTAATAGCATAAAAGAAATTAGAGAGCAATCACAGGGACACAGCAATAAAAGATTAAATAGATTCAACAAAAGATTATTTGGGCCAGAAATAATAAGCTTTCATTAAGTAGGCAAACACATCTCAGTTGTTTAAATCTATCATTCATTGCCACTAAGTAGGAATTATTTACTCCATTTAAAAATATTGACTTTTACACAAATTAATTTAGTGTAGTGCTAGATGAAGTTAGTTTTGTCTAGGAGGGAGGCAGCAAAGAGTGAGTTGTCTTTGTAAAGCAACCAAAGCAATGGGTTGGTATGGGCTTGAGCAGGCAGAAAAGTTAGATAGAGATGCACTAAGGGAGTTAAAGTCTATTTTAAATCCCTGAAATTTTTCCAGGAGTTTTGATAGAATTTGTCTACCAAGTTATGTTTCTTTTTTTAAATGTTTAAAATGTTTATTCATTTTTGGGAGACAGAGAGAGACAGAGCATGAGTGGGTGAGAGGCAGAGAGAGGGAGACGCAGAATCCTAAATATGTTCCAGGCTCTGAGCTGTCAGCACGGAGCCGGATGTAGGGCTCAGACTCACCCACCATGAGATCATGACCTGAGTTGAAGTTGGATGCTCAACTAACTAAACCACCCAAATGCCCCGACAGAGATATGTTTCTCAAACAATTCACAGCCCTATATGCAAATTGTTTAATGGACTAAGGGTTGAGCTCATGGAGTCAGTTATTTACACCCAGACCCACTTGGTTAACTTCTTTTAAAAATTAAGGAAATCACGGATACTGTTCTCTCCCTCCAGCTGTACAAAGAGGACATGTTCATTGTTAATAACATATCATGACAAGTGTGTAAATAAAAAAGAAATTAAAGTCACCTACAATCTCCTCTTTATCACCACAGAAATAACTATTATCACTCTCTCCATTCTAGCTTAAATAATTGGTGCACTTATATTGTACATTCAGTTCATATCCTGATTTTTGCAATTATTGTAACAATTTCTTACAGCATGTATATGTTTCATAAGCATTTTAATGACTATATAATTATACACCCTCTATTTCTGGACATTTAGATTTTCATTTTTCAGTGTTATTAATAAAGCTATGCTAACCCATAATCTTTATTACATCTTCCCTTTCATAATAGGAAAATTGTAGATGCTGTTTCAAAGTTAGAATCTGATAGAATTTCTGAGATAATGTACAGATTTATTGTTCTGCTATCATCAAGTATTACTGTCATTTGTGATTATATGAGATTTACCCATATATATTTAATGAGATTATTTTTTAAATAATTTGCATGGAATTTTCATACAAATTTTAAAAATTGACACCACTATGTAATAACTTACCTTTTATGTCTAGAATCACCTTTATTACAATTGTATTGTCACTGTAAAATCACGGACAATTAGTAGTAGAGGGAATTTCTGACCCATACAAGTAAATTAATCTCATAACCTCAGAGACTGTTTTTGATTTAGAAGAGGGTTGTAGATTTTGGTAAGAGTTTTTAGCTGTTTCAGAAAGCAAAAGTTATCTTTTAAATGTATAGATCTACTTGTAATAAAAAGAACATTCTAGTATGTTCTGGTAAAAAAACAAAAAGCCAAAGAGCAGTTTAAAAAATAGTTTGAGAACTTTAGCGTACTAATAGCTCCCAAAACAATTACATAACAGGGAAAAAAAAAACTTACATGAATATATGGAATTCTGAGTGTTTGCTCATGTCACTCATTTATATTACAATGTTAAATGATGTTACAAGCTAGAAGAATTAACATGACTTGGGTTAAAAACATTTGACTTAATCTCTTGAAAATTGTAGATACTTGCAATATTCCAAATAGCTTGAAGTGCTTGTTTGCAGAGATTTGTTTTCCTGGACCTCATTAAATAAATTACTGGATTTTAGCCTACATGTAGTTCATTGCGCTTACCCAGCTAACTTTGGAGAGACAACTCTCAAAGAAAGCAGGACAATTGTGTAACTCAATGAGTGGTGAGAACAAATAACTTCCAGTGAATCATTTAACAAAGCATCATTGCACATCTCTAATTTGGCTACAGGAGAAGAGGGAACAAATCTATGTTGGATATCTAATTTTCCTACTCTTATTTTGTTCATAGTCTCTTGTTTGCTTGTTCTTTTTCTCCTAATATATAAATATCAACATATTCAGATACTCTTAATAGAGTATTTTAATATATCTCATTGCACTCTACTTTTTAAAATCATCATAAATCTTACGTACACAGGGAAAACTTTTCCCATCATAATTAGCAACAGGGAATGAGGAAACAAAAAGACTTTGTTACACTTTTCAGAATGTGAAATGATTCTTTTTTCATTGTTTTCAAAAAGGGTATAGATGTTTATCAATCATTTAAATATAAAATCAAGACATGTGCATATTCCTAGTGAGAAAAAGAGACAGACTTGCTTCTGCAATGCATCTGTAGGTGATTAACTATCATTCCATATTTAAATGCATGCAATATTTCTTTCCACTTTTTTGTCTAAATTGATATCCTATGAGTATTGCACAGTTGAGATTGGTTAAATACAACTAATAACAAAAATTCCAAGTCAAAATTGTGTTTTATATTGTCTTATGTCAAAAGGAGGTGTCTCATTCCATATATAAGGAAAAATATTCATGTACTTTCCCTATCATGAAATCTCACCAATATCACCTCTCCAATTTGATGACCTAGAGTAGTAAAACTTTAGACTTCAGAAAACTAGAAATGTTTATAGCATCCCACTTGATAATTTAATGTAAAGTAAATATGTTTCATTAGGGTAATCTCTTAATAAACTAAAATATAGTAAGATGTCTCAAATATAAATATCAATAAATATCTTTATGGTATATATATATATATATATAACATGGAAATGTCATAAAGAATAGGTATTTATGTAATAAAAACTTACATATGAATGAAATATTTTCTATAGATTAACCATTACTGGTCTCTTAAGCCACTGTTTGCAATCCATTCTCTTCCCGCTGGTTACCTGTTAATTTTCTTTATTTCTTGTTTTGAAACTACTCCATAACTTTAGGCTCCCCCAAAAAAACCCTGAAAAATAGGAGTATAGTTTTGGCTTAACCTTCACCTTATGTGGATTTTCTATCTCTACTCTCAATAACAAATGATTCTGTATGAAACATGGAGTTCCCTCTTCACTTATTTGGTCTATATTTTTCCTCCTGTCTGCCTTTGTGACACATATGATATAGCTAAGAGAGGCCTGTGTTGGAAGACTGACTCCAACAATAATACAACTTCAGGTGAGTTTTTATTTCAGTCATTACTTCCTCATTTACAATATGAGAGAGAGATTGCAGTAAACATTCTCTAAGCTCTCTCTCTGTTTTAACATTTTAAGATACACTCTTTTCTTTTTCATCAGTTAGTGGTATTCCATTGTATATATGTATCACATCTTTATGAATTCATCAGTTGATGAATTTTTGGGTTCATTCTATAATTTGGCTATTTTTGTAGTGCCTCTATAAACATTGGGGTCAGCAGCAGCTCCTGTATATCCTCTGGATAAATTCTTAGTAGTGCAATTGCTGGGTCATAGGGTAATTCTATTTTTAATTTTTTGAGGAACCTCCACACAGTTTTCCAGAGTGGCTACACTAGTTTGCATTCCCACCAACAGTGCCAGAGGGTTCTCCTTTCTCCACATCCTTGCCAACATCTGTTGTTTCCTGAGTTGTTAATTTTAGCCACTCTGACTTGTGTGAGGTTGTATCTCAATGTGGATTTGATTTATATTTCTCTGATGGTTAGCAATGTTGAGTATCTTTTCATGTGTCTGTTTGCATCTGATGTCTTCTTTGGAAAAGTCTCTTATCTTCTGCCCATTTTTTCACTGGATTATTTGTTTTTTAGGTATTGTGTTTGGTAAGTTCTTTATAGATTTTGTATACTACCCTTTATCTGATATGTCATTTGAAAATATCTTCTCCCATTCTGTCGGTTGCCTTTTAGTTTTGTTGATTGTTTCCTCTGCTCTGCAGAAAATTTTTATCTTGACAAAGTCTCAATAGTTCAATTTTGCTTTTATTTTCTTGTCTTTGGAGACACGTCAAGTATGAAGTTGCTGTGGCTGAGGTCAAAAAAGTTGTTGTCTTTTTTCTCCTGTAGGTTTCCTGTCTCACATTGAGGACTTTCATCTACTTTGAATTTATTTTTGTTTGTTGTGTAAGAAGGGGCTCCAGTTTCATTATTCTGCATGTTGCTGTCCAGTTCTCCCAAAATGAAATCTTGCCATTTGCAGCAATGTGAATGGAACTGGAGGGAATTATGCTAAGTGAAAAAAGTCACCCAGAGAAAGACAGATATCATATGATTTCACTCATATGTGGGATTTGAGAAACTTAACAGATGACCATAGGGGAAAAGAGGGAGAAATAAGATACAGAGCGGGAGACTCTTAGATACAGAGAACAAATTGAAAGTTGATGTAGATGGGAGTTTGGGGGGTGGGAAATATGGGTGATGGGCAATGAGGAGGGAACTTGTGATGAGCACTGGGTGTTGTATGTAACTGATGAATCACAGGAATCTACTCTTGAAGCCAAGATTACACTGTGTGTTAACTAACTTGACAAAAAAAAAAAAAAAAGAAAGAAAAAAAAGAAAGGAAAAAGCATACTCTTCTCTCATAAGATCATGGAAATGTCTATGGTATTTCAGGGAGTTGCATTTAAAATTATGTCCTAAATCATATTGCTTTTGTAATGAGACCGATTTAAGCACAGGGACACATGCTTCTTTTATTTTCTAAAAGCCTTTTATAAGTAATAGCATAACACACTTTGATGGTGAACGTTACAAAATTTCCTACTGGTGTTTCATCTTTTAAAAGTATGTATTAACATAAGTGAAGTACAATTCTGACTGTTATTCCTGTGAAATTAATAATAACCCTTCTTTTAAAAGTAATAAATCATAAAACTATTCTCACCCAAAACCCATATATTTTTTAAATTGCAAATATTCTTAAAATCTTCAAATATATTTCACCTCTAGTGGAAAGTATCATTTCAAACCTCTCTAGTGTCATATTGACTATCTTCATCAAGAAAAAACAATTTCTAGAAATGATACATTAGAAAGAGAAAAGAAGAATTTATAAAACATGAGATTTTTAGGAAGGGCAACTCTTCCTGCTTTCTAAAGGTTGTAACAACATGAACTGTAGCAGCAATGACAGTGCCAGTGAATAACAATTGTCCCATGCCTATGCCATGTTAAATATTTTTCAACTTTTATATCATTTAACCCTAAAATTATTTATGCAGTAGGCACTACATTTATTTTAGAGATAAAGAGACTGCATCTTCAAGAGGTTAAGAAACTCTTTCAAACCTGACAGGTTAGAAAGGATAGAGCATGAGTTTGAAGCCAGGCAATTCATCTCCTTAATGAGGACTCATGTACATTGAAAGTTTTCAAGAAAACTGTACACATTCTCTAAGATAATTATGAATGTTAACAAATTCGAATACTATTAACTCCTGAATTTTTTGGAACATATAAACTTTGTTGTGAAGATTAATCATGAATATCTTGGTGTTCCCTCACTCTACCTGTACAAGGCATTTCTAGATGTTAAAATGCCCTTTCCTTTACTAGAAATATGGTAAATTCAACTTATATCCCATTATATTTCAGTTAAAGTTATATACAAATTAGTGACCACTGAAATAAAACTTGAGAACTAGGCTTTACACTTAAGCAAGAAGAAGCTGTTTAATATATTGTTAAATGATAAGATAATCATAGTAAGCAAATAGCACAACTTATTATATATGTTTATTCTCTTCCCTGTGTCCTCTTGTCATTAACTGGAATGTTAAGGAATTTTAATTAGGACACATAGTATATAGTAGTAATAAAATATTAAGTGAAAATAATGAAGTTATCCCTTCAAATGTCAAGTGATACATGAATATGAGTAGAAAGAGGACTATTATAAGATTGTCTTGTGGGTAATATGAAGGGCAAGAAACTGCTCATATGGGATGCTAGAAAATCTTCAATTGCTCTCTGGTGTCCTCTGTGTACAAGGTTTTGTCAAATCACCAGAATCATGGAAAACCAACCAATCTTCAATATTTATAACTAAAGAAACAAAGGCCTAACGCCCTTTAACAAAGTTAAGTGAGACCATTGTAGTTGATGTCCTTTGATCATCCATGAGACCTCTATCCTAGGAAAAGATTCATGAAAACATGAGGAAGATAGCACACAAACACGCATGCACACACACACACTCACACATGTGGACATACCTATGCAAACAAACACTGCATACCTATTAATAAGTTTATTCCTTCAGCCTACTTAATTTGGTAGAGCTCATGCACATGGAGGGAATCTAAAATCAGAGTACATGTTTTGTATGTACTTTTATTGTCATGTCTTAACCAAATAGACTGATGCATATCAGAGAGAAACATGTATTTGTGACTTTCATTGACATTTTTTGCTTTAAACAGTGAACTGTAAAATTTCTTATATTACTATCATCAAAAGCTAAAAAAATAATTTTTCTAACCAATAAATATAAATAAATTAGATTTGAGGTTACATTTAACTGGGAAATTAATGAAGGCTCATAAAGTCAATATTAATCATAATAATTTGTGAAAATAAAACCAGTTTAGGAGAATAGTACCTGACCTTTGATCCACTACTTTGTTTTGGATAGAGTTTCATTTAAACTCATTGGTATGCATATGTATATGTATATGTATAATGTACATACCCATTCATTCATTGATTCATTCCTTCAGTGGAAGATGAATTACAAATGTGAAGATCTAGCCTGAAGTGTCTGCTGACTCAATTCAGTGTTTAAACAATCTTAACTTATTTAATGATAGTTTGCTTATAAATTTCTGCCAAAATGGATCTTTAAAACTTATACCATTTTTCACAAAGTGAGTTGTTTTCTGCCCTCAAATTTATTAAATAATTATAAGAAGGGGTGATTTTGACCTGAACATCCAAGTGAATATATTCATATGCATACATATATTTGATACTTTATTTGACTCAGCTGTGTTTGGTCAGCAAATGTCATAAGGAATAGACTGAACTGTGCACAATATTTACCTCAAGCCAAAATGTTTTCCTCATATGCCTAATATCAGCTTTAGGGATAATGAGGTAGCCTTTTCTGTGAATCATCAATCTGGTCTGCCCAGGTCCTACTCCCATATATTTTGAAATACTCTTGTATTTAATCTTTTCTCACCTTACTCCACCCTACCCTTACATAAAGATGTTTTCACATTATACTTCTGGTTTTAAGAACAGTTTGAGTATAACACATCCATAAGCTACAAGGCATAAATCTTGATTGCCTGATTCTCTATCCCCTTCCAAGGACTCTCTTACAGACCTGAAGGTTTCTCTCACAGATCTTCACCAAATCAATATTAAGCTCTTCCTTCTTTGGTTGCAAAATGCCATGAAAACTCATTATATAACAGTTTTTTAATAGATTCATTAACTTTAAACTTATGTATTGCTTATGTAAAAGGTATTTTCATTGTTCAACTGATTTTTATAATACTTTAAAATATTTTTTTAGTGTATGTTTATTTTTGAGAGAGAGACAGAGTTAGAGCAAGGGGTGGGGGCAGGAGACAGAGCAACACAGAATCTGAAGCAGGCTCCAGGCTCTGAGTTGTCAGTAAAGAGCATGACATGAGCCTTAAACTCAAAAACCACAAGCTCATGACCTGAGCTGAATTTGAACACGTAACCGACTGAGTCACCCAGGCGCTCCCATTCAACTGATTTTGATTTCCCTTGACAGAATTATTTGGGTATTTGGTGTTTGAACATCATCTCTTTCCTCCAAATTTATGGAAATATTTTGCCAATTGATCTTTGCAATATGTGGCAGATATTTCAGAAACAAAGTAAAAAAGTAAGAGATAGAGACATCTGGCTGGCTCAGTCAAGGAGTAGGCAACTCTCTTGGGGTCATGAGTTCAAGCCCCACATTAGGTGTAGAGATTACTAAAAAAATTAATTAATTAATACATTAAAAAAAGAGATCTCATCCTCATTTACAGCACAAAATACAAAACTAAAACAATTGATGACCCATACATAATGCCTTGGTACATATTAAAATCACAGCAGTATTTGTTGCACCCTGCTCCAACAAGGTTCCTCCTAGCTATTCCTTGAATATATCACTTGGGAGACACATTTCTGCTTTAGTCTCTTTATTTATATATTTGCTCTTTTACCAAATATTCATTTGATTTATTCTGTTAACCTCTCTGAGGTCTTTTCTCAGATATTAACTTCTAAATAAGGGGTTGGCAGACCATCAATTTGTACTTCAACTTGCCCCTCTTCTACTATGTCTAGCATTTCTAAACTCTCTTTGCTCTTCTATATTTTATTTTTCAATATAATGTATCATCAACTTACATACTACGTATGATACTTAAAATATTATGGCTTATATAAAATAGTTATTATGGCTAACAATAAGGCCTATTGTTTAATTATCTGGTTCCCTCATTGAATGTACTCTCACTGAGAGTAGAAATCCTTGCCTTTTTGTTAAGTAACACATTTTAAGGATTCAGTAAATATTTTTTGGCTAAATGAATAAATAATCTATCAAGATTATTGAGTAATTAGACTTTGTTTAAATATATTTATAATCAAATGTATCCCTATTGTTTAGGATATAACAGATAATGGCTAAAACGAAACCTAAGATAAGAAAGAAAGCTTAATATAGAACCCAGGATAATATTAGACAAAATACATACTTGTCTAATTTCAAACAGAAAGTGAATTTGGACTTCAAATTAACATTGGAAGTTGAGCACATGTTTTATATATATTCCCTTATGAAACTCAGGTTGAGAGGAAATAAAGCTAATCCTACTTCAAAAAAGTTTAAGAGGATAAAGCAATAGACGAGTAATATTTTGGAAAGTGACAATAATATGAAGAAATTAGCAGAGAAAAAAACCTGAACACCAAACCAGAACAAGTAAATTCTAATAAGGAGCAAATTGAGTTTCTCTGTTGAAGCCCCCAAATCCCCAAGCTTTGGATGCACCTGATAACTAGGAAGAAAATGATGGAGGTATGACTGAAACAGAGATTTTTTAGAAAGTCTATGTAAGAAACAGACTGTATTGTCTTCCCCCTGCCGTCAAACATGCGTCTTCTAAATATGGAGCAAATTGACTGTTTACTCTCAGTGCCTGGCTTATTGTGAGAAGAAATTTAGCTAGAAGATACAAACTCAGGGATCTCAGTCAGAGAGGAGTACAGGGAAAAGCAAGTTCTGAAAAGAGTGAGGTTAAATGAACATCTTTATACTGAATGATTAAAATTTCTAACTTCCCTGGGACTACTCAGTTTTGGAATGATGGTAGTCACACATTAAAATCCACTCTCGTCCATCACTCCACATCAGTCAGCAACTAAATCGTTCCAGAGAAAAGACTAATGTATGCTCACATTTGGGGAAAACCCCGCCCAGATATCCTAACAGTTGGCAAGTCCCTGGCCACCCCCATATTTCCATAAAGTTTATAGTTAGCTATTTAGTGCCTCTGATTTTACATGAGTAGACATTCAAAAATATCTGGGGTTTTGAGGAATGACAGTGAGAAACAATATAAAACTAGGGGAGAAGTTCTTGAATAAAAAAGCGGTGGTAATCTTTAAGAATATAGTATACTCAACATAGTGAGATACGTTTATTCATGAAATAATTAGTTGTTTAAAAAGAAGACATAAAAAACCTCTTTAATATTAAAATATGAGTTAAGGGGTGCCTGGAAGGCTCAGTTAAACATGAGGCTGTTGAGTTTGATTTTGGCTCAGGTCATGATCCCAGGATGATGAAATCGAGGCCTGCATTGCCTGGCCTCATCTATGCTGAGTGTGGAGTCTGCTTAAGATTCTCTTTCTCTTTCTTTCTCTCTCTCTCACCTCTTTTTCTCTCTCTTTCTTGTGTGTACAAGTGATCTCTCTCTCTCTCTCTCTCTCTCTCTTTCTCTCTCCCCTGCCTCTCTCCCTTCTGAGTGCTCCCTCTCAAATTAAAAATAAAAATCTTATATCACTAAGATTAAATACAAGCAATACTGTAGAAATTATAGCAAAGCCAACAGCAAAAAAATATATATGTGCAAAATTGTAAAGAAAAATTAGAAAAGTAGAGTCTGATCTAACATATAACTAGTAGAAATCCCAGAAGGAGAGAACAGAGAAAATGGAGGAAAGAACATCATCAAAAGCCAATACCAGGAAGTATCTTAGGCTAAAGGGAATAGCTTTCTAGACTGAGGGTATCCAGAAAAAATAAGGAACAAATGATTCATGTAGAGTATGTTATTGCAACTGAAATTGTGGAAGTCTGAAATTTTATCCACTTGAATGTCAGTCTGCCTGTCTGACTGAGAGATGGAATCTTTTATTACTCGTGGCAATTACACCAGTCGGAGTAGTATCAAAATATCAGTTCTCCACACCTCAGTTCCCCAAGAACAATTCAAAGGACAGGGCCTGCTCTACCCT
Source organism: Suricata suricatta (assembly GCF_006229205.1). Classification (NCBI taxonomy): domain Eukaryota; kingdom Metazoa; phylum Chordata; class Mammalia; order Carnivora; family Herpestidae; genus Suricata; species Suricata suricatta. The sequence continues at coordinate 36,070,792 of NC_043704.1, read as the reverse complement.
GCATGTGCAGTAGAGTTGCATCACAAGAAAACAAAACAAAAACAAAAGCAAAAACAAACCTCTCCAAACTCTCGTAGTTTGTACAGGGAGGATAGGACATTTGGCCCTCCTACCTCTGGCGAGATTGAAAGAGGGAGGAGAGTAAGGAAGGCCTCTCTAGAAAAATACGAAAATCTCTGCCTTTACTTCATCTCTTTGTAACCTGAAAAGTTCCGTCAGAAAAGAGAAGACTTTAAATCCCCCAGAGAAATAGTCAATTTCTAATGTCCAATGCATGTTTGCTTTTCAAGCGTACCTTCAACTTTGGTTGTCAGTAATCCTTGTTTAGTAAATCACAATCAGTGTAAAAATATTCATGGAGCATTGTCTTTCCACACGTATTTTCACATTTCTGAAAAGGAGAGATAAAACGAAGATGCTACTAAAGAGGGGAAAAATAAAAGATAAATATATGTAAACAGTTGTGCTTACATGGCATTTGGTTCTCCAACAAAAGCATCAGAAGTGAGATGTCAAGGGCACAATGCCTTCCAAGATCTAAAGAAAAATGATTTTCAACTGGGATTCTTTATTCAGGAAAAGCTTCAATTAAAAGTGATGGTAAAATAGAAATATTTTCAAGCTTACAGTATCTCAAAAATGTAACATTTATGCAAATCATCATCAGTACTTTTGTGGAAGCCACATTCTAGCAAAATGAAGGAGAAAACTGATCCAAAGAAGAAGATCAGGAAGAGGAAGAGGCAGCTGTGCTGCTGGCCTACAGACTAGAGCACAAATAGGGGCAAAGGCATGGAGGGCGCCAGGAGGACTGACTCCAGGAAAGAAAATTAATTGGAACTGATACATCACCTGATGTGCTTCTCCATGTGGGAAATTGTATTCTGATAGAAAGTTTGGAAGAATTATAAATAGCAATATAAAATACCCAGTAAATGAAAATTGAAGTAAATAACTGTAGGAAAAAAATGTACAGAAAGAAAATGGTGTCATGATACACTGCTTGGCACAATGCTAGAAATGTAAAGACACATCAGCATGTTTTGAATTCTTATTCCAACACTCATTCACAATTTTGTGGAACTACATTGAATAGTTTCATTAAACTCCCTGGGTAAGTTTCCTAATATAAAAAAATGAGAACAATTTACCTAACTTATATGTATATTGTGAACCATAAATGATATAATGCGTGCTAAGTGATTAGGAATGTTTTAAATGTTCAGGGATGCCTGGGTGGCTCAGGTGGTTAAGTGTTTTACTCTTGGTTTATTAGGTTTAGGTCATGATCTCATAGTTTGTGACTTTGAGTTACACATCAGAATCCACGCTGTTAGGGACAGTCTGCTTGGGATTCTCTCTCTCCTTCTCTCTCTGCTCCTTCCCTGTTTGGTCCCTCTCTCTCTTGCAAAATAAATACACATAACTTTTTAAAATGGAATGTTGGGGTGCCTGGGTGGCTCAGTCGGTTAAGCCTCTGACTTCGGCTCAGGTCAGATCTCACGTTCGTGGGTTCGAGCCCTGCGTCAGGCTCTGTGCTGACAGCTAGCTCAGAACCTGGAGCCTGCTTCCAGTTCTGTGTCTCCTTCTCTCTCTGCCCCTCCCCCTCTCATGCTCTGTCTCTCCTGTATCAAAAATTAATAAAACATTAAAAAAATTTAAAATGGAATGTTGTAAGTAGTCAGGAAATATTAGGTGAATTAGTGGCAGTGGTAGAAGTAATGACAGTAGTAGCACTTAACTTTTTTTTTCACCAGAACCGATTTTTTTCTTTTTTAAATATTAGAATCATCTCCTGAGATTTACTCTAATGACACAGTTAATTAACTGATGATACTGTGGAGGAATTATTCTGCCATGTCTTTATTTATATAAATAACCACAAGTATGATTTCTATTTCTATTTGGAAATAATGATCATATAACACAGTTTTCATGGATTTGTACAAATTATTTATGGAAAAATATATAAGCTTTTCATATTACTATAATTGATCTCTTTCTTTTTGTCAGCAATACCATTGATTCTCCAACATTGTCATTAGTTGTGGTGTTTAGCATAAAGTAAGAAAAGCTCAACTGATAACTCTTTTTGAAGCCTGGAGGATAGGGATGATATTTTCAACATTCTGGGACATTAAATCAATTTTTAGAATTACATACATAGCATTTTTGAATTTGGGAAACTTTTTTTATTGACATGCTTTGACATAAAATTTCATTCCTTTCAAAACCTCAGTAATGGTAGTTGCATCCATCCAAACTCCTTTTTTTAAGGCTATTCTCTCTAAGGAACTTCTTCCAATTAAGCATTATGGAAAGATTAAACACACATTTTTTTTCACAGATATAAGCAAAAAACAAATTACTTCCTGTGAAATCTATAATACATTTTAATTGGATCCAAAACAATGAAGCATAAATATGCATCAGGATCACAAAGATGAGCTGTCCTTGTCTCTAGGGAAGGCACAAGTATAGATTGATGTATAAAGTTCAATGCCATGGATTCACTCCCAGAGGGTAAAAACATATCTTATTTGATTGTTTTCCAGTGAATTTGGCAAGATTAAACTAACAAAGTATAGATAATGCACTGGGAACATTCAGATAAAAATAGTTGCAGTGTATTGTAATAAACATTATAATTGATACATCTAATGTATTTTAAAACTCCTCTCATAATATTCTGTACTCCACACTAAATTAAGTAACTTTTAAGATGAAGTTAACATCAACTACTTTAATAATGTAGCTCTAATCTTTCCTTGTGAATGTCAAAAGATAGAGTAAGAAAGACAATAATTCTGATTTTTTTTTTAACCAAGTGATTTCCCAGATGCAGTTTTTAAGGACAAGCAAGGAGCAATGATTGGGAAAGTATCCCTTTAACTGGAATTCAAAGCATGTCAAATTATTTAGTGTTTTGGTTTAAATGTACCTTCACTAAATGTCCCAAACAGAGTTTTGTATAACTTTATTAACATTTCTATTTTATCATTTATGAATTGGTATTGTTAAGTTTGTTATAGACTTTTCACTTTCTTCCACTTACCTTCTATTCTGAGATTAAGAAATGTATCTCCAACTTCTTTTGATCCACCCAAAATTAGATGAGTTATGTGTAATAGATGCAAAATAAATGCTTGGTAGAGGAAGAAAAGTGAATAGAGATGGGTATTTTAGACACTCATCTTAATATATGAGAGAGTTTCTAGTGTTGAATCTCCAACAAGTAGAAATATAAAATTTAAATTTTTTTTGAGAGACAGACAGAGACAGCATGATCAGAGAATCAGAGAGAGAGGGAGATACAGAATCGGAAGCAAGCTCCAGGCTCTGAGCTAGCTGTTAGCACAGAGGCTGATGGGGGGCTCGAACCCACAAACCGTGAGATCATGACCTGAGCCAAAGCTGGATGCTTAACCGACTGAGCCACCCAGGCGCCCCTAAACTTTAAACAAACCCAGATTTCAGTTACAAATACCTAAATATTTGAATTTTTCACTTAATACCTTTGGAGAGCTCTTTTTCTCAAAATGAATTCCATTTAGCCAAGTCAGATGGATATATTTCTGTCTTGAATCTACTCCAAGTCTCAGCAGTATATTAAAAAATAGGTGAACTGTCATCTCACTCTTTATAAAACATTCTTCTATCTTAGCTTCCATGACTGAACATTTAGGGACCTCCTTATTTTCTTTTGCTAATTTTTACTCCTTTAAATTCATCAAGGTTTAGTTTTGAACCTTTTAATTTTCACTACATAAATTCTTTTCCTTTGTGATATTTTCCCTGGTCTTGCACTCTTATTGATGACTTTCATCCTGTTTCCTTGGACTAGAATCCATCATTGATTTGACATCTCCATTTTAAAATCTAGCAGATCAAACTTATGTTGAAAATCGATCATTTGATTATCAACCTTTACTGTATACCAGTTGTTTGAATCCAAACCCTAGGAATCATTCTTAATTTCTGCCATTCCTTATCCCTCATATCGAATCTATTAGCAAGTCATCCAGGTCCATCAGAAATATTAAGTTCAAATCCATTAGCTTCTCTATTTTCTATCTTCTTCTTTCATCCCTGATTTCAAGCCAAGATTTTCTTACCTCTACCTTGAAAATAGTCTGCTATCATGCTCCCTGCTTCAATCCTTAACCATTTTTCTGTACAGAAGATAGAGGGTTTTTAAAGCATAAAAAATAGTCTGCTATCATGCTCCCTGCTTCCAACCTTAACCATTTTTCTGTACAGAAGGTAGAGGGTTTTTAAAGCATAAGTCAGATGTGTCAGGGCACCTGGGTGACTCAGTTGGTTGTGTCCAACTTTGGAGCAGGTCACGATCTCACAGTTTGTGTGTTTGAGCCCAGCATTGGTCTCTGTGCTGACAGTTCAGAGTCTGGAGCCTGCTTCAGATTCTGTGTCTCTCTTTCTCTCTGCTCCTCCTCTGCTCATGCTCTCTCAAAAATAAATAAAAATTAAAAAAAATTAAAGCATAAGTCACATGTCAGACAGTGCCTTTGTAATTTACAGCCTTTTAAAAAACAGTTTGTTTATTTATTTATTTATTTATTTATTTATTTATTTATGTATTAAGAGAGAGAGAGAGAGAGAGAAAGAGAGAGAATGAGTTGAGGAAGAGCAGAAAGAGAGGGAGGGAAAGAGAATCCCAAGCAGGCTCTGTGTTTATAAGAGCAGAGTCCAACATGTGGCTTGATCCTTTGAAGCAGAAGACTATGACTTGAACCAATATCAAGAGTCACACTTAACCCACTGAACCACCCAGACATCCCTCTACTTTACAACCTTTTAAGAGGTATGTGATACACTAAGAATACCGTCCATATTCCTTACCTAGATGATTCTAGATTTCCTCTGTTTATGTCTCTAAGATCATCTTCAACTGTTATCATCCTCAGTCACCAAAATCAGGACACACTGCTTTTAGGAATTTCAAGAACTTTCTGGATTCAGAACTTAGCTGATTTTCTATTGGAATGTTCTTTGTTTGAGTCTTTGCATAATTAACTTTTGGTCTTATTCAGGTCTTAGTTAAAATGTTACTTCTGAAATAAGATTGCCAGAGTAAAACACAGGATCCTCAGTTAGATTTGAACTTCAGTTAAATAATATTTCTTAGTGTTACTAACGGTTGGTTATTAGAAATTTAGATTTGACTGGTGTTCTGTTTTTGTTTTTGTTTTTGTTTTTATTTTTGTTTTCTCTCTTTTTGGCACATAGTAGGCATTCAATACATAATTCAATAATAATAAGTTAAATCAATGTACTGATTTGAAAAGTGTGCCAGAGTAGAGCCCAGGGGCCGTATTCCAGCCGAGCCTCTTACACTTGCCTGCTATGAGTTTGTTTCATCTCTGCATCGAGATAAACAAAACCAGTTCTTTCTGCTTCATGGAGTAGTTGAAAAGCCTAAATCTTTTGTTTGTTATATTTTTATATTTTCTATAGTGTTAAAAGTAAATATGTAACATTATGAAAACAAAATGCATGTATAATAGTAATTTTAACTGACCAGTTTGCCTGCTGACATGTGATAAGTTAGAACATAGAAGTTGCACCTGAATGCAATTCAAGACTAAAGATATAGCTTTACTAGGTGAAATAATCTGTAAAACACTATTTAAAGAAAATGTAGACTATGTATTTTATTTACTTAAACATCCCTGCTATCATCTTGAAAATAATCAACCCAAGGTTGTATGGAACTGAATTGAATGTGGTGTACGTTTTCCTGACTCTTCATTAGTCACTGAGAGAACAAGTGTCACACTAAAATTTTAGTTCAATAAGTAGAAGAACTAACTGCTGTAAATGTGTGAACATCACAGATATGCAGTAAAGAGGGAAGGTACTGTTGTAAAAGCCTGTGGAGCCCAGAAGGGATAAGTCTATAGGAAAGATATACAGTCACATATTCCCATATACTCTGGGCTATTTTCCAACTGAACTTGCGGAATGAGACAGCTGTGCCCTTTAATCTGTTCCCTTTTGCCTCTTTATATGGTTAGTTCCAAATGAGATATTTTGCCTGGTGCTTCTATTGTCACTTTATGAATTCATGCCTAGTTCTGTGGAAGCACAATGTGTTGGTTTAGTATTTAGTGATCTCTCACAATATGTTGAATGATACAGAAAATACACACAACATGGCTGGCCCTCAATTTCTAGGAATTTATATTTTAAAGTCAAGTACTACACATATCTGCTGCAAATATATATTATATACATAAGCATATTCTATTATTTCAAGTGATTATTTTGACATTGTATTTGTCGAGTATGACAAATCAGTGTAAGTTCTTTGAGAGAAATGAGTGATCAATAGTTTTAATGAAACCAAACTCTTTAGCCAGTATAATTAGATTTTTGACGGCTTGCTGTCAGAAGTTTTGTAATGAAATTGCTATTAGACAACATATATTTGGTAAACATTTTACTGAAAAGAAATGAACCAAAGGTCTTCTTTCAAAATCTGTGGTTACCAGACAATTTTTTTCTCTTCAGAAATTTATTCTCAAGGTGCAGTGTTTACAAAGAAAAATAAAAATTGTTTCCTAATTGATGTCATTAACAGTTGAAATGTGGGTGAACAGAAAATTAAATCACAATGAGATAAAAGGAAAATATCTGTGTTTCAACATTGTGGCTGACACTTTAAGCTATTAATTAATCTATCCCTTATGTTTTGAGATAAGTATAATTAACATCTTTCTTAGAAAAGGTAACTGAAGTTTCTGAAAATAAGTAATTTTTAATTCAAATTCTTACATCAAACAAGTTACCTAGACAGAAATCAAAACCCGTCTTGCTCACTCCAAACTGAAATTCTTCAGTAGTATTTTCCTAAGGAAATGTAAGACAACAGATATGAGGGCACCTTGGATTCAAAGCGAGATTTGAATAAATAATGTACTACTGTGATTTAGAATGTAAGTGAGCAGTTGGGAAAAACATGTTCATGCAATTGTGTTTCTTTTTTTTTTAATGTTTATTTTTGAGAGAGAAGGAGAGAGGGACCGGGGGAAGGGCAGAAGGAGAGGGAGACAGAGGATCTGAACGAAATTCATAGCACAGAGCCTAATGTGGGGTTTGAACCTACAAACCAAGAGATCTTGACCTGAGCCTAAGTCAAATGCTTAACTGTGCCCCTCAATTGTGTTTCTAAATTTCCCCAAATCTCTAAACAGAAACAGACAGAGCCATTAAGCTAACAATAGAGAACAAAGTATTTCAATAAAACTAGTGACATAATATGTTCAAATGCCTCAGAATATAAGGGGATTTTCTAAACTACTTTATTAGAAGGAGACCAACACTATAGCCATGAATTAGACATTTTGGTAAGTCTATACATAGTGATGGTGGAGAAAGAACTAAGACTCACAAAGAAGAAAATCATAAATGAAATACATTTCTAATCCCTTATGGAAAAAACTCTGCCTTCAGCAATGTAATGATTTCTAAAAAAATCCTTTTTTATTGAAATTGAAACCAGCGAATATAATCAAATTGATGCTATAAAAACACAGACACAAATTATTTCAAATATTTTTTTCAGATAATTACCAGAATATACACTAGAACAGTAATAAAAAAAACTAAACTGCATCTTAGTCTTCCTTTTAGCAAGAATGGTGATATTTTGAAATATTAATATATAAATACAGGTTAAAGCTAGTAAGGAATGCTGGAAAAGTCATGAAGAGAAAAAAATTTTGTCTGTAAGCCAAATAAATACAAACAAAACTAGAGGAAATTAATGAACGTTAAACTGGGATTGTGAAAAGAAATAAAGACATGATGTGTTTTTCTATTTTTCTAAATAGTATTTCCTGACTCTGTCTTTTTAAATATTCTGAAATCATGATAAATCAGTAATAATGAACACACTAAGTCTTCAGATTGTTGATCTTTAAATGTGATTAAAAGAACAAGAGCTCTTTGGAGAAATGGTGAATATAGATCTGGGTCAGGAAATAGAAAAGATGTTCCTGGACATTTTGTTTTGCCAGAAAGCATGGAAAATATCAATGTCCCTAAAAGAACACAGGTCCCAACTTGAAGGGGTAGTCACTGGACAACTATTAGACAATTGGAGCATCAAACAAAATGTTGATTGTAAGTCATCAAAACATATGCAATTAGTTATTCTAAAAAAAAGAAGATGCAAATTATGTACAACTCAATTTCAGTTTAACTGTAGCTGATGAGTAATAGTTCTTAAATGAGGGTTTAAAGGTAACAATAATAGAAACAGTAATAGAAAATCATCATTTGCAACCCCTAATGAAATAATTAACCTCAACAAAATACATCAGTAGTTACCAAAACAGGTGGGATATATTGTGACAGAGAACAATGAATAAGTCAGTATGACCACATCAGAAGTCACTGGTCAAATTTAACATGAGTAAATGTTAAAAAAATCAGAGACCATGTGCCACCCAATTTGCTGCAACATACATAGAATTGTTAACATGAAGTATTTTTGCCCAGAAAGGAAATATAATATTAATAAGACCTTTAGATTCAACTAGCAGTGTGTAAGAAATATAAACAGTAAATGTACATGTTAGAAAATACCATAAACTTGAAATCTGCTAAATGCTGCAGAACAAATTTTCCATCTTCTTCAACTAATAAACAGCATAAAAGATTAGGGCAGATAAATCTGTTTTAGAATAAAGGAGACAAAAATATGAAACGTCATTGGGTGTGTCCAAACAAGAGGTGCAAATGGACAACAGGTACATGAGACGATGCTCTATATCATGAATCATCAGGATAATCAAAGTCACCATGTCGCCTCACACCTGCTAGAATAACCATTACTGAAAAGACAAGAGATAAATGCTGGAGGGATATAGAGAAAAGGCAACTCTTGTGCACTGTTGGTAGGAAAGTCAATTGGTGCTGTCACTATAAAAAGCCAGTATGGAGGTTCATCCCATTTCTGGGTAGATACTCAAAGGAAACAAAACCATTATTTTAAAGATATATCTGCACGACCATTGCAGCATTATTTGTAATAGCCAAATTATGTGGCAAAATATAAATACCAGGATCAAAAAGTGATTACCTTCCTCTCTGTCTCTGTCTCTCTATATATCCAGATTTGATGTTACATATCATATAAAAGAAAGGTGAATATATGTAAGAGTAGACCTTAAACGTTCTCCATTGAAAAAGAAGGAAATAAGTAAATGTGTGAGGTGAGTCTTAATTAACTCAAGAGAGGGAAATCCTGTCACAAAGTACAGGTGATGATGTATATAAATCATCACTTGGTATATTTTAAATATCTTACAATTTTAATTGTATCTAAACAACAAACTGAAAAAATAATATATTAAGCACATATAAACTCGTTCAGATTTTGATTCAAATATCAAATGCAAAAATAAATTTTTACAAACTAAATACAGGAATTTGAACAGAATCAAAATCTAGCATTGAGTAAATACTATTTTTTGTTTGTTTTTTCCCTGTTATTACTTTTTAATTTTTTAAAACATTTTTTAATTTATTTTAGATAGAGAGAGACAGACAGACAGTGTGAGCGGTCAGAGAGAGAGAGGGAGACACAGAATCCAAAGACAGGCTCCAGGCTCTGAGCTAGCTGTCAGCATAGAGCCCAATGTGGGGCTCAAACCCATATACTGCGAGATCATGACCTGAGCCGAAGTCAGGTGCTTAACTGACTGAGCCACCCAGGAGCCCCAAGTAAATATTGTTAATTATACTGACTGCAATAACTTGTGAGATTGCTTTTTAAAGTATGTTTTTGTTGGAAATGAATGATGCCTGTATGCAATAGAGGCACATTAAAACCATATGTAGGATTTGTTTAAGACTAAACTAGCAAAAAAAAAAAAAAGAAATAATTTTAGCAACTGAAAGAAATTTTTCAAAATAATGATGTCATGAGAGCTCAGTGTGAGGGTTTATGACACTATTGTCTTATTTACAAACTTTTAACATATGAAAAACTATAATGGGAAATTTTTAAAAAAGGAGTTAATAAGCTCCTCTCTATGGGTGAGTCTTTCTAAAGCTACACCTTGATAATTGCTACTCAGTTTGACTTGGACTGACAAAAGTTCAGGTAAGAAAATAAATATTTAGGAAAACCTCTGGAGCAAGTCATTATAAATGAGAGTTTATAAAGATAGACAATAATAATGTTAATAAAACAGATATAATGTCTTTCCTATATACATTTTGATTATTTGGTCTGATTATTATTAATGGTCGTACTATTTGTGAAGAGAAAACCAATAAAAGCACTCCTCACCGGGTGCTACATCGCCACTGCGTCTTGTGAGTTTGTTTTTGCTTTTGGGAGTCATATTTTGACTTCTCACTCATAAAGCTGGTTTCATCTCTCAATTATCTTTGTCCCACTCCTTTTTTCCATCAAGTTTAAGACTTGACATCTCCATGAAACATTTCCTGACCCGTACAGTTGCCATTATTCTCCATTTTCTTTGCTCTCCTTAAATAAGTAATATACAATTTAATGCTATATTTACTACGATATCACTATTTAATTACATATTGCCTTATGCTATTTTAATAACTCATGAATTATATTTTTCTCCTGCTACTATAAGAACCATAAATTTAGTGTTTAGTCTTGTATTGCTTGTTTTGTGTTAACATTATATGTATAGTAGTTTTTTTCTCCATACAGTTACTTGAATCCATTTTATTATCTAGCCTTGTATTAGGTTTTCAATGAATATTTATGCAGGGAATAATTTTCAACAATTTCAAAGAAAAGATGATAAAATATTTCTAAACCATACCAAACACCATTCTAGGTTCTTTACCTGAGTATTATTACATTATTTCGCCAGGTTTAGAGAAGGGGAAACTAATGATCTGAAAATCCATGCAATTTTCTAAGTGCTGTTAATAAATGGAGAAGCTGAGATTTGAGTCTAACATTTGACTGACTACAAGTTTTTTTTAATTGTTTTTGTTGTCTTTGTATGTGTGGAAGTAAAAAGAAACAGAAAAATGTAGGTATAATAACAGTAACACTTTGGTGGTATGAAATTCTTTTCGTACATAAGAATGTTTTGTTCTATTTTCACACAAAATTCTTTTTTCTTTTCAAGAGTTTTGTTTTTTTAAGTCATTTTTCTTTCTAAAACCTGTTGCCGTCTTATCCATACACATTTGCTTAGCCTTATGTCTGGATCAGTGGCACACCACAGGAACATATGAGTATGATATCTTTGAATTTTCAATTAAAAATTGTAGTTTGCAATCAAGCCCCAGGAGATTAATACTCTCATGCTAAGACCCAGGACAGTGTGAATATCACCAGTATTTTCTTTTCTATTAATGTATCCACTAATTTATCTGTAATATTCTCACTTAATTCAAAGTGTCTCTGTGAGAAAGCACCTCTAGTTTCTTTACCCTCAGGAAAATGAACAATGTGTAGCAAAAAATAAATAAATTTTCTTCATAAAAAAGATACTCAAAATCCCTAGATTTCGCTCTGGGATTGTCAGTAATTGTGCAGTCCATGAAATGTGTCTACTCTCTCTTGCTTCCTCTCCTGCCGAGCCCATTTTACCTTCGATATATAGGTGTGACATACTCCCCATTACTTGCCCCGTCCTTGGTCCAGTGGGCAAAGGCTCTCCTTTGCTTTCCTCTGCTCTCAGTCCCACTGGCCCCATATAGTGCGGGGTCATGTCACTAAATGGTGAAGGTATAACAGACCCGGGGAATGATAAGCTATAACTGGAAAAAGAAGATGATGCTCCTCCACTCATATTTTTTGGTTTTTGAGAACCTTCAGCAGCTTACTTACAGCTTATTTTCTCCCATGCTTCATTCATACTTTCCTAAAGCTCTTCCAATACGTTCGCCTTCCTGAACCCAAATCATTTGATATTTTGTTCCCACAATTAATGGGGGCTCACAGTTTTCCTTTACCCTTTATGCTTCAAGCTAACACCTGAAAATGAAAATAAGACTCATTTTTCCATTTTAAATCAGCCCACAGTAAATTAGTATCATCTAGCTACTGTAGGAGAGCCAAAGAAGAATAGAATGTAATGAATATGTAGCTTTAATTATCAGAGTGTCAACCATTTTGAAAATTCACTAGACAAACTGCAGAGGTTTTAATGATCTATACTTCCCTCAGCATCAGCATTCATGGAGTCTCTTCCATTTTCCACTGAAATAATTGGTTTGCAAAGAAAATAGAATACAGTATCAATATAGTTTTTTTATAATCAGTATACTATATATATTTTCTATATTCAATGGAATACAGAATTTTGTAAGTAATTCTCTAAGTCCATTTACAAAAGAACAACCTCCATGGAGGATTGGAACCTCTATGGAAGATACTACTGCAGTCCTGGGATCACTCTTTTATTTATTTATTTATTTATTTATTTATTTATTTATTGTTTATTCTTGAGAGAGAGCGAGCATGCAAGCAGTAGAGGGAGAGAGAGGCTCTTAAGCAGGCTGGGCACAGATCATGACCTGAGTTGAAATCAAGAGTCAGACATTAAACTGACTGAGCCACCAGGCACCCCTCAGGATCACCTTCTTTATAATGACATGGTCTCATCCTGTCAAAGCTTGACATGTGTGGTTTTCTAACTGAAACAATTGGGTCTCTCATTTTTATCCACAATGTATAGAAAAAAATCTTAAAACATAATAAAGTTTAGTAAATATTAAATTAATGTATAATACCCATGCCTTAAGTATTTGTTGATGGTAAAAATATTAATTTTACTATTTTTGTGATTCATTATGTAGTTCAAAATTATGTATTAAAAATCTGAAAAATGAAGAGTGTTAGGGAAATCAGCATTTTGGACCTTCTTTGAATCATGGTGTTTTCATATTGAGCAAGTATTCTACATCTCTTTTTTATAATATAACTATGACACTAACAAACTGAAGATTTGTTCCCAGCAGTGTCATAGGTTCTGTCTCAGCTACTTAATTCATTTATATTTCATTTGTTTTATTTTATGAGACTTTTGCATTTTGAGAACAGTTAAGATATCTAATTCATATCTGTATAACCTCCATCACCTAGTTTCATGTAATGGACAAGAAAAACGCTCAATATTTATAGATTGAATGTATATATATTTTTTAAAGTAAGTATGTTGTCAAATGTTCTGCCAATCTAAAAAAATTTCATGTAATTGGATGTTTAATATTATAGTGAATTATATAATTGTCTCTAACATACTTGGCTGATTAAATATATAGGATATATATCTTAAGTATTAGGGCTCCAAATAGCCCACTGATGGCTAGCTTCCTACTGTACTCATAATGACTCGGGTTATCTTGAGTCTCTCTTTTGTATATTTATAAAGGCGTTTTTAAAATATTTATTTATAAAGGATAATTTCAACATTACTTGAACTTTTTGGGATTATCTTGTGTTCATATTTCATCTTTATAGGATGAAAAAGCAGATGTTACTATTAGTTTTTGGTATTATTAACTATTAAAATATCCAGATGGGAAATCAAGAAACTTCCTCTACATTTAGGGTACAGAGTCTCAAATCATGATTTCAAAGTTACTTAATGATCTCTATAAAGATGTATATGACTATGTAGCATACTATTTATTCTATTTTACTCACAGTTGCATTGTACATCCTTATACTTACTTGAATTATTAAATGAGGTGATCAGTTCAAGATTCACTTATCTTTAGGGGCATCTGGGTGGCTCAGTTGATTATGCATCTGACTTCAGCTCAGGTCATGATCTCAGCATTCCATGAGTTTGAGTCCTGAGTCAGGCTCCATGCTGACAGTTTAGAGCCTGGAGCCTGCTTTGGATTCTATATCTCCATCTCTTTTGCCACTTTCCTGCTCACACACACTCTGTCTCTCTCAAAAATAAATATTTAAAAGTTAAAAAAAGATTCACTTATCTATATAAGATATTTTAGAAAATATCTTAATAAGCTATGATAACTGAAATTTGAAACAAACCTTATAATACTTGGTGTTAATATTGTATATTTCAATGGTAAAAATGCAGTGTATTTGTGACACTCACAAGTTTGGAAAAGCTTAGGTTCAGGAGCAAAATTCTCTATGTGGATTTAAAAAAAAACTACATAGGATACATTGACTATAGTTTCTTTATTAGGTCATATTGAATCAATGACAAATTTCTGCTCTGGGTCTGTTTATAAAGTAGTGTATAACTTACATGCTGAAATATTTGGGAGTAAAGTCTTAAAATGTTTACAAAAAGCTTCAAATGATTCTGAAAACAATAAAGAGAGAAATGGACCAGAGGAAAAATGTGTGAATATGACTGAAGGAAAATATATACATTTTTTTTCATCATTTGGGCAGGTTTGGGAATTTATAAGGAAAATGCTAGGTAGAAAAGCTTACACTATCTGTCTAGAATAATGTGTGAAAATGAGACAACTGTTAATTTTTTCCATTAGTTTGGAAACTTACTAATTGCACATCACAGAATTTCTTAATGAAAAGTGTTCATAATATACATGGAATTAGCACAATACAGTTATCACAAATGCCAGGGAGTTTTTCACAAGCTCTTGATATGAATATTTGCATTTTTAAAATATCTTTTTCTGCTATTAAAGAGCCAAAGTTAGATAAATAAGTTTTCATAATTCCCCACTGTGTTTTACATAAGTCAGTCTAAATAATCTTGGGACTCTTTTATTTATATTAAGTTATGAATTATATTATATGCAAATGGATATTTGACATGTGGGCACATTATAATGAAAGCATGCAAATCTAGGTAATAAATAAATCAGATTTCTTGAAGTATGACATCAGAATAAGAAGGAGAAACTGTAACAGGCTGCTATGGTAGTATTCTCTTATGCTTAGCTAAAGTCTAGAATCTAATATTCCAAAAAGCATTGCAACACTTATTGATTCTTTATAGGGCACTCTGTACATGGTGTTCCTTTTCAGAGGGAATCTCAGATGTCTGCTATTCAATCTCAATGTTCACATTTGTAAATTAAAGACATTGGATCAAATGATTTCTTATTAAAAACAAAACAAGCATAGTAGGCATAATTTGCTATAGGTGGACATCTTTATTAAAGATAAACTAAACATATATTCCTTGATGCCTACTATCAACTACACAGTCAAAGCATTTTTAATGTTTTCTCTTTATAACAGCTCTGTGAGGTCTGTTTCACTCTTCCCACTTTCCAGTTTATATCTAATTTAGTTTACTTTTTCAATTTTTTTAAAGTGTGCTTCACACCTGGTGTTGGGCTTGAACTCACAACCCTGAGATCAAGATTCCGACGCCTAGCTGACTGGGCCACTCAGGCACACATCCCCATTTTCCAGTTTAGAAACTTCAAGTCAAAAAGAAAGAATGAATGGCATAGAATTTCAGAGTACATTAATGGAGGGCCTGGGATCTAAATCTAGATATATCTGGTTGCAAAATAAATAAATATATCCTTGGAGTTTCGTTGATGCAAAACCATCCCTCTCTCTAGGTCCTTTTGCCTCCGCTGTATTTACTTAACAATTAGAAATTCATTCTTCTCTATCTAGTTCTGGAAGCATTTAATGTATTTACTTGAAAATTACAGCTTAACTTCCTTTCCAGCTCATAGCACCTAACACAGTTTTGTCGTAAGGGCAGCCATTAAATAAACAATTGATGATCAAAATAATTGTTTCCATTTCTGTTTACCATAAGAGGCAGTGACACTCCTGATTATGTTTTAATGTTAACATTTAAGCCATTTTAGCTAGAATCTGCCATCTTTTTTTTTTTTTACAGTTCAGAGATTTGAGTTTTAAATATCAAGTTGTCAGCCCATCGCCAATCAACAAGTATACATTGAGCAACCACAGGGTGCATTATCAGAATCTTCAACAGTAGTTTCCATAAAAATGTGACTCTCTCCAAAAATAGATGAAAATTTACTTACTGGTCTAAGCCTGCCTTTCCCAACAGATCAGCATTTTTCATATGTACTTATATAGATGCTTATTTGAAATAACTGCCTCACTTCCAAATCATGTTACCCCAGTTCTCTGCATGTCCTTGACATTCCTTTATCGGCCTCATCGTTGTGCTGCATATTCAGCCCTATTAGTTTTGAGCTTAACGCTGTGCAGTTTAGCTGGGGGATAAAAGCCTTATTGTAGTGTTTTTAATACCTACAGCGCCTCTGTGATTTTGCACAAATTAATTGTTCTTTTGTAGCTATTTTAGCTTTTTAGTACTTTGAAGCTGTTACTGAGGAGATAGACAAGGGGGAACTGTGGTTTACAGCACGACAGCTTAATTTACATAGGCAATGTGAAGTGGAATGATGAGGAAATTAAATCGAGGAAGAAAAAAAACCCCTGCATGATTGAAAAACATTTGTATTTGACCTGAATGATCCAGCTTGAAAAACTACCTAAATGGAACTACCCAGATGATTGCTGTGGCCTTCGCTTAAGTTTATTTGAATAATAGACTAAAAGACTGAAAGTGCATATTTCTTTAAAAAGCAAAATCAAACAAGATTTATGATTAGCATTCAATTTGCACTGAAGGATAGGGAGATAATTTATAATATTTGAACAGTTCCCAGAAAGTGATCGAAAGAAATACCTAGTCTATGTGCCGATCCATGTAAAAGGGGATATAGAACGGGACATCTTTTCCAATCAATTCTTTTATTCGGTGACTCTGATGAACACCTCACACGCTCACTCCCTGATGTATGTGTCTCTGAAATCTTCCTTTTGAGATTTCACCATTTGTGTTTTCATATCCCTTTTGTTATCATAAGGGATAATATATTCCATTGTGTGGAATGTTTTAATACTCTTTTCATATCATTAAGAACCCTTGTGATGCATTTTTTAAATTAAACAAACAAATCACTTAGGTGATTGAACTTGGAGCTAGGGATAGAGGACTGAGCAGAAGAGGCATATTTGCCATATATGAGCTTCTACAGTATATAAATATAAAATAATCAAAGTATAGATACACACTTGCAAATTAAAAAAACACAAAATGTAAGATATAAATATTAATTTCAATATCAAATAATATAATTAATATTATGAAGGCATTGTGTAGTGTATAGAATCAAGGAAGAAGTTAGGGTCGGAATGAACTGAATGGTGGAAGTTGCGCTTTCCTGTGTGTGATTCAGAAGGTAGATGGAGATAGAGAGGTAACCAGGCGATGGCTATGTTTCATTTGATGTTTTCATTTGATGTTTCAATCTGATAACCATTTTCCATTTTTACTAAAATTTTTGTATGTTTTTTCTAGATTTGGGGGGAATTCAGAGTCATCATCATGAGGACTATAGTCTGAAGCATGATTACTTCTTTGTTATCTTTTGTTTCTAGAATGCTGGAGCACTTGTGGTAGTGATTCCATGATTTCCAGAATTAGCAAAGAAGGTAAAGGGAGAGATAGGATTGGAAAAGAGAGATAAATGGTGGAATGAGAGAGAAGGAAAAAAAGAGGAGAGAGAGATAGAATGAGATAGATAAAGAGGAAAGGAGAAAAAGAGGAGAGGGAGAAAGATGGAATGAAAGAAAGAGAGAGACAAACAGAAAAAGAGAGATGAAGAAAACTGACAGAAAGATTGACAGTGATTAGTGTAAGGTTGACAAGAAAATTCTGATATGGAGGAAGCTATGTTACCTGATATTTAGTTTTTTTGCTGTTTCATCATAAGTGGTAGTATTACTGCCTACTATTTTCTTGTCTCTTATTTCCTAAGGTAAGTCATTCTAAATAACAGTTAGTAGCAGAGGGGTTTCACTGAGATGAAAATGTTATCAAAGTATTGGTTTTAATGAACATTAGCTCTTGGAGAAAGAAACTCTTTTGATAATATTAATGGTTATCTACACAGTTTTTCTAGAACTGGACATAGAACAAGTCTGCTAAATACTATGAAGTAGTTAATATATTGATTTAAAAATGGATTTTACTTATGAGGTGATTCTGTATTGTTTTCCCCCCCTCTATAAACTATAAGATGTATTTTCCTAGCAGAATTCCCTGAACATTCTAATGTGAAACTCCTACATTTATTTACACCACTTTAATAAAGTTGTGAGTTTGGAATTCTGCATGTTAGGGTGATTATACTTCTACACTGTCATGCATTAATGACAAATATCAAATTAATAAAACAAGATTAGGAGTTGGCAAACTTTTTCTGTAAAGTGACAGATAGTAAGTATTTTAAGCTTTGAATATCATAAAATCTCTGTATAACTATTCAACCCCACAACTATAGCACAAAAGTAGCCTCAGGCAATACCTCAACAAATGGCCCTGTCTGGATTTCATTATAAGTTTATTTACAAAAACAGGAAGCATATTGGATTTAGCCCATAGGCCCTAGTTTGGTGACGTCTTTACCAACTATCTGTAAATTTTCAGAAAATTTTACATAACTGTAAAAACATGTATTTATTTACTTCTACATTACTTCTCATTATTTGATAGGCACTAGAGGTTACCATTTGGACATCAGAGGCTAAAGAGAAATATGTTAAAAAATAATCGGACAGTCTTGAGTTGTTCAAAATGCAAAACAGTTTGAAACATAGAACCACTAGGCAGTTTTGTTCACTGACCCAAACTACTAGTATTTCTATCATTTTTTGTAATATTAAAATAAAAGCTTTTTTTTGTAATGTTTATTTTTGAGAGAGACAGAGACAGAGAATTAGCAGGGAAGGGTCAGAGAGAGGGAGACACAGAATCTGAAGCAGGCTCCAGGCTCTGAGCTGTCAGCGCAGAGCCTGATGTGGGGGTTGAACACATGAACTGTGAGATCATGACCTGAGCTGAGTCGATGCTTAACCAACTAAGCCATCCAGGTGTCCCTTGTAATATTTTTATGTAACAAATCTCTTGTCATTCATTACTCTACAGTGTTTATAAAACTTTCACATTTTAATACTTTTTAGGATATTATGTTGGTAAAGTATTTTATATCTGCTTTGAAATTAGATTGATTTCCTATAATAAAGAACATTACTCTGTCTTTGATGTTTGACCATAAGTAGGCTCCCCCTATCTCTCTCTTGTCCCTAACACCGCATCACCCGTTACCTTTGTGACTTAGGAGGACCTCCCACAAGTGCTCTCTGTCTCTGCAGGCCTGTGGGAAATTCAAACAGCACAGCCTCTGGCCCACATGAGAAACCCATTCCAGTTTCAGCCCCTACCCACAGCAAAAAACCGAAGCTTTCCTTCTTCCTTTCCTTTCACATCCTTTCCTCCTCAGATTCCTGTGTGAGTTTTTTTCCTTCCTGAAAATCTTTAACTTGATATGAGCACTAAATTTACTTTATATTTACTGATTAGTGACTTGAATCACCTAAGTTCACATCTAAATAGATGTTAGGACGGATAGCCATGCCAGCCCGTGAGCCGACTTCTCAAAACTCTTTGATCAAAGCATCTCCTTATTTCAGAGCGTCTTTGCACACGATTTTCCATCTGCCTGGGGCTCTTTGGCGTCTGAGTCAAACATCTTCTTCCTCTCACTTCAGGCCTCTGCTCAGTTGTCCCCTTATTAGAGAACATCCCTTACCACCCTCTATTAAAAATAATGCCCCAAGAGCTTCTTTTCCTTCTTTATATTTTTATCAGAGCATTTGCCGTCTTCTAATGTATATTCTCCACGTATTTGTTTGTTTATTGACCCTTTTAGGATACAGCCTTCATAAGGACAGACATTTTCATCTACTCTGTTTGTTGCTAAATCTCCATCACCAAGAACATAATATATAATAAACCCTAATATGCCCTTTGTAAGTAAATAAATCAACATATTGCTGTTGATATTACATATAATTTTTCTTATACATCTCTCCAATCCCCCTGAGGTATTCTAATATTATTCTGTATGGTAAAAAAAAATAAATAGAAGGGCAGACACACAAGATAGCTTTTCAATTTATGAGAAATTAAATTTAGCAATTCCCATCAATGTCACATCTATTAATTCTCTGCTTAGTGATGCAGTCATTTTTTTTACATTTGGTTCCATAAATTATTTTTCTGGCATATATATCTTTTTCAATATAAAAGCACTCAACAACTCCCAACATAGCTTATTGGCCCCAATATCTGGTTTCACCTTAATCTTAGCTTATTATTGTTGTTTCTGAGAGATGCTGAAGCAAAATACTATTAGTAATAGTAGTAATACCAAAGCTCTTTACATATATAACCTTAATTTATAACATAATTTTATTGTATCCTATAAAATCAAAGATGTCATCAATTGTAAAATACACCATTTTTATATATCCATTACAAAAGAAAAATAGTCTGTCAATTAAAACATGATATACATTTTTTATTAAGAAGTAATTATAAGGGGGTGCATGGGTGGCTCAGTCAGTTAAGTACCTGAGTTCGACTTATGTCATGATCTCCCACTTCATGAGTTCGAGCCTGACATCAGGCTCTGTACCAACAGCATGGAGCATGGAGCCTGTTTCTGATTCTATATCTCCCTCTCTTTCTGCCCCTCCCCTGCTCAAACTCTGTCTCTCTATCTCTCTTAAAAATAAAAATAAATATTAGAACAAATTAAAAATCAAAGAAGTAATTATAAGTAATTAGATTTACAACATTTTATATTTTTCAAGATAGCTGCTTTAGTTGTAGTTGCACAAATTTAGACATACATATAAATATACACTACTGATATAGATATTTGTAAATACAGTGGATAAGGTATCCCTAAAATATATTTTTGGAATATAATTCTTCTAAGTTACTTTTCTACTTAGAGCCAACCCATTTATATTTCTTCAGAAGATATTCTCTGTGTGATTGAGATGCAGAATTTCTTACAAAAGTTTTTCATTATTGTCAACTGGAAAATTTTTCCAAGCTATTAACTCTTATTCTGCAAAATTTGAAAATGACAATTTATTTATTAGACCAGAAATTTTCATCTGAAGGTATTTAAACCACAGTCAAGATTCATGTTCCTTTTTCAAATGGTTTTTTAATTATGTGTTGAGGGAAACATAAGGGTTTGCATTTGTTCATTTGTGACAAGAAGAGTAATTTTAGTTTGTGTGCCCACAAACAATAGCAATTACAAAATGGTAGTTCCAGGAAAAGAGCAAGTAAGTTCAAAGATGTCAAAATGAGACATCTTTGAATGGGCCATATAGAGCATAGCACGTCATTAATTTTATGAACACAAAAGATCAGATATTAAAACCCAAAACCCATGTAATTAAGCAAATTAGGGCCTGCCCAAATTCATTTGCCTTGTAAGTAACTGACCTTGGACTATTTATATCCAGCACTCCAACTTTGGTAATTTGGAATGAATTATGAACTTACTCAAGTGATTTAAGTTATAATTATTATGCAGGATTTTGTTTTTGTTTATATTTAAATTTTGTTCTTTTGTTAGAACTGTAAAAACATGTGGTCCCAATGATGGTTCTTATATCTTTGAAATTCCACTTTCTACTGATGCAGGCCTTTTTTAAAATCACACATTGGGCACCTAGGTGGCTCAGTCAGGTAAGTGTCCAACTAAGACTCAGGTCATGATCTCACAAGTTTGAGCCCCCCATTGGGCTCCAAGCTGTCAGTGTGGAGCCAGCTTGAGATTCTCTCTGTCTCCCCCCACTCTGCCTTCCCTCACTCACTCTCTCTCAAAACAAATAAAAACATAAAATCACAGGTTAAACTATAATTGACTTTTGTTAATTACTTTTATGTTTTAAATATCAGTTAAAATATATATTTGACTTGGAAAAATGGAAAGCCCTTATTTATTATTAATCTAGATGGTTCATGTAGTGGCAAAACAGAATCTTAAAATAATCAACTTTTGTTGTTACCTAGGTGGAGACAATTTTGTATACCTTTATTCAATGTTAAAATTTTTAAACTTTACAAATAGAAGGGATCTTCCAGATACATAATCCCTAGTATAACTTACCATATTTTTTTCAGTGCAGAGTCTGTAAACAAAAAATGTTAAATAAATCTCTCAATGTCACAGAGCTGACTAATGACTGCATACAAACAAAATCCAAGTCCTTGATACAAAGTTCACTTGTTCCTCCTCCTACTTTATGCTAAATGGATTATATCTGTGGACTTTCATTTCTGTGAGTGCAAGTATTTTGTACTTGTTCTCTATAGAGCCATAGTGCCTTAGCACAATGTACTATCACACTGTAAGTATTTCCTAGATTGTCAAATAAATGAATATGATGACCATATGATCCCAAGCAAGGGTTTAAATGGAAAAAAATCTTTAAAAATACCAACAAATTTTGTCAAGAACAAAATAGCATTGGTATATTTTTAAAAATATAGTTTAGTTTTTTTCATCATTGCCTATGTGTAATAAATAATAGACAAGATGTGTGTGTTATACATAGTATCTATCTATCTATCTATCTATCTATCTATCTATCATCTGCCTATCTATCTATTTACCTAGCATCTCTCTATACATGTGTGTGCATGCATACAAATACACACACACAATTAAATGTGGTGGAGGAGATGCAAGTCTGGCTCCTAGAATTGAAGAGTTCTTACATAATTCTCCAGATGTCCTAGAATATGGTAGAACAACAGGGTGAATGGAATCTGGGACCTATATAGAGTATTTTCCCCTGCCCTCATTTAAAAAATGTTTGTTTGTTTGTTTGTTTTGAGAGAGAGAGAGCACAAGCAGAGGAGGGGTAGAGGAAGGAGAGGAAAAATCCCAAGGAGGCTCCATGCTGCCAGCACAGGGCTTGACACGGGGCTCAAGCTCACAACTATGAAACTACAACCTGAGCTGATATCAAAAGTCGGCTGCTTAACTTACTGAACCACCCAGAGGTCCCTGTGCCTTCCTAAACAACAGAGAATGTGACGTACTGTTGGGCTACTATTGACCTTTTGATGATACATCAGAAGGAGAGTCATCATCTATCTTCTTCTGGACCACAGTTGACCATGGATAACTGAAACAGTGTAAAGAAAATCATGGACAAGGGGGGGCCACTGTATAAGATATATAAAATAGATATTCTATCTATATAGCAAATGTTTGTTAAAATATATATACTACATATATAACATATATACCTATGTATAGCTAGTTTAATTATTATTACAGTTGGGCAATTAAAAAAATAAAAACATTTAAAATGATTAATATACTATTCCAATTTTGAGGCTATGAATCTTACTGATTGAAGTGACTGATAAATATATTTATACATACACTGTTTATATGTGCGTGCACACACACACATAAGAATACGGTTTGGTTGTTTCTTTATGCCATTATCGGCTTGTTGACTTGAGCATTTTAGGATGGTATATATTTTACTGAAAAAGAAATAAAAAGTGATTTTTCCTCTGAAATAATATTGAATCAAAACCACATTTTAATTTTATGTACTGTATTTATGCACTATCCAACTTCCAATGTCATTACCAATATGTTTAGCCCATATCAGTTAAAGAATCAAATCCCATTGCACACGTATATATAATGTTTTTCTTCACTATAGTAGAATTAAAATTGCAGTGCCTTCCAATCAAACCATAAGCAATGTGGTAATCAAGCATTAATTTAGCAAGTTCATTTTTCTATTACACTGTTTTCAACACAAAGTTACTGCATTAGTAATTCTATAGCTCAGAGGTCAAATTGAAAGAGAGTTTGCAAGAGTAACTATAAAAAACACCTTGAGCTAAGTGTAATGGAGGTTGACATTGATATTCTCTTGGTCAAGCTCAAAATGGGTCTCTTATTTAATCATATTCAAAAGAAAAGATAACAGTATTTTATTAAAAATCTGAGGCATCAACATTTTAAAATTTACAGCAGAGGCAGATGTTTAGGGAAAAAAAGAAAACTCACGCCAATATTTTCAACAGACCTAATTCAATCTCTCTATTGACTTAGTTTTCCTAAGTTTTATGGTAAAATGATTTTTAAAATATACTTTTTATAAATATTTAAGCAATCTTAAGGTGATATGCCACTTCAGTCTGATTATTCATGCCCAAGTATGAAGTATGTTGTATTCCCTTAAATAAGCATTTGTCAGGACAGTTATCAAATTCTATGTTAGGTGTAAAATAATTTGCTTGATTGCTTGAAAAGTATGATGGGGAATAAAAAAGAAAAATATATTAAACTCAGGACATCCTGTAGATGTTTCTATAAAGTAGGAGTAGGAAAACTATGGCCTGCAGTCCAAATCTGGCCCTCTGCCAATTTTGCTAAATTAAGTTTTTATTGGAACACAGCCATGCCCATTCTTTTTAGTATTTGTCTAGAGCTGCTTCACACTATAATGACAAGGTTGAGTAGTTAAAACACACATTGCATGAAGCCCATAAAGACTAACGTATTTACTATCAGTTCTTTATAGAAATACAGTAAAACACTGGATTGTGAATAATTTGTTCTGCCAGTGTTCCACAAGACGAGCAAACATTTCTAATAAATGTACCTCGATAAACGAGTGATGTCTTGCAATGCAAGTAGTACGTGATGCCTAATGTCACATGATCATGAACCAGTGGTTCTTCTCTCTCTCTCTTGCTCTCTCACTCTTTCACTCTTACTCTTACTCTCTCTTTATTTGTTTTCTATGCTCTCACTCTCTCGCTCTCACTCTTACTCTCTCTTTCTCTATTTGTTTTCTATGCTCGGATGCTTGGTCTCAGTCTGTGGTGTTTGGCAGAAATCAGAGATTTTCAGAACATTGGCACTCATGTATACTTTGTCACTTAAGAAAACCTATGGACAGTACTTTGCTTTTCCATACAAGAGAATGCTTAGGAATGCTTTGCTTCATTCTAGGTCAAGCTACCTATAGATACAGATCCTTTCCTCTTCTGCCTTACTGCCAGCTTCACTAAATACAGTATATGACAAGAGTTTATAAATACTATACTATAGTCAACATCTGTGCCATGGCCCCCTTGCAGTAAAAGATTCCATTGATCCAACACATAGCTGTGACTCCATTGGTGCTAGTGAAAGTCCTCCCACACAATAAGCTTCCTCTCACTTGTCTCCCTCACACCAGCCACGAAGGTTTTCAAGGGTAAGTGGAGGTTAATTTACTTATTTTTTTCTTTATATTTAATATTGTCTTTATCATTTTGTATTATGTTACAGTATTGTAATCATTTTTATATGAGTATTTTTGGCTTGTGGAATGAATCACCTGAGTTTCCATTATTCCTTTCAGGGAAATTTGCTTTGAAATACAAGTGCTTTGGATTATAAGTGTGTTTCTGGAACAAATTATGCTCACAAATCAAGGTTTCACTGTATTTTGCCATGGTAAGACCTTGAAAAAAAAGAGATCTAAGGATTATCCCTTTTTGGGACTTAAATTGACTATCTTGAAGTACAGCCATTTCATTTTTACTAGAACACAATCTATAACTTCCCCCTATTAAAGCGATTATGGACAACTTTTCCTCCAGTTATTTGCATTGCTTACTTACTCTCCCTATTCAAGTCTCTTCACAAAAGTCTACCATCAGGCTTTCCATAAGGATCATTAGGAACTTAAAATGTTGTCTACAAACTTGCCCTAGTAATTTCTTCAAATCTACAAACGTTCTCCATGTATTTCTGTGACTCTTTTGGAGCACACAGAATTCTGGAGCACTCTCAGGTAATGATGGGTCTGCAGTAAATCCAGAAGTGTTGTTTCAGGGCTTCTCTACAAGGATAGACCATGTTTATGTCATATCTGGCTGATTGGTAAAGAATTATAGCAAGATTTGAGGGAATTCTGAAAACTTGCTGATTTCCTCAGTCCCAATTGGAAAAACAATACTCTGGATTCCTCTGTCCAGATTCCAAAATCTAATTGAAAATATTATCCTTCTTTTGGGATTTTGGCCTCATTGTGGGTGGAAAATGCATTTCTAGAACCTCTGAGAAACCTTTTGGAGCATCTAACTGTCTTTGATTCTTGCCCCTTGCTTTTGCCATATAGAATCTGATTTCCTCTGATGCAGGAAAAAACTTGCTTTTTGTTTAGATCTTTGGAAGTTGAAAATCCAACATTACTTTCTATTTTTCTCTCATTTCTGTGTATCAAACATACTTTTAGTGAAGTGAGTACAGAAAGCTCCCTCCTCTCATCTTCCTAAATGGGAGAGGGGTCCATTCTCAGAAAACTTCTGAGACAAAAAGAAATGTTAATTTTCCAAATAGCATCATACCAAGAACAAAGAGTTTATGGCATTCATCCCACTAATAAGAGAATCTCATTCCTTAGAGAGCAGTACCATTAATCCATTGGGATTAACCTTAGAGTGAATTTTGTTCAGGATCCTAAAAATAAACAATATCTTTAAATAACCCTCACAGCCTTTTGTTTAAGCAAATATATATATATATATATGTATATATGTGTATTACACACACACATGTATAGTGTATTTTGTCTATATAGAGAGAGACACAGAGACAGAGAGAGACAAAGAAAGAGAAAAATTGTGAATATGAAAGAGAAATCAAAGAGCACAAATATTTACAGGCCCTCAATAAGCACTTTTATATGGTATATCATCTACACTTAAAACCATTTTTGCAGTAGTTTCTATTGTCCTCAAATTACATGTGAGAATAAAAGATGGATTTCAGATTCCAACCAGTCCTACTTGAATGTAAACACTGGGCTTATGCTGCTTCAAGTAATCACTTAAAAACTGATCAAAAATGATAGATTTTGTCCATTATAATTTCTGAAAGTTATAAAAGAATATTGCATTATGGGTCTAAGAAAATCAAATAAAAAGCAGTCATTTCATTTTGGAGGAATATATCAAAATTTCACATGAATTTAAAGTAAAATATAATATTGAGGTTAAGAACTTTACCCAACTGGTCCAAATCCTTACTTTACCATTTGTGTGACATTAGGGAATTACCCAGCTTCCAAAACTTACTCTCCTTTTTGATAAATGGAACAATAATTTTGAAATATCTTTATGAGATATTCAGTTGTATGTACTTCAGGTGTTTGGCACACAGAAAACACTCTATCAATATTAACTACTCATATTATTTAGCACAAGTAACAAATCCTCAATGTTCCTGGACTGTGTCATACCAGGACTTTCATTCTTACTCTGTTCAGTGAGACTTTCAACCATGTAGCACATGTAATAGTCAGATGCCTCATCTGCAGGTGGCAGTTAGCGTAGCAAGTCACATGGTTCTGAACAACGGCATCATTCCATATTATGTATGTCTTTGGAGCTTTGCTCTGATCCTGACCAAGTCAGCTTTAGTTGATTAATATTTAACTCTGGGACCTTTCTTTCTTTCTTTCTTCTTTCTTTCTTTTCTTTCTTTCTTTCTTCTTTCTTTCTTTTCTTTCTTTCTTTCCTTCTTTCTTTCTCTTTCCTTCCTTCCTTCCTTCCTTCCTTCCTTCCTTCCTTCCTTCCTTCTTTCTTTCTTTCTTTCTTTCTTTCTTTCTTTCTTTCTTTCTTTCTTTCTTTCTTTCTTTCTTTCTTTCTTTCCTTCCTTCCTTCCTTCCTTCCTTCCTTCCTTCCTTCCTTCTCTTTCTTTCTTTCTTTCTTTCTTTCTTTCTTTCTTTCTTTCTTTCGTCTTTCTTTTTATTATTTTTTTCCTTCTGTTTGCATTTTTTTTTTATTTAAGAATATATCCCAAATACTCCTTCACTATATAAAAAAGCGTGATGTAGGGGTGCCTGGGTGGCTCAGTTGAGCACCTAACTTGATTTTGGCTTAGGTCATGATCTCACAATTTGTGAAATCAAACCCTACACGAGGCTCCATGATAATAGCTCAGAACCTACTTAAGATTCACTCTCTCCCTCTGTCTCTGCCCCTTCTCTGCTTGTGCACACATGCTTTTTCTCCCTCAAAATAAATGAAAATAAAATAAATAAAAATAAAATAAATAAAAATAAAAGCATAGTGTAGTCTCAATCAGTGCAGTAGGCATTTACTCTTTCTCCAGGACTCTTGATTGGCCCTCAGTCAAATTTTTGCAACATGTAGAGTACTCCTATAATACGTAAAATTTTTAAAATGATTTTCAAACTCCCTTAAAGGAGTGAAATGTCTTTCTCATCAGGATACTTGAATTGGATAAAAGCAGTACTGCTGTGGTTCAAGTACAAGTGCAGAGCTTTAGCCTGCCTGGTTGGTTTCTCCTTTCACTCCCTGCCCAGCAGCTGAGCCACCCAGGAGACAGTTTAAAACCCCCTGCTCTCAGCCTCTTTCTGCCTTTCCTACTAGCTTTCTGCTCTCTGTTCCTTCAATTTCTTTCATATTATCCAAGAGAACAAAGAACTCTTAAATTGCTCCTGATTAATTCTGAAAATAAAAGAATGGAGCCATAAAAAAGCTGACCTTAGGCATTGACTAAAATCTATTTAGAACTAAAAATCAGGAAAGACTTGAGGAAACTGAATTGAATTAGTCATCCTAATTGATAACGGTGTTCCCTGTTTCCAAGCCTGGTCTCTAAGAACATCACGTATAAACTTTTCCATACTCTTCCCTCTCTAGAAGACTGTCATGGACATAGGTATGGTGACCTCAAAGCCACATCTCTACAATGCCAAAACTTCTATCAACCCAGGTCCCTGTGTCACCACATGGAGCTAAGCAACCACAGATGAGAAACCTCCAATTTAGAATCTCCAGCCTAGACTTGTTATAAGTGATGACAATGAACTTACTATTTATAAAGCCACTAACTTCTGTGTGTCTACTTTTGGACCCTGTCTTATATTTTCATTATAAGTTAAAATTCCTTCTTTTAAATTACTTAAAGTCATAATATAAAAAATAAATACCAAAAGAAAGGAAAGTAGTCTATTATAAAAAATAATTAAAAGAGTAACAAGTTGAAATTTGTATTTAGTGGTATTTAAAATTGAAATGTAAACCATTTTCATGGTATATTCAAAGTACATTTCTAGAGACACATGACTACTTAAATAGATGATGGATGAAGCTAATGATTACTCCTTGACACACTATATCAAGAAATTATCACAGAAAAGTACAAGTTTTGTCTTGATTTTTCTTTAATAAGTAATAAAGAATGGGAATGTGGAAATGAGGAGTTAAAAAGTTTCAGACCTCTTCAGTGAAATTATATTATTTAGTTCTTAACATTAATGCACTGCTAAGATGGAAAAGGAGTTATTTAAACAAAGTCTAATTTTATAAAACTCCTGTTCATTGTGATCTGTGGTTCTTTTACTGGCAACTAAGCGTCTGACTCTTGATTTTAGTTCAGGTCATGATCTCACAGTTAGTAAGTTTGAGCCCTGTGTTGGGCTCTGTGCTGACAGGAGGGAGCCTGCTTGGGATTCTCTCCCTCTCTCTCTGCTCTCCTTCCCTTGCTCACATGCGTGCTCTCTCTCTTTTTCTCTCTCTCTCAAAATAAACTCTTAAAAAGAAGAAAAAAATATATTGATCTTGAAGAGTTGTTTTTCCAACAAATGAGGCAATGATTTTGTGAGTGCAACTTGTTTTTCCAAAGGCTCTCCATCCTTTCACAGAAAGAACTATATAATCCCATATCTGTTGTCTCATATGCAAAAGCTGCATCTGGATATGCTGAAATCAGGATATGCTTCTTATAATTACAGAAATTGAGCAACTTTAATTCTTACAATTAGTTACATAACCATAGGAATTTTATTTTTGTGATTGTTTTTAAACAATATTGGAATTGTCACTAAAATGTTGGATTTCACTTCTGTGACCAGATACAAACCTACAAAATTTGATTTTTTTTTCGTAGAAGACACTTTCATAAAGACAACATCAAAACATGATTAAAAATTGATCCAATAATAAGACTGCATGGGATTCCAACAATTTAAAACACTTTTTAACTTAGAATTGTCCACCATTATCTCATATAATCACCTTCTGATCATTTTTTGGTCAAGATACAACACATAATGTTGATATCTCTTAAGCCGTGTACTACTAATGATTGATTTCCTCTGTCAAACTCCAGATATTTTTTTCCCTTTCTAATGAGGAGCTGTGGACTATGAAATTATTAACATAGGAGTGTTTTCTTGGAATGCAAAATGCATTAGAGATTTATGTATGGGTAAATTTTTTGAAACAATCAAATAGTCACTGATATACTTTCCTCATCATAAATAATCTAGATAGAATTCTTCAGTGGACATCAATTTGATAAAATGTTTGTTCTTCAAACACAGTTTCTCTCAATATATAATAGTAAGAATTATACAAGCATGAGTTCAGGAAGTACATGAGAGTGAGCCAGATTTTTATGTATGTAACTCATGTCCCCAGTGTATTTTCTCTGAATTGATTATGTCCATGGACATGCTACACAGTGTATCAGGATATAAATAATATAGCAAAATGTTTGAACTGTTTTCAAGTTTTAGAAATTATTTAAGAAGTAGAAGCTAAAAATAAGGATGACATATCAAGGTATGTGGTAGCTTAAAAATCTCAAAAGAATAATACTGATAACCTGAAAAGTAAACCACTCTGTAATCAATTCAAAGAGCAAGAAAATGTAAAAAAATAATTAAACTGCAATTATAAGTTCAATACAAAAATGATGACATAGATTAAGACATTAAAGTCTACTTAGTTTGGAGCTGACGTAAATCGTTCATTATAATTAGCCTAGATCTATCAAGTATATTTACTAAAGTAAACTAAATCAGCATTAGAAAATATAAAAGTAGACATTATGATCTGATATCGAATACAATTGTCTCTCTTTCTCCCCCTCTTTTTCCCCCATATATATATTATGATAAGATTGTAAAGTTTATTGGGGGTCTGGGTGGCTCAAATGGTTAAGTGTCAGACTTCTGTTCAGGTCAGGATCTTGCAGTTTGTGGGTTTGAGCCTCACGTTGGGCTCTGTGCTGACAGCTCAGAGCCTGGAGCCTGTTTCGGATTCTGTATCTCCCTCTCTCTCTCTGCACCTCATCCACTTGCACACTCTCTCTCTCTCAAAAATCAATAGACATTAAAAATTTTAAAAGAATGTAAAGACCAGAAAGATTAATTAGAAATAAAGAGCTCTCAGCTAACAAGAACAATCAGCACATACTTGAAAAGCAGTATTCCCTATTTGCTAAGAGAGTGGAGATGCTTCAGGGAGAAATTTTAAATTTCGTTTTAAAGTAATATGTTAGAAAAACTAACTCATAATCTGAGAAAGGATTATTTACTATATGTCTTTTTGTACAATAGACCATGTTTATAAGGCCTCTTAAATTTTAATTTCCTTTGTGTTATTTAATGCTCATTAACAAAATCAACCAACGTCGATATAAAAGCATCCCTACAACTTGAAGAGTTGAATGGCCCCTGAAACATGGTTGTAAAAATTCCTCTGCATATTTACATTATAAAGAAACTGATCATGATAGTTTCTCTTATGGATATGATCTAGAGTGCCATATCATTTATTAAACCTCATCTTCTCATCTTAAGCTCTAACAAGTTTATTTCATTGGGTTTAGCTTCATTATGTCTAGGGTGACTCTCCATAAATTAAAATAAAAACAAATTACAGATTATTATACTAATATATATGATAATCAAGATCAAATATAAAATATCATTATTAATAACATAAACAATGATATTTTGTGAAGAAAAACTGAAATAAAACTTCTGTTATGAAGAGATGTTTCTGTAAATTAACTGGTTAAATTATATGTAAACTTAATAGAATTTGCCTTCACTATTGAGGTGTGAAATATTGGTGTAAACTCGTTACTTAGCAATGTGAATTTACACATTTTATCTCTTAACATTGTGTCATATTTTGCTACAAGAAAATTGCATTTAAAAATAAAACACCTACATAAATATTGAAAGAGATGAAAGGCGTAAGCATTTTTCTGGAAAGTATATAGATAGGTAGTTAAGCAGGATAACATAAATATAGGAAATAATTTTCTAACTAAAAAACAATGTGTTTTCCTAAATTAATCTGAATAATTGCCTAATTTTGTTCTGATTGTGTAGAAATATGATGGAATTCTTATGAATCATTTATGCACATAAATTAATTTTAAAGAAAATACAGACCTTTTAAAATTCTGTGTAATTCTTTAATTCAGAGTGTTTCTAAATATTTTAAAATTTAAAAATATGTTTGAGTAGAAGAAAATTATTTTTATTGAAATACATTTTTCAAGCAAAACAGCCAATGAGAATTTGAAACCTCTTGAATATTTGGACATTACATTTTTGGATAGTAAATAATTATGGTTGCTAAAATATTATTTTTAGGAGAAAAGGGCATTGCATGCTGGCTCTCATTTTTATTATGCTTTTTTCCCTTTATTAAAATGCATTGTCTTTGATATAACCACAATTTCTCAACATTCATTAATTCTGTATATTTAAAAAACACAAATGTAGAGCAAAAAAACCCCAAAATTAACAGCAATAAAATAAATTAATTTTCTAGATCTCTTATAATAAATAAATATATTTGAGACAAAGAAAACTTTTAAAATGCAGAGTCCATGTTGGGAGCAATGGCAAAATAAGGGCAAAATAAAAGCAATGGCCTGGGTGGCTTAGTCATTTAAGCATCTGACTTTGGCTCAAGTCATGTTCTTACTGTTTTAAACCCCTCATCGGGCTCTGTACTGAGCCTGGAGCCTGCTTTGGATTCTCTATTTCTCTGTTTGTCTGTCTCTCTTTCTCTCTCTCTCTCTCTCTCTCTGCCTCTCTCTCTCCCTCAAAAAATAAATAAAGCATTTTAAAAAATGCTTTGAACTGAGATCACTATCCAATGAGTTCCTTAAGGGTATGAGGGACAACCCCCCCCCCCCACCTACAAGTTCCTTGGTTCTTAACCATCTATTTGTAAGCAGCATTCCTAATCCAGACCTCAGAAGATATTACCAGTGGTTTTGAACCAGAAGAATTTTTTTTCTCCTGCCTGCCAGCTACTGAGATACATGGGCAGGTCTCTGAAGGAGTTTTCTGGCTAAACATGCTTTATTAGACATACTAACAAACACAGCAGTTTGTATTTTGAATGTATATTTGCTTCATCCTGGAGAGAGAGTTCTTCTGCCTTTTCCTGATTATAGTGGTACATCCAGTTAGTCATGCTCCCCTTTTGAAGGCAAAGAAACTTTGCCTTTGATGTCTAGAAACACAGGACACATATGGTTTTTTTTTTTTTTGGATTAGTTTTTTATTTATTTTTTTTAACTTTATTTTTTTAAACATATGCATTTATTTTCCATCATTTACAATACAGTAGTTACAATAGACACTCCAAACAGAAAAGCAAAGTAAAAAATCAAAACCCCAACCCATTCTTTTATGGCCTGCATTAAAACATATGTGTCCTAGAAACACAGGACACATATGTTTTAATGCAGGCCATAAAAGAATGGAGATGCCAGATCCTTAGTACTATGGCACAGGAGTGAGAAGGTACAGATTCTGGATGATATAGTGCTTGAGATAAAGGATTAGTGATGGTCGTGGTGTATTACAGCTTCAAGATCACAGGAAAAGGAAATGCCAGTTTTACATCATATGACTTTAAGCATAGTGAGTAATTTTTCTGAGGTTCTTCTATTCAAGTAAAAAAAAAGATATATTTCTGCTTTGCACTATGATTATAAACTTCTAAGCTAGGCTCTCTGGGTTTAATGGTTTTTTTTTAAATTTATTTTTAATACAGAGAGAGACAGAGCATGAGAGGGGGAGGGGCAGAGAGAGAAGGAGACACAGAACCGGAAGCAGGCTCCAGGCTCTGAGCTAGCTGTCAGCACAGAGCCTGACGCAGGGCTCAAACCCACGAACGTGAGATCTGACTGAGCAGAAGCCAGAGGCTTAACCGACTGAGCCACCCAGGTGCCCCAGTTTTGACTTTGAAGATGATAGAATGATACACTGATGTAAATTCTCCAATATTGTTATATTCAATATGCCTGTATTCTCTAGGGATAAAAAAAATGCTACACATGAACTTTTGCTAAGCTATGATTTAATGCAGTGCAGTTTCTTGGGTGGTTTCAGAATTCACAAAAGTTTCTATGAAAATTCTCAAGGTTACATACATACAAAAGCTGAGATATAGAAAGGTAATTTTATTTTCTTAAATTGCATTGAATTTGGATTCTTATCACACTGTGGTTTTAAGATATATGTTAGTTAGATAACACTCAAGTTCATAATGTAAATAAGGTGTTTTATTTCCCAACCAATGGACACAGTCAGTGCCTACATAGACTTAACTTCCCCTAAGATATAATTTAAATTGTCTTTAACTATAATGTAATGTTTCTTTTCCTCATGAATTCCAGGTGATGCTTATTCAATAGGTTGGTGGTGGGACCTACGTATGTGTATTTTTCAGCAGCTCCCCAGAAATTTCTCATCTGTACCCTGGTTGGAAACACTGACCTATTTGATTTGTTTCAAGCCTACTGAGATCTTATTACAAATTACTTACCCATGTAAGTAGAAACGTCTTAATTATTTTCAGTTCTATTGCACATATATCCCCTAGGTGGGTAATCCTAGCACTTTTCTTCCCATAACTCCTATCAATTGTCAAAGGAACCAGTGTAACCCCCTCTCCATGCCATTATTTTGATGTTTTGTAGCTATAATGTATGCCAGTGGGCAGAAAGTCTAAAAATAGTTATTTGCTTATATTTTATAATAAAAGTTCTATTTGTAAAAAAAGAATTTTATATTTGAATTATATCATTAAGAAATAAAAAGAGGTTAAGTATGTCAGAAATACATTTCAAAAACAACATGAGGGTGTATATAACATCAGAAGCAACATTAATTTTATAGTAATTTCCAAAGGAGTTGGCAAACCATTTGATCAACTTGGAGATGGAATCATCAAAATCTCTTAAATTTGACACTATACTGTTGTAAATGTACTTTGAAAATTTCTAAAAATGTTTCAAGAACCAAAAATAGCAAAACAACTATTATATGTGTTAGATGAAAACATTTGACTTGATTTAAAGTTATTATGGAACAGAAATCTGTTGCATTTTTATACATCAATAATGAAGCAGCAGAGAAAGAAATTAAGGAATCAATCCCATTTACAGCTGTACCAAAAAGAGTAAGATACATAAAAATAAACCCAACCAAAGAAGTAAAATATCTGTACTCTGAAAACTAATAAAGCACATGAAAGAAGTTGAAGATGACACAAAGAAATGGAAAGATATTCTATAGTCAATGGATTGGAAGAAAAAATATTGTTAAGATGTCTCTACTACCCAAAGCAATATACACATTTAATGCAACTCCTATCAAAATACCACCAGCAGTTTTCACAAACCTAGACCAAACTATCCTAAAATTTGTATGGAATCACAAAAGATCCCAAAGAGCAAAAGTGATCTTGAAAAAGAAAAGCAAAGCTAGAGGCATCACAATTCTGGACTTTAAGTTATATTGTAAAGCTGTAGTCATCAAGACAGTATGGTACTGGCATAAAACAGACACATAGATCAATGGAACAGTATAGAAAGCCCAGAATTCTATGGTCCACCAATCTTCAACATAGCAGGAAAGAATATCCAATGGAAAAGACAGGCTCCTTAATGAATGGTGCTGGAACAACTGGATAGTGGCATGTAGAAAAATGAAACTGGACACCACTTTCTTACACCATACACAAAATTAATTGAAAATGGATATAAGACCTAACTCTGAGACAGGAAACCATCAAAATTCTAGAGGAGAACACAAGCAGTAACTTCATTGACGTCACCCATAGCAAA
Source organism: Suricata suricatta (assembly GCF_006229205.1). Lineage (NCBI taxonomy): Eukaryota > Metazoa > Chordata > Mammalia > Carnivora > Herpestidae > Suricata > Suricata suricatta. The sequence goes on along the minus strand of NC_043704.1, from coordinate 36,034,921 downwards.
TTCTTACTAGGTCTCCTGAGGCAAAAGGAACAAAAGCAAGGATGGGAGAAAGGGGGAATCCTCTTGCACTGTTGTTGGGAATGCAAACTGGTACAGCTACTTGAAGATAGTATGAGATTCCTCAGAAAGTTAAAAATAGAACTACACTACAACCCAGCTATTTCACTATTCGGTTTTTATCCAAAGAATACAAAGTACTGATTTGAAAGGATACATGCACCTCGATGTTTATAGCAGCGTCATCAACACTCACCAAATTATGGAGAAAGCACAAACGTCAATTAACTGATGAATGGATAAAGAAGAGGTTGTACACACACACACACACACACACACACACACACACACACACACACACACATTGGAATATTACTTCGCCATAAGCAAGAATGAGGTCTTGCCATTTGCAAGACATGGATGGAGCTAGATATTATGGTAAGGCAAATCAGTCAGAGAAAGACAAATATATGATTTCACTTATATGTGGAGTTTAAGAAAGAAAACAGATGAAAATAGGGAAGCAAAGAGAGAAGATAACAATAAAACAGACTCTTAACTATAGATAACAAACTGAATATTGATGGAGGAGAAGTGGGCAGGGGGATGGGTTAAATGGGTGATAGCTATTAAGGAAGGCACTGGGTATTGTGTATGTGATTAATTACTAATTTCTACATCTGAAACTAATATTGCACTGTATATTAACTAACCGGGATTTAAATAAAACCTTGAAACTACAAAAAATTTAAAAAAATACAAAAAGATTTGATCTTAATTAGACATCTATTATATACACTTTCATCTGCAAAAATCAAACAACCTTTCAGTCTTCTAATACCCTGCACATTATTCCCTGCTTTGCTTCATCATTCCAATCTTGGGAAGTGTAAAACTAAAATGGACAAGCTTATAGAACTTTAAAATACTATGGGTTTTCATTTTAGTCTTTACTCTGTACTTGAGTAACTATAGGACATTGAACAATTGACTTAACCTATACCCAAGTCACTTCATTCGTACAATTGGGCAGGAATATTAATGAAGATCCAGTTGCCATATGTCTGATTTAAAAGTAGTAAATCGAACCTATGGCTAAACGAAATGTTTTGCACACTTCCACCATGATAAATACAGGACAGTTTCATCACAAGTTGATATTAAAGGTCAGGTTTCAATTTAAAATTCTCAGGACCCTCAGAACTCTACGCCGTGTTCAGTATATAAAGGAGCCCATCTCACCTCTCTTTGGACACCTAGCTCTGCCTTCGGCCACGTAGGGTCTTTCACGACATGTGAGAAAACCTCAGCCAGAATCTTCAACTTCTATCTACAGTTGTCTCAAGCAGTTGCCCCTTGGTCTTCACATGGACCTAGACTTGTGTACACTAGACCTTGTAACACAGTAAGCACTTGGGAGAATAAAAACCAGTGAGATGCCTATACAAGCCCTAAAAGTGGACATGGGCATTTTGGATAGACATTTTAGAGTCCAGATCTACTCAGAGCATAATCTGGAGTGAGAAATTTGAGGTACAGGTAGTGACATAACACTGAGCCCTCAGACTTTGCACCTTAGAGAAGGGTGTGTCCAGAGGAGGAACAGGAAGGACATGGTGAAATACAGGTCCCAGATTGTAGATTATAAAACTGGTAATCATCATACTTAATAAATTTTTGAAATAAATGAGATAATAGATGCAGAAATATTTATATCAAATATTTAATTATAATTCAATATTAAATTTTTTCAAGAAGAAATTTATTTTAGCGCTTAGTTTATGTATGTGTGTGTCCTTCACCTTATAACTGTCCTAAAATATTCATATGTTTATTGTAATATGGTTTATTTTTGTTCTCTAGTATTAAGAATTAGGACATGATGAAATAGAACTTGTATGGAAATGTCCAGGTTTTGATTTTTGTAAAAAAACAAGCATAAAAATTTAATACTTGAGAGAATTTTGTGTACAAAATAAAATTTCTTACTTTACATTATGATGTTCTAATTGCTGGTTTAAATAAAAGAAACCTTATTATTTATTCTAATTATATAACTATGAGATCAAATTTAAAATCTTCATCAGAGCATGAGAAATTGCATATTTATTTTTATCTTATGCTATTTAATTAGTCACATATTTTTATAACAAATCATTTTATTATTGTTGATTCTGTTTTTTATTACAAATTAATATAAATAATTATAATCTTTTTGAGACTAACACATTTTATTTTTCTGCAATTAAATACTTGAAAAGGAAAAAAATAAAAACTTATTTTATCAGTTAAGATGGGCTTAAAGTAACAATATTTCTCATTTCATCCCAATGCCTTATCTTGATTCTTCAGTGTTGTTTTTTTTTAATCTTGTCTACATTTACAGATTCAAATAGATGGTGCCTACTTTGTCTAAGAATACTTCTGTTGTCACATCACATAGAAATTTGCAAATTGCATATCAGTAACCAAAACTTCATTGGCAAAGCAAGATATTTGGCCACAGCTAGGTCTAAGACAGAAGGGACATGTCTTCCTACTGTATCAGTTACCTATGCCAACAGTTAATACAACATATAATAAACTTTTATTAAGGTTATGACTATGTGGATTGGCTGGATGTTGGCTAATTGAAGCTGGGCTTGGCTGGATGGGTCTGCTGATTATAATTGGATTTACTCATATCTCAGAGGTTAGCTCTGCTTCTCATCTCTCTCATCTTTTGGGGAGCAGTCTGTTCAAGCATGTTTTGCTCTAAATAATGGGATAAGTGCAAGAAGGCAAGCAGACATCCTTCTAAAACTAGACTTGAAACTGGCATGACATTTCCATTTTATTCCAATGGCCCAAGCAAGTCATATGGCCAAATACCAATCCTTGGGGAAGGAAAATATATTTTGCCTCTTTAGTAGGAGAAATGTGACATCACATGGCAAAAGTCCTGAATACATGAAGGGATGAAAAATGTCAATTGTTATTGCAATCTGCCATACCTTCTGTGTGCTCAGTTGTGGAGAGTTGAAATATTGCCAATATCCCTTTGCCTACTCTGGTGCACTTCTTTTACATTAATTTAAAACTTATTCCCCAAGGTTCAAGCAAAAATCTTCATAGTAAAATAAGTATCAATACTCAAATTGAAGAGTGACTCCTTATATCTAGATAAATTATGTATGTATATAGAATGGGAGATGTTTTAACTCATCTAGTACTCCTTTAATTGCTAATGGGAGAAAAACTGACTCTCACAGGCTTCCAGTCTGTAATGACTATTTGTTTTGTCCTTCATGGCACCTTCTAAAATGGATACCATAAAAAATGGCATTTTTGGGGACATCTTTCAGAATCTACTCTTCTTTAACACTTAGTGTTTATAGTGTGGAGATGCAGGACTTTTCATAGAATCTGAGTATCAATTAGCTTTTCGTTCCTTTGCTTGGGGATTGCTTGGCAGTACAATTCCATGTACTAACCCTTAGATACTTAGTATTTGTATTTAGTCAATTTCTATTCAATTTCTAATCAAAGTTGGGTGAACTTGTCAAATCGTAGACTGGACTGATTGTGGCCTGGGAATCTGAATTTAAGTAATATGTGCCCTACCTATCTCTTGTCTCAGCTTTCTGACTTCTGCCTAAGGGAAATTTAACACAATGGCTGATAAATGTTTAGGGATAATTCATACTACCTTGCCTAGATGCTGTATTTCATCAGCATTCCTTGGGGTAATGAAGGTAAGCTTTGTGTGACATTCCACTTTTATGAGCAGAAAGCTAGCTGGGAAAGATACTCAGCCCCACGGATGGCATAATCTCCAATGCCTGCTTCATATTTGGCCAAAGAAGAATATGGGAGGAAAAAGAACTCCAGCAGGTAGAGCCACGAACTAATCACAGGGCCTAAAATCTGGGTTTTAGGAAGAAATATTTTATACAACCTAGAGAGAAAATCCTCAAAACATATGTCCAGCAGTATTTTTTTAATGTTTATTTATCTATTTTTGAGAGAGAGCGAGAGCGAGAGAGAGAGAAAGCACAAGCAGGGGAGGGACAGAGAAAGAGGGAAACAAAGAATCCAAAGACTCCAGGCTCTGAGACATCAGCACAGAGCCCAACATGGGACTTGACCTCACAAACCATGAGATCATGACCTGAGCTGGTCAGATGCTTAACCAATGGAGTCACCCAGGCACCTCTGTCCAGAAGTATTTTACATTTGCTATGAATCAGTAACTATTTTCTACCTTTACCTGGAATAAAGCATAGTATTTATGGCAATTATTTGTCCCTCTCTGACTATTCTATATTTTCATAGTTTAGTTTTTAGATATTCAGATCAAGAGCAGCCACATCTAGGCCAGATGTGTAGATTATTGTAAAACCTGAGACTTTGAGTCTACATCTTAATAGGATGAAACTTTTAGGGTGTGTTTTTCATGCAGAAGTAGGAAATGAATTTGAATACAAGACAGTAAACACTACATTGTACTATTGCTTACAATTATTTACTTCTTTACCAATAAAGCCACTTTACATCTACATATCCTGGCCACTCCCACCTCTATGTATGCAGTATATACTTCCTGGCCTTGTGGTCATGTGACAGGATTTTCTGGCAAACAGAAAATAAGAAGTAGAGGTAAGGTATTCCATATCCAAGCAGTAGATTTAAAAATCATTTCATGCCTTATTCACATCTCTGTTTCCACAGCCAAGCTAAAGGCTACATCCCTAGTCTGGATCCTAAATTGAGGGATAAATGAATTAGAGACACAAAGCTGCAACCCACAGATAGCCAACATACCACATGAGTGAGCTGCAAGTGTTTGCTAATGTACGACACTAATATTTAAGGGCCAATTGTTACCATAGCCTTACCTAATAATAAGTAATACTCCTAGCCTCTTTAAAAAATAAAATCATGTATGCTAATAGGTACTACTTTTCAGGCAAGCTTGTCTCTTTGTTTTAAGACCTCAGAGAAAAATTACAAATTGAAACAAACATAAACTAATATTCTCACTTTTTCTTACCATGTTTTCTAATGCTGCAGCTTCAATGGGCACAGAAGTCCAAGTCAGTACTACAGAAAACAGCAAAATGTTTCTTCCCTTAGTGTATGAAAATTATTTTCTATATAGGAAGAACTTTGCTTCTTCAGCCCTACTTAATCTCAGCCAATTTCACATTTTGGCACATGTCATTTATAATTAAAATAATGTTAACTTACATACTAGGTTAATTTGTATAAAAATAACTGATAAATGCATGGATTACTTAGTGCTAACTAAGAAAGTCAAATTATAATGGATCTTAAAATACTCTTGACTTAGATATCACATTCTTTCATATCTTTTAAAGTTCTTTCATTTCCTGGTCTCTTGTAATTATTAATATTTTAATATCTAAATTCTTCATTCTACATTTGTGACCTAATAAATTCTTCCTATTCTTTTAGGTTTTATATTACATCAATCATTCCATTTTTATGTTGAATTACTGTATTAATTTTTCTTATGCTTATCTATGATTTTTTTTGCCTATGATGGAAATCTAAGCTTTCAAATTCAAGAGAAATGTTTCTATTTTAATTTGCTTAACAAATTATTTGACTTTGATATATATAACTTAATTTCAATTCCTATCTTGAATATTGAACAAGTATAAGACACTAACATAAATTTTATTTGGAGATTTAGTCATTGTCTTTAAAGTGGAGATAATAAAATCCAATTCATAGGATGGTGCTATGAAAAGTCAGTGTGATATTTATTGAAGAACTGGCCTGGTGCCTCATATATGTTGAGTCTTCAATTTTTGTAAGGACAAGATTATTTCCATTAAAAATAATAATGTTGTAAGTACATATCAGTTTATGGTAGGAGGCCAACCCCAGGGACTTTAAAGGTAAGTTCAACTTTAAAAAATGGTTTAAGAGTTGTAGGGAGATCAGCAAAGTCCAAAACAAAGATACAAAGACAGGAAATTGTTTCCAGAAAAGCCCATCACCTAGCAAGTGGGATGGGTATACATGCATCACCAGCAATTTTAAACTGGAAGAAGTATTTGAGAGTAACAGACTGGAAAACAAGCATGGTTGGGTTCTTAAAAAAAATAGTCAACTAAGCTGAACTCAAAGTTAAGAACTCAGACACAGATTTAAAATCAAGTAAAGAAATAAGCAAATGAGGGTGGCTGAGTGGCTCAGTTGGTTAAGTGTCTGACTCTTGATTTCAGCTCAGGTCATGACCTCCTGGCTTATGAGACTGAGCCCCTCATCAGCCTCTGCACTGACAGCACAGAGCCAGCTTAAGATTCTCTCTCTCCTTCTATCCTTGCCCCTCTGTCACTCCTTTCTCTCTCTCAAAATAAACGAATAAATAAACAAAGAAAAAGAAATAAGCAAATGAAAAACAAGGTTGCACATAGAAATAAGAGAGGAAGAAATTGGTATGGTATTGGGGATATTGACAAGGGGCCTCAGGTGAAAATAAAAGTCCAAATCTGTAGTAAAACAGATTAGTTGGTAACATTATAAGCTACTGATGTAGAAGTCCTATTGTCTCCTGCTTAAAAATAGTTTCAGTTTCAAAGATTAAGCAGATCATTACAATAATCTCTTATGCACATACTTACTGTCAAATGTAATCACTGGATAATGTGTCTTTGTTGATAGATTCTATTGTAAATTCTTTCCCCCCCTGTTTCAAATAAAGATTGCTCTAAAGAATTTAGATATCTCTGTCTTTTCTGTTTACAAAAACACACACAAGATGTGTGTGAATTTTTAAGTGTGTATGTGAATGGTGAGAGAATCCATAAGAGAGATTGAATTCACGTGTGTGTATATGTGCAGGTGAATGTGTATGAAAAAGAGAAACGGAGACAGGAGTTTTAAAAATAACACGAGGTCACCCAGTTCACCCACTCACTCACCCAATGCATCAATCTATTCTGTAACAACTCTGACAGTTCTTTTGCCACCTCTAAGTTGAGTGTAGTCAGAAAGAATACATTTAGGAGAAGCCTCGTCAATTTCTGCATTGTTCTAATGATTAAAAAACAGCTCTTTGTGTTGTAAAAGGAATTTGCTTTTTGTGATGTATCAGAGCATCTAAGCTCTACCCACTGGAAGCACATAGACTTTTTAATGTGGTAATTCTTAAAACATTTGAAAATCACATCCCATTCTCTTCAACATATTTCAATTCTACAATATCATCAATTTTTATTATCATGAATATATTCTGAGAATTGTCCTACCTAGTTTTGTCTACCAATTTTTTTCTACCAATTTTTAAACATATTTTTAATTGAAGTATAGTTGATAAACAATGTTACACAAGTTATTTTTAAGTATAAAACGTAGTGATTCAACAAATGTATAAATGTATATGTTATACTGTGTTCACCACAAATGTGATCATCTGTTACTGTACGATAATAATACAATGCCATTGACTATATTCCCTATGCTGAACCTTCTCTCCCTGGGACTTATTCATTTCTCTACCAAAAGCCTATACATAATAGCTGAGTGACAGTCCAGATGTGGTCAACATTTTAATTTGTATTGTAGCATGATTCTCCTCTTCATTCCTGAACATTAAATATACACAAATCCAGGCTAAGTTTTTGTTTTTGTTTATTTTTTTTTGTAATCATCATGCTGCTGACGCATATCGAACTTATAATCAATACGTCACTCTGTCATTGAATGCATTAGGTTTCTCTTTGAATCATTGACACAAGCATCCTTTATAGCACATTTTGTATTTTAGGTCTTCCTTACTAGATTGTGACTTTCTCAAGTGTAGAAACTGAGTCCTGTTCATTTTTGACCTAGTAATTTAATAAATTAATAAATGTTGAATACGAAAAAAAACGAAAATTTGAGGATCATGTTTTATGCATTTTCAATTCAAGACATTGATGAATACATTCATTCTGATAGAGCAAATACATTTACCAGATATCTCTTCTCAGGGTAATGTGGATCCTCAAGAATACTTTTTACATAAAGCCTTTTAACAAGTTGAGTATATTTATTTATGCATTTGTATAGCATACATACTATGCACAAAAACATAAAGATTTTTGAAATAGTGTTCCTAAATAAAGCATCGCTTGTTCTAAGGATCTGATAATGCACTGAACAGTTAAAAAAAAAAAAGAAAAAAAGGGAAAGGTGATAAAAATTGCATGGCTTCCTTTGAGAAAGCATTTCTAATTTTTTCTTGTCTTTTTATTTCTCATTTTTTCCATGTCTTTTAATTTTTACATATCTCCATTTAATAAACAATTCTAGAATGGTGCTGCGGATGATGACATTAATCTGTACTTTACTGAATTCACCATTTCCTTCTCTATGAAAATTGTAGAATCTTTCCTTATTCTTTTTCTGCATATTTTACTATTACTAAAGAAGAGAGAACACAATAGTGTGGTAGGATGTAGTTTACATGAAGGAGACAAGTACAAAATAAAATATTTTTTTCCTTTTTATTTAGGGAAGGGTTTTGGTTTTTATATATTGCAAGGAAACTCGAAGTCTCATATCCTCCTGTGTCCATCTGTCTTAACATCTCAATCTAAGGATAATTTTGTGAAATAATCCCTCAAAACATAGGTGGTGTTTCTCTTAGCTGTGTCAGCATCTTACCCCAGGTGCTCCTAGGGAAAGGATTTCTTCTTCAGTAATTCCTATTTATGTTCTAAACATAATCAAGGAGTCATTAACTTTTTTAGTACTTGGACATCATAATTACATTGGTATTGTATTTGTATTTTGGTCTTCTTTGAATTATCTCAACATTTCCTGATTTTTTAAAAACTATTGATCAGACCACTGTTTAACAGACAAGTATTTGATGCAAGTCATCATTGCTTTGTGTGCTAGGAAAACCTGCCTGTAGTCATATTATGCTCAGAAATTCTCTTCATCCTCAAAAGAGTGAGGAAAGCAAGGTTCTGGGATAATGAAAAGGATTATTTTACCAGGCTTTCTAAAATATCTCCTGCAGAGGTTGGTGATGGCAGTGTGCTAACCAGAGATTAAGAGCAGAGAAAAAAATTTGGCTATGATTCAGCAGAAATAGGTTATACAATCAAGTGATTGATGAATCATATCTTTATTAAAAAATTAGATGGAATCTGTCTTTTAGAAGGACACTGATAATGTAGGGATAGTGTCCAGGGAATACTGAAGTTCTACTTGTAGACATCTCTGGGGAAGTGCAGCTGGGGGATGTGTAGGTGTTGGGAATATGCTTGTACTGTAGACATTGCTACAAATATGAGATAATTGTCCTCACTGAGAGGCAAGTCCATTTAAACATTAGTTATATGTTAAATAATGTAGTGCCGCCTTCTACAGATCAGGCACTCGGAGGGGGAGAGCATACCTGGAGTTCCTTTTTCTGTAGCGCTCTTTCTTCAATCATTTGAGATGGGTATTGGAGGAACTTTGATCTTGTTTATATGTCTACAGCACCACTGACGATACTGCATAAATCTTACATGAGATTTCACTTATTATCATGGCTGTAAATAATCACTAAAATGACCAGCTTCTTATACTTATGACCAATATTGACCATAATTTCTCTCCCACTCATCAGACCTACACTTGTCAATTATCTCTCTTATATCTGTTAGAAATCTCCTATCAAGAGAGATGGGGTGACTTATTCTATGAAAATTATTTGTAATAATTTTCAGATAACATATTATAGAAGATATACTCCCTAGCAAAAACAGACATCTTTATTACTGACTAGCTACCTAACTCTCTAAAAACGTAAAATATGCATACTAATAATACCTGCTTTCTGTGTTTCCAATAATGAATATATAATGGCATATGATAAGAACACAATGATAGCTATTGTTATTCTCTGATCTTTGAAGTTTCTTTTCAAAATTGAGTAACTTATTCCACTGCTGAGGAACAAGAAGCAAAATAAAGTGTTTAGTTTGGTTCAAGTTATTTGTTTTTAGAATATAGGAATGGAGTGAGAGCTTAAAAATATTTTAAATCATTTTGCTTTTTTCTCATATTCATTTTGAAATATATGCACATATTCATATTTACTGAAATGCGTTGAGTGCAAACACATTAATAAGGTACATTTTCTGTTTTACTGCACCCAAGAATCTCACCTTGTATAAAAGGTAATATCTGCATTTGTCTCTGGGTGAGCTATTTCCTTAATAAATATTTATTTAACATCTACTATAGGCTGAAGAAAATAAACATGGTTCTTTCATAGACTGTGCTTTCAAATGGGGGAAACATTTGATCATAAAATAATCTCAAAAAAACAAAATTATAAATTGATATAAATTATAGAGAAGGAATGATCAGGTTGCTAATAAATTACCTGAGTAAAAAACAATCTAATTGAGACTTGGGAAGGTCAGGAGATGAGGGGATGGGAACTGAAAGATTATAGGCTGCAGGGTTTTCTCCCTATTTTTATACCGAGTCTTATAAAGTACTTCTTCTGTAATGAAAAAAAAAAAAACCATCTAATTATATATATTTTTGGAGTCCAAGTATGTGTGTTTTTCATGTTATGAAGACATGAAGAATAAAAGGGGAAGGCTTTAGTACTACCTAAAATTTGGAAACTTTGCAAATTTATTAATATGAAGTGTTTCTTTCTGTGCCTTGGTAAATGGAAGCCTTATTTAGCAATATTGCAAGGATTAATTAGCAAATGTTTGTAAAATGTTTTGAATAGTTGATTAGTTCTAATGCCATTATTTATAATATAGTCTTGCTAAAATTAACTTGATTTTATGCTTTGTTCCCAGTCGAGTTATTGGAGGATCTAAAACTTTCTTACAGTCTCTGTGAACACACTGTACTTAGCTGACAGGTCACCTGCCATTTATAATTAATGTCAGAAAAGCAATAAAACAAAATGACGAGTTTTGCACCTGATATAACTTATCTTCTGTCAGGTCTCTCTTTAAATCTCTCATTGTTCTTTATCTTCGCTGACATCTACTTTCCACATTTTGCTTTATACTGTGTTGCTTTTTTTTTTTTCTTTTTCAATCTCTTTAGCTATTTGATTCTATTTTCTTGTATTGTGCTTTGGTATCATGGAACAACATTTTCTTAATTAAGAAATAATTAAATTCAGATTTCACTTACAAATACCAACTTCTTATCACTTCTTGTACTTCACTGAAGAAGACAATCTGTTGGAACAGCTGCACAACCACAAAATAATCTTTGTACTTAGAGGCTAATAACTGCTATAATAGTCTCACTACAATTGCCAATACCCAGAAGGACATTTTGTTTCATGGCCTTATCTATTTTATATCTCTGGGTAGCAGGAGATCTCAACATCCCTCTGCCAGACCTCATTTCCATATTGCCAGCATTTCTTACAAGCTTTAGAAAACCAGCACAGAAAAGAGAACTAAATGCAAAAGAACAAAGTGAAAATTTAATATAAAGGATAGGAAAAAGTGCCTTTTAATGTGGATGCACTGAGGAGAAAGCATATATCCAAAGAAAGCAGAGGGGAAAAAAAGATGCTTAAGAACTGCTAAAAATTATGCCAGTCCCTTGATACATTTTATGTCATTTTCATCTGCCAGTGGGTTTCCACATTCTTCAAGTGGAATACAATGGACAAGAAGAAAATAAAGAGAATAAAAGCAAGATGTCACAATCAGTAAAAATCAAATGTGATCTCTAATTTAAGTAATGAAGAGATAGAGAAGAAAATATAAACATCTAGAAAGTAAATTAGTTATGTATATTAGCTTATTACAGATGGGATTTCATGCAAATCAAAACCACACCTCATACCTGTTAGAATGACTACCAAAAAGACAAAGGATAACAAATGTTGACAAGGATGTGGAGAAAAAAGGCTTGTACACTATGAGTGGGAATATAAATTGGTACAACTATTATGGAAAATAGTATGAGGTTTCCTCAATTAATCAATCAATGGTTTTACCATATCATTCATCAACTCCACTTCTGGGTATATATCCAAAGGGGGGGGGAAATACTATCTAAAGGTGTATCTGTATTCTCACGTTCATTGTAACATGATGTAGGATAGCCAAGGTATGAAAACAACCTAAATGTCTGTCAGTGCATGAATGGATAAAGAAGATGGGAGATCTTGTACGCAATGGTATATTATTGTCATGAGAAAGAAGAAATTGCTGCCATTTATTACAACATGGATGAATTATGAGGGCATTATACCAAGAAAAATGAGCCAGACAAAGAAAGAAACATACTTCATGGTATCACTTATATGTGGAATCTTAAAATAAAAGTCAAACTCATAGAACAGAGAGTAGAAAAGTGGTTGCTGTGGGTTGGGAGAGAGGAATTAGGGAGAAGTTAATCAAAGGATACCAACGTTCAGCGATAAGATGAATCAGGTCTGAGAATGTAATGTATAATATTAGTGACTATAGTTGATAACACTGTGTTGTATAATTAAAATCTGTTAAGGAAGTAGAATTTAAATGTTCTTACACAAAAAAAGATAAATATGCGAGGTGATGGATGTGTTAATTAACTACACGGGAGAATCCTTGCAAAATGTATACATATATCAAATTATCATGATGTTCACTTTATTTTTAAAAATAATTAATTAATTATTTATTTAGAGAGCATAAGCAGTAGAGAGACAGAGAGGGAAGGAGAGAGAGAATCCCAAGCATGACCCATACTGTCAGTGCAGAGGCTGACATGGTACTCAATCTCACAAACCATGAAATTGTAACCCAAGCCTAAATCAAAAGACGGACATTTGACCGACTGAGCCACAAGGTGGCCCAATCATGATGTTTACTTTTAACAATTCACAACTTTGTAAATTATATCTAAATAAAACTGAAAAAATAATATTTTTAATGTTCACAATGAGACGTAGTAGGTTGGACTTTATATTTCAATTTTAAAAAGATTTTATATAAGCTGTTTGAAATAGCTAGACTGTATAAAATATTTATCCAGTACTCAGAAAGAAAAGGGATGTAGTGAATTATATAAGTTTAATAGTTTTTTATGCTTTCCTTTGAGACTAACAAAGCAAAGCCAAGAGCAGACTGACTTCTTAAAACACGTTTTTAGTGAGAATACTGAGTTATTATAAGTATTTTCCTTTTCATTAAATGACAGTTATTTGATGCAGTTAATGTCTAGTGGCTTCTAATTCTATGTGGCCATCTTTTAATGCAATGTCCTTGCATATTAAAGTATATCTAAAATTAAGCCCTTTAGTTGAGAAAATAATATGTAACAATAGTGTTCACAGATAAACATAACTTTTCCTATAGTTTTAAGTCTCATATTTATCATTTCACTTTTCATACACTTCTCAATAAACCACTACTGATAATATTCAAAGTATATTAAACATTGTAATTTTTAATCACATATGCCCCAAATTATCTCATTCTCCAAACGCTTTTAATTGTTTTCTTTCAAATACATATCTTATGTATACCTAAATTGTCTGTGAGAATTTTAATATGAGCAACTATAAAATGTATTCCTTGGGTATCAAATTCAATAAAATATTTTGGAACTGGTATGTGTGTAGTATATGTTATTGATTGAATGAAATTATACATTAAATTTTTTAAAATTGTCCCCAACTCAGAGTACAAATTTCATTAAAATTATATTAAGTGGTTAGTGGAGGTAAGATCACATCAGTGTCATTTCAGTACAAGAAATGTGAATATTTTATTTGAAAGAATTGCTATAATTGTTTAAGGTTAGGGGAAGAAATAGTAATGGTTCTAATTGAGGGAATAGAAAAAAAATTGTTTAGGACTAGTTAAATATTAAATTAAAAGTACATACCCCAGGTTTGAGACACTCTCAGTTATTAACCTTATCTGGAGGACCTTATCTTATATTTTTAACAGCTGATTAAGATAGGCCTATCATAGCAATACCTCAGCAGAGTGCCGTATGTGGTCAGTGACCGTCAATCTGAATTCTGCCGTATAGCCAATTGAGTGTGTTCAGAGGTTACTCAGCACCAAGTGCCATCAGCCCTTTGAGTTGTATCTCTTCTCAAGGCATAATCCTTCTGCCAGAGCTCCAGATGCAAGTTCATTTAATCATAATGTATCTTATAATTATCACAACTGACACTTTGACATTCCACTGTGGCCTGGAAGATTGACCCAGCTGCACAGTATATGATCTTTTCAGCATAGTCTCTCTAATTTTTGTGGCATGAAAAAAATAGCATCTCCAGATTCTTTATCTCACTGTGTGCTTGACAAATAATATTCTAACATCTGCAGTCTTGCTGTAAAAAGCAGGTACATGGGTGACAGCAAGTTCAATCAATCTAGTAACCAATTACTCTCAACTGGATGCTCCATTCTAGAACAATTGTAGTGCTAATAAATGGCACAAATTGAAAACTTTGGAGGCTGAAGGTCTACCCTAAACCCAAGGAACATCAAAACATAAGCTTGCCCATCATCTGAGTAAAATGCATGGTTGTCTCACGAAAGATATGCCTTATGCACATCACTCATCAGATGAAGTAATAAAGTTATTTGTCCATATTGAACTGTACAGTAATCAGTTTCATTTCATTAAAAAGGATAATGAAACTTATCTCATATCCCCACTGCATCTCTACAAGATCCTCATAGAAACCTTCCCTAAAAGAGTAGCAGTTTTCAATCAGAAATTACAAAGGGTTTAAGTCTTTGTCATACTTGCAAGCTAAAAATTTACCCTGCCTCAGTGTTACAGATGACGGCAGAGGACATGGGAATTCTGGGTCAGAGGCAAAGAACTATTACCTATGAAGCAACATATACCATGAGTTTCATGTTTTTGTTAGTTCCCCTTGCCACCCCCTCCACCAAGTCCCATAGGGGTGATGCAGAGCAAGCCAGATGGATGCTATATAAAATGACTTAAAATGCCTTATATTCTAGGGCAAAAGTTATCACAAGATATGTACAAATGCAGTGAAGACTTGGCCCCTCCTGCCAGATACTTTTCTGTATTAAATATTTTCATTGGGCATGACATTTCAAAAAGCTCTTCATGGTACACAAATATAGTAGAATGTCTCTCACATTTCCTTCAAACAATTAAAGGATTTTTAAAAACTTCCTATCCTTTATTTCATTTTTCCTTCCTCCTTTGCTTTTTTCCTCCCTTTCTTCCATCCCTCCTTCCTTCCTTTCTCCTCCTCTTCCTTCTCTTTCCTTCTCCTTTCTCCTCCTCCTTCTTCCTTTTTTGCATTTGTGTGAGCTATTATATATTAGATTAACTATATCACTTTGCATAAAAAGTGAGTTTGGATGTATTAGAGCACTAAAATGGAAATGTGGATTCAATAGATAAATGATGTAGATGAATAGAGATAACAGATGATTGATAGACGATAGATAGATAGATAGATATTCTATAGATATTGATATAATGAATACAGTTATATCATTTTAAAAATTTTAAGCTTTATATTACATGAGTTTTCTTGGAAAATATATAAATGTTCTAGGCTACTGCTGCTGCTGCTTCCTCCTCTTGCTCCCCCTCTCATTCCCCCTCCCCTTCATCTTTCCCCCTCTTCCTTCTTTCTCCCTTCTTTTCTTTCTTCTTCTTTCTTCCTTTCCTACTCCTTCTCCTTCTCCTCCTCCTCCTTTTTCTTCTTGAATAAAATTTAAGATTGACAATCTCTTCTATTTCTTCCACCTCTAGAAATTTGAGAACTTTTCTTTGTTAAACAAAGAAAGAGTATATATTACTAACAGATTTTTTTTTTTTTTTTTTTGAGGAATGGGACAGAGGAGGAGTAGAGGAAGAGGGAGAGAGACTCTTAAGCAGGATCCATGCATAGTATGGAGCTTGCTCAACTAACTGAGCCACTCAGGCACTACAATAACAAATAGTTTCGCTTTCTTTGTTGCAATTTTAGAAAATTGCTTTGTGTGTCTAATGAGACAGAATTAGTACAGTGTGTTTAACTTAAGCATTAGAAGAATACAAACGAGATTTCAACTAAAATTTCTTTGGTCATCTTTCTTACTCTTCTTTGGCTATCTCTTGTTTGGTTATTAACTATTCTCAAATTCCTCTAATTTTGGTTGCTATATTTAGGAACTGTCTTGTTAGTGACAGTAAATGGTTTTGACTTCATATTAAAATGAACAGCAAAGAAAACAATTGTGTTTCCTCTTTTAACTTTTGTTTACTTTGATTTACTACTCCCCTACCTTTTGATTCTCAACACCTGTGAACTCTCAGTACCATTAAATGACATTTTGTGAAAAATAACTTTTTAATGTCTTGAAATAGAAGAAACTAGAAAAGAAAATTATGAAGGTAAAGCAATAGAGGGAGAAGATTGTCTACATAGAATAAGAAGAAGAGGAACATTTTATTTATTTATGATAATGATATTTGGAGATAGGGATATATTTAAAAGCTTAAAGAAAATAGTTTGCTGTCAGACAAAGATGACTTAGAAGGAGGAAAAGGAAGATACTCCTTTTAATTATCGTTCTGATGTCCTTTAATTTTGACTTTGGATGAAAAGAAGGAATATTTAAAACTGGGTAGTACATAGAAGGTAAAATGGACAGCAATTTCAGATTAATGGTGTTTTTTTCTATGTAATGAGTGGAATTCAGATAGCAAATTTGACAACATTCCAAGGCTCCTTCCAGACCTCTGTTTCATAAAACAGAAAGAAGTCAACCACCTATTTCTGAAATACTCGGTGTGAAAACATCTTTGTTTTCTTAATCCTTAGAATCTGTATCTCTTGGTCTCTTCCTGGATGACTTCATATCATATGTCTAAAGGAAGCTTTAGAGTAAAGAACTAGCTAGATACACGTGGTCATGTCAGTTTTCTTATTTTTATAATCCTATTAAGATTTCCCACACATACTCGCACTCTATCCTATCTCTGAAATGGCCTTGCGTCTCTTTACTCTAATCCCAATCATCCTCCAGCCTCTAATGGCTTCCATGAAGCCATGTTAGTACTCTTAATTTTCAGCGGGCAGTCTTCTACTTAGAGGTCTGACTCTTCACTGAGTAGCAATATATTAGTTATAGTAGTATAGTATACTATCATGGTGTTAGCCTGTACCAAAACTGTAGTTCCTTGAATACAAAATTTTAATTTATTTTTAATATTTTTATCCTAAATCTCCAAGTAGATTATAAATCAATAATAGGTGATACTATGTTCGTTCTAACGCAATGCTGAACACATTAGTATTAGTGTGTTGAATAGTTTCTAATTTGCATAGTTCTATTATTCTATGTGGTATTTTATTTAATGGATATTAAATTTCCTAACATGCTTTACTTATCTTCCAACTTCTTTTATTTTTACCTGAATATAATTTATTAAGATAATATTAAAATTAAGGACACTGATATCTTTTATAGAACAGATATAACGAGAATGCTTAATTAAGAGTCATTTCTGCCATTCTGAACTCTTCACTTGTAAAAGCCTAAAGAATTACATAGAGTTTTTAAAAAATATGTCTGCCTTATACCTAGTATGATAAATCTTATTTCACCTAAAGAGCAAATTCCCAGTGATGTACATGAATTAATTCAGGAGCATCTGCCTCCTTATAGATAACAAGCCTCTTTTATATCTTAGCATTATAATAGTGTTGACTGGTGAAATGATATTATTTCTTAATATCAACTTAAATAGAAACGTTCCTTTAAAAACTCTGTTTCTTTTTCCACTTTATTTCAACTTGTGTTGGAATATTTTAGCATACTTCTTTCAATTAACTTTTAGAATTAAAACTGGAAAATAATTGTATAAGATTTGGCCATTTGTATAGAAGTCAAAAACTTTAACACATATGAATTATATCAAATCAAAATTATTATAGTTACTTTAAATTATATACACTCTAAATTAAAAAATAGGATAGTTTCACTGTGACAAAGCAAAAAGAAATATAAATCACTTCCAGGAATGTGCAATTTTATTGTCTCTAATTTTTAAATAATTCTTTAAATTTCTCCGTGTGCATTCAAAAACTGATTTGATTCACCTTTTTCAAAGGTGACCACTGCATTACATGTTAAATATTGTCTTTTTAGGAAAGAAAACCAGTAAGAAGTCTATACTTGAAATGCATTTTAATTTTTAAGTTAGTTTCTCCCTTCATGCAACATATATAGTCAAATAAATCTATAATAAACCAGAAACAAGGAGCAAAAAAGATAGATTAAAAAAATTAAAATAAACCTTAAAAAGAATTCTAAAATACAGGGTATCAAGTTGGTTCTTCTAATTATTTCTTAGAGACATATCGGTGTAAAACACATTTTTATTTCATTGCTGATAAATAATTGTGATGCAAGTATAACAAATGTGCTTTCTTTAATACACTGAAATACTAAAGAATCAAATGTCCTTTATTTGGGAAACTCTGACACATGAGTATTTTACTGAACTCATACTGAAAGGCTGAGAAATAAAACGTAGCCCATTTAACCATCTAAATCAAAATGCTCAGTTCAATGGTGGAAATGCTGACCATTATATGCCAAGTTTATGTTTCCATTTGTTAAGCCACCTTCCACCAGACAGAGGTGAAGCATTCTTTAAAAAAGTGAACTTGACTTTCTTAAAATTATGGGTTCAAACACAATGGGATGCTCATTCTTTCACTTGGACTAAGGGGGACTCTTTAAAACGACTGTCGCTAATTACTCCTCTCACAGAGAGCAGCTGCAGCGTGCTTCTTACAGTGTAGGCAGCTGAGACATGTGTGTTCTGTCTGGACGGCAGCTCGCACTGAAACCCAGCAGTTCATCAGCCAACAGCCGGGTGCTGGGGTATTGAATAGCTAAGAAGGGACAGGAAATGCAGCAGTGGACTACTTGACAGAAACCGAAGTAGTAATAGAGCCCTGTTGACAGACGCATCTTTTCCCAGACCCACCTGTTTTGGAGGTAGAACTGGGAAGTTTTCCAAAATATCATTCAAGAAACGAGGTGTTAAAACTATCTCACTGAGCAGGGATCTTCAGTTTGAAATGCTGCCACCAGCCCCATCAAAAGACGCTTCTTATATAAATGGTTATGACTTATGAAATAAGAAAGTAAAGAGAGATACCATTTGGATCCGAGTAAATCAGGCAAATATTGTGGTTTCCAAAAATAGACTTATGAATATCTATTTAACTACAAACATTCACTGAGTATTTTATAGGTCCAGGAACTGCAGATGCAGAAACGAATAAGCAAATAAAACACAAAACAGAGTTGGGGCTAATCAGATATAAAATATTATGCACATAATGTGAATGCATGTACTAAGTTTTCATCCTTAGAATTTTATATCTCCAAGGGATATAAAAAGCTGATCTTAACAGAGTGACAGTATTTTCTTCAGGGCCAATGGGAAATTTCCAACACTGACTTCATGATATACTACCCCAAATAACCTTGCAGGTGTTAGCATCTGGCAGCTTCTGCTAACACTTTGTAGCTGGGATACAATGTTCCAATTTACAACTAGCAGTTATTATGTTCTCATGTTGGCTATATCTGTTTGGGAACCGAAGAGAAGGAAATCATCAGGATATATGGCAATATTTGATTTACACTTACTATCCAGATATATAATAATATTTCCCTTATATTACTGACATATATACTATACAAGTCATGTCTTTTGTCAGTATAGAGTAGGATTTGTCAAAGTGGTATCTGAATCACCTTTGTGATTGTTAAAAACACTAAAACACAGGCCACATCTGCCCTGACTAAATTTACATTTTGGGGTGTGTGGAGACCTTCATTTTTGAACAATGCCTTGGGTAATGCTTAGGCACTCTGAAGGATGAGATTAAATAGAGATTTAGTATAATAACAGGGAGTCATATGAGGTTATTTAACTAAGTTTTAAATTTCCACTTCCTAAATTGAACCAAGAACATTTCATTAGCTGCCACAGGATTTCTTTTTTTGGTATCAGAATAGAACTTATGTAACAGATTTCTTTATAAGGTAAAGCTAAATTGATCGGCTGTTTGAGAATAGATAGAGAAAGGATTAGACTTGGTAAGAAAGGGGGGTGATTAAAATTCAGATTACATAGTGCCTGTGGTAGAAAGATGCCATTCCTGTAGCTTAAAGCTGGCGCTGGTGGCCTGTTCACTGGAGCTCCTGGAAGGTCTTCCTGAGAACTTGTGCAGAGCAGCAAGAAACATTTTTCCTTTGCCAAGTAATTTTAGAGATTCTCTTTAAGGCACATGTATGCCTATCATGGAGCTATTGGATTTCCTGTATTAGGATCTGAAATGGGTGCAGCTATTAACATATTCTGACTGCTTGATTCTAACTGTTAAAGTGAAGATATGCAAATGAACAGCAGGCAGTGGGTTTATTTCAGGTGAAGAGTTTTCTCTTTTATATGCAAAGTTCTCTAATTACCCGTTTTATATTCAAACAGAAAATGCATTTCTAAGAATATTTTACTCTAATGGCATCTAGATTAATTTTTCACTCAAGAAAAATCAGCTGAGTGAATACTGCATAATTTTAAGAGCATTCCTGAGACTGAGGCAAAGAAAGAAACCAATGCCCCACTCTCACACCCCGCTACCCTGGAGTATATGGTCATTGGAATCCAAGTTATGGGAAGTTTAAGTTGAGATAAGATCAGAGACCAATAACTTTCTTGGAAATGGCACTCCTGGGTGCCCCAGGAGATCAGCTTAGCCCTTCTGCAGAGCAAACCTGGAAATATAAGGGAATTAACACCCACAAACAACCCCTGAGTAAAGGGAATAGAAACTTCTGTTCCTTGTATAGACAATTTTGAGGTTCATGTCAAGTCTCCTTGGGAGATCTGAATGGGATTGAACCCAAGGACCCCAGCAGTGACCAGCTCTTGCACATATCTTTGGATTAGTTTTCTCTACTTGCAGCCTTCATTTTTTGTAGTCTTCCACACTATTCTCCTGATATTACTTCCGAAAAGAAATTATTTTCAAGCATGATCTTATTATCCTGAACCCACAAAACATCTTTTACTATCTTTTCAAATTTTATACTTGATGCCTATACCTTAGAAACCTTTCCTTAAAATTATATTTTTTCTTTACCATCTCCTCTCAAAATTGATGGTAAATATTGTTTAAATATAAACATAGATTATTAGCATGTGATATATACCACAATTTGATGACAATTATTTTCATGGTGTAATGTTGATGTTCTATTAAGAATGCACAGATCAATATTAGAGAAAAGAAGTGTGCACATTACTATAATTCATGGTAATTATTTTTAATAAGTAGATTTGGTTAGTTAAAACATCTGTTTGAAATTATTGTCTTAGAATATAAAAGACAAAAGGGTAGAGAATACACATGCTCCCTTCCAAAGCACTATTTTAATGCCTTTTATGATATTTAACATGGAGTGATGTTAATATTTCAAATACATAAATACATAAATGGTTTGTATGTGTGTATTAACTTTGTGGCTCCCTTCTCTGCTCCGGGACCACATTGAGATCACTCTGTTTTGAGTCCTGCAACATGGTTATTCCCACATAAGAGCCCATTTTAGTGGCAAAGTCTCACACCACCCTTTCTAGCCTACTGAACATAGTTGTTACGGTTTTCAGAGATGTTGGCCCTTCCCTCAATGAAGTCTTTTTCAATGTCTTGATAAAGGCTCATCTGTGAACCTAGTATAAATAGAATTAAGGTTAGTGGGTAGTTGGGCAGAATGTCTGAGATAAATCCATTCTAACATTCTTGGTTCCTTAATCTTTGCATTTTTTCATTTACATTATGTCACAAGATTTCTAACATACCAAGTTTATGTTTCTTAAGTTACCAAAAAGGCTATGCTTAATTCAGCATACTGAGGGAAAAAAAGAACTACTAAGAGGTGCTTGAATTTAAACATTGACTCTGAGCTGTCTTGTAAGTATACCTTTATGGCTAAATTTAACCTAAATCAAAATTAAATTATTACTTTTTTTTGGTCTGGTCTTCAGAATCTATTCTTAGCTATATATTTTCTAATTGTTGTAAAATCTCATAATTCTTTACAGGTATAAACCTTTTTCCTGTAGTATTTGACTTGATAATTGGCCTCTTGGGTTATTAGGCAATTATCTCTAGCTATGAGGTTAATAAAAGGCATCAGGGTGGGAAGTAAGAAGTGGCTTTCCAAGGAGAGTAACTATATCATGGGAAGTTATCAGGGTCATTAGGCAAAGGAGAATCATCTTCATCAGCAAAGGGAAGAGGTGCTGCTTTTGGTGACAAAGGAAAGTCAGGGAGGTTTGGAGACCTAGAGGACTCTGGGTAAACTGAACATTCCCATGTCCCATTACAAATCCAAGGGCCCCATTCTGTTCCTACTAATAACTTCTCTTGCACAAAAGAAGTTTGCCAAGTCTGAATTCAAATCATGTTTTACATAAAAAAATAAAACATTGAACATTTTCAGGTTGACTTTTGATTATGTCACCTTTTCAATTTTAGTTGAGATTATTTTATACTAATTATAAAAAAACCCTCTTCTGTGACAGTTCCTTAGGCTAAGATTCTGGATTTTGAGCTCATAATTTTCTTAAAGTTACCCACACAACTCCATAGTCCTTATAGTCTTCATGCTAATTATTATGCACCAAAAGCTTTTCTTTCAATGTATACTTCTTTCCAGATAAATCAGGGAATACTTTAATGAACTATTATACCACTTCATTCTATGTTCTGGTTAAAATCCAATTATTTAATTATAGCACCATTTCTGAGACCACAAAGGCCTGATAATCAATTCCAGATTACCATTTTCTTTAGGATCTTTTATTAGAAACCACTTTAAGAACTGGTTTCCATAGCAGTAAGAGTTTTTTAGTTGGAAAAAAATCCGTATTACTAAGTTGTCCCTAATTTACTCAGGAAGAAATGAATTATGTTTCTAGAGAGCTCACAGAATAAATGAGTGGAATGGAGCTTCCTAGAAAAAAATGCCAAATCATAATATATGGATTTACTGTAAAAAAATGTTTACTGTTACTACCTTCTGATACCAGCAGTTTAATTTCTATAAACAAGGAGATGTCCGCTGATGTTTTTCAGAACTGGTTCTAGAAGTTGCACCACTGTTACCCCTTAGAATTTAGAAACATATCCCATCATGTGTAACAAAATACAACTTTACTCTTATTTTCTCATGTTCCTTTGTACAAATTATGATTTTGCCTAAATGATTCTGACTGGTGTAACCTAAAGTACCTGCCTACCTTCTAGCCATAAGAAGGTTTAGAGGAATGAATTTTAATTTTATTTTAAGGGTAGAGAACTTATGTAGTGAGCTAAATAAAAATCCATCAAAGATACTCATATTCTAATTCCCAGAAGCTGTGATATGTTTTGTTGTTACATGTAAAAGGATGAACACTGGGTGTTATATGTAAGTGATGAATCACTAAACTCTACTCCTAAAACCATTAGTGCAGCATATGTTAACCAACTTGGAATTAAATATTTTTTTAAGAAAAGAAACTTTACAGATGTGGGTCACATGCACGCGCACGCGCGCACACACACACACACACACTCACATGCATACACAAAGACAGAAACAGAGACAGAGATGTTAGAACGGAAGGAGAATTCAGAAAGGAGACACAATGTTCTATTGCTGCTTTTGAAGATGGAGGAAGGGGCCACAAGCTGAGGAATACAAGAGGGGCTTTTAAAAGCTAGAAAAGCCAAGGAAATAGGTTCCTCCTAGAGTCTTCAACAGGAATGCAGCCCTGAAGATCCATTTTAGATTTCTGACCTCCAAAACAGTAAGACAGTAAATTTGTGTTACGTTAAGCCAGTATGTTTTGCTAATGTGTTATAACAGCAATAGAAAAATATATAGTTCACAATATGGGAAATTCTATGGACACCATAAGGATGTTAAAACAAATTTGGCAACCATAAACAGCTCAAATATCCACTACAAACAAGAAAATAATGAAGTCTTTAAACAAGAAAGTGATACAATGTTCCTTAAAAAAACTATCCTCAGCTAGAGATCTAAACAACGACATGGAGAAATCTCACAATAGTGAAAAAAGCCAGATGATAGCGCACACTCTAATTCATTTATTATTCTATTTATGAATCAATTTGTGATCTTTAAAGACAGAAGACAACAGATCACTTGTTGACTAAGGGTAGAGTAAAAGAGGAAGAAGGCAGAACAGGGAGGATTTATAAAGGTAACTCTATTGGGGCTAATGGTTATATTTATTATTTTGATTGTGGTGATGGTTTCAGAGATGATTTCATGTCAAAACAGCAAACTGTACTCTATAAATGTGCAGTGTTAATAAACTATTCTGTGTTAAATGGTATAGTGTTAAATGGTATAGGGAAGGAAAATATTTTCTTTAACTTTCTAAGGATCCCTGGATGGTTATGAAAATTAAACTGACACAGATTATCAGGAGAGAAGTATACAGATTAAAACAAAAGGTCCAGGTAACTGGGAACTTCACAAGAGAATGAAGACCCAGAGAAGTGACTAGAACAGGAAACTCTTTTTTTGTTTTTAACCTTTAACACATTAAACAATAAATTTGTGAAGAAATGACAAGACATAGGGTTTGAGCTATGGGTGGTCCAACTAGGGCTAGACATCCCCCTTCCTTAGTCGGGAAGATAAGATTTGTTTAACAAGGTTTGTTTGAAGATTCCTTTGGTGTCCTCACTGGGATGGTAAGTCTGTCTCGAGTAAAAAAGAGTATTACTTTCTGTCTTTAAACAAAAGGGGTAAGCTTTTTCTGCATTGACCGCTTCTTAACTAACCTTCAGCTCAAAATGTTTTTCAGGTCAAAGAGGTATAGTTTGGGGAATATATTCTGATTTCTTTCAATAGGGAAAAGAGGACATAAATGAGAAGTGAATCACTTAGGGGTATATTGAGATTGAGATGATGGATGGTGGGAGCCTGGATAACAGGATGATTGTACAAACATAAGCATGCACTGCTTTAAAGAATATTGACAAATCTCCAACAGGACCTGCTGATATTTGGGGCAGGAAGATGAGGGATACAAAAGCATCAAAAGAGACTTCTACATTTCCAAGTAAAGAACAGATGAGAAACATTTTGAGTAGTTTGATGCAAATATTGTGATTTAGCCATAGTAAATTTGGGACGCCCAGGAAATATATAAGTGGAGATATCAAGTAAGTAGTGTGGCTGAAAAACTGGAGCTTAGAGGAGTTTCTGGCCTGAGATTAAAAATTTGGAAGTCAATGATGCATAGAAAATGCATAAAGTTATGAGAATGGATATAATATGTAAGCACAATCAAAAGGAAAAGCATCTCTGGAAGGAAAATATATATAAAGATTGACTCAACCTTGGAAGATCATAAAATAACCCATAACTTAAAGGCTATGGCAATCATAGCAGCAGGGGAAATAAAAAGGGCAGGATAGAGCCAAGATGTGCTGAGAATAATCACTTACTCAACCATTTATTCAACAGATACCTGTTTGAGGCAACAGAAACACATGGATAAACAGGACAGCTGCAGTCCATCCCTTATGTAACTGAAGGTTATATCCCAGTAATCACTGTATTGGTTATTATCAAGCAAATATAAAAAGTATAAAGGATATATATGAAAAATTACATGTAATATGCAATGCCTAGTTTGGTGTCTAAAAGATAGCTATTATAAACAATGATTTGTCATATATGCACATAGATGAGGTAAAGATATAATTAGAAAGATCCTTCTAGCAATATTCTCCTCAAATATATTCAATATTTTTCTAAGCAGTAAAATTAGTAACACAAATGGCTCAGGCCTGGAAAAGTTAAGAGCCTCATTTAACAAAAATAGGAACACTTGTACCTAAACTTTTATTTGAGTTCTAAGTTTATTTCTAAGAACTGAAAAAAAGTACATGTATATCCAAATAACATCAGACAAATAAATAGAACTCATTATTTTAAATATGCATGATGTAGGATCTGACTAAGCATATTTAATTTCACTTTAACACCTTTTTTTGTGCTTTTAAAGGAAAATCAAGGTTTTAACACAAAAAGCAAAGCAATGCAACTACAACAATATATCATAATTTTAGCGCCCCATAGATAATATAGACTCAACAAAATCATTGTCTCTTTGACTTTACATGAAAAAAAATATAGTGCTGTGCATCTGAAGTTGCATTTAAATATTCCTAATATATGTGTAACCTTTTTGTTATGTTCATAATAAAAATATTAAAATAATATATCCAATCAAATGTCAAGGTATTAGTCCAATTTTTCCAACTTGAATAGTGTTTTTCAGGGTAGAGTCTACAGCAGTTAAATATCTCCTGTTGACTGCAAAATCATCCTCAAATGTAAGTGCTTTCATAAATTCTTATAAGTAAATACTAAATTGTCTATATTTCAGTTGTGTGTATAACTAAGAGTTATTTGTTAGGAGCCTATTAAGTAAGATATATTAGGGAATTCCAAAAGTTGTTATACATATACTAAAACGTGCGTGTTCCTGAGACCTCTCAACCAGAATCTTGCCAGGAAGCCTGGCTGCCACTTGCCAAAGCATCTCCTTTATGTGTAAACCACAGGAAGGGAGATGACTCAGAGATGGGTGTTGGGATATTTGTGTGTTTACTTTAAGTTGATCACAATACACTAATTTTGCTACATGTATTAAACATAATTTTAGGGATAGCATTAGATATGCATTTTTGCCTTTGATCTCTTTCTGTTATACTTTTATATACTCTACTTTAACATCTTGACAATTATGTTGATAATTGTCCAATATATAAAGGTCTTCACTCTTCTTTTTTCCTAATTTTCATGCACAGTATATTGTCTTTGCATTCTTTTGCCCTCATTAGGCAGGCCATAGTCAAAAGACCCTCTTTAGTAAAAGGAGTATGTGCAAAAGACATGGATATTTCCCTGCCAATTATGATCGCTTGTAGTCCATATAGAACCCTTGTAACTCATACAGAAAGACTTGTAGCTCATATAGAAAGACTTGGCATCTGGTAATGTCAGTTGTAGTATATGAGGTAATATACAGCTTACTAGTTGATTGCTGCTGTTACCAACAGCAAAGTCAAGTGTATTTTTTTTCATAGTCAAAGCCTCTAGAATTTAACAATAGGAAACTGTGCATTTACTCTGCAGCTATTTGAAGTATAAATCAAATTTTGTCACTTTAGTATTACCCAGCTCTAAGCCCCCTCGTATCTTTTCTTCATAATTAGTATAATGTCTGAGATCTTTGCCAGCAGCTTACAAGTGTCCATGTGATATGGTGCTATGTCTCTAGGACTTACTTCAAACCTACCACTCTGATTCCTTTTTCTCTCTGGTACAAACATACTAACAATTTAATTTTCCACAATATGCAAAGCATTTTCCCACCTCAAAACTGTTGACTTACTATTCCCTCTTCCACAAGTGCTCTTCTCTCATATGTTTAAATGGCATGTCTCCAATTTCTTGGGTCACTGCTCCAATGTCCATTCTTTCAAGAGAACTTTCCCAACCACCATCAGAAAGAGCAATTTCCTTGTCATATTTTATCCCTGTATTCTGATTTTCTTTTCTTCTGCAGCACTGTTCACTACTTGATATTAAATTGATGATTGATTTATATTTTATTGTTTTTTTCACTACAGTGTAACCCCCTGAGGGCAGGATCTGTCTTGTGTTCACTCCTGCATTCACAATACATAGCACGGTGCCCACACAAAAATGAACTTATGGAACCTATGTTCAGTGAAGAAAGAAATCTATTGTTTAGAACTTGGCACATTGCATGTTCTTAAGAAATATTTATAAAATACAGAATGTGCCAAATTCATCAGCCACTATATGTCTGGGAAGCATTCACATGAACTTTCCACTGTCCCCAGGCTTTATTCAAAAGGCTAGAAACATCTTACACTTAAGATCACCTTGGCTAACCTTCACTTAATACATGTCCCAGGTCAGTCCCTTTAATTGAATGCAAACGTACTTAATGAGCAATATCCAGAAGAAAAACTTTACCTACCCTTGCCTAGCTCCTCTTAAAAGAAATTATGCTATTTATTGTTTCAAAATGATTTTGTTTCTGGTTCATCTTATTCTGTACTGTCTTTCCTGAAGGTCAACTGATCTCCCTTTAAACTATCCTCAATCCCTGATATCGATACTTCTAAGAGTATGGCTCCATTTTAATATCAGCTTGTGTGAATATCAAATGAGTGTGCATAAGCTTCTCCCACAGCAGAGTTTTGACATTAAGAAAATTAAAATATGCCCTAATCATAGAATGTTTTAACTGTTGTCTGACATTTTAAAGGATTTTCTCATGAATTTCAGAATAGATTATACTCTTGCCTGGCTTCTTGGGTATAAAAAATAATCTTCTAAGTGATTTAAACTTTATTTCTAATTTATAATAGAAAAAGTGCAAGAGAGAGAGAGAGAGAGAGAGAGAGAGAGAGAGTCTGTATGATGAGAAGCTTTCTTTGTCTATTTGTCTTTTGCCTCATAGGAAGCCAAGTAATTTTTTTTATTATAAAATCACATATAGCTTGTTATTACAATTAACCTGAGTCCTGCAGGGATATAATAGACTTATTTAACAGTAGTATGCATAGCTCTTTGCATGGGCTCTAGGAGAAGAAATTCCTAATATTTTTAATACTTCTATGTGAGATCAGACATTTAATTATCCTTAGGGCATTCTTTTTTATGGAGGAAGGAGTTCAACTTTTAAGTATTTCTTTCTGGCCGGTGCTAAGCAAGCTGAGACTATTACATGTTCGTGTGACAGGTTTGCATCTCTGAATGATGCTTGGTATTTAAAAGTACTAATGTTTATTCTCTGGCATACATTTTTCATGTTTCAATGTGAGGCCTGGATTTTTCTATCTTATTTATTTAAGATAAATGTATTCCTTACATTTGACCTATGAGCCAGAAAAGCTTTTGCATAGTTTTTAGAGTGATCTCTTGAATCTTGTCATTCAACCTTCGACATTCCAGCCGTTCTAAACCACTTACAGTTTCCAGACTGTTGCATGGCCACTTTTCTGTAACTTTATACACCTAACATTTTATTCTGTTGCATATTTTATAAACATATTGAGTCCTTACTATGGGCAACGCAAACAAACAAACCTTTTTGGGCATTTGGCATGCACAAATAATTAAAAAGAAAAGGGAAAATCTCTGCCTTCATGTTGCTTAAAATCTTGGGAGTAGGGGATAAAGCATCCAAAAAAAGTAAATAAATACAATAAATGACTAGATTACATGCTGTGTTAGTTGGTACTAAATGTCATGGGAAATAAGTAGAATATAGTGAAAGAGAACACTAGTACCATAGGAGGTATTTTGTGAGGTAAATTCAGGTGATCAAGTTGGGTAGCATTGAGAAGTAGCATTCAGGTAAAGACTGAGGGAAATGAGGAAAAAAAATCAATAAAGAAAAGCAAATAGTATATTACGCCCAAAGGTCTTGAGGAAAAATCTGCCTATCCTGTCTAAGGCATAAAAGACTGGTCTGGGTGGAGTGATATGATAGGAAATAGTGAAGTAAGGAGAGGGGACAGGAGTCACAGAGGGCTTTGTAAGGACTTCCACTTTCATGAGAAGGTTTTTCAAGAGACGAGAGTTTAAGTAATAAGTGTTAAAAACTGGTTGCAAGTAGCAGGAGTGAAAAGGAGGCCTGCATCTTAGACTGTTGTCATTAATCTGGGAGAAAGATATTGGAGATCTGAACAAGGTTCATAGCAGTATCTCATTCTGCAATTTCCTTTTCCCCTACACTCTACCTTCCCTTCATTAGTTGCTGTTTACCCTGTAAGAGTCTGCTTCCTCACTTTCTCTGTGAATCATTTTCTGATGCCAATGTACATGCAGGCTCTCACCCATCGGTAATATTATTCATGATATGGGCTTTCCTCTCACCCTGTGTTTATTTTTGTCAGAATGTAACTTACTGTAATCTATTATTTATTTCCCTTTATAGACAATGGTCCCCTTGGAGTCACTAATGTTTTCTTCCATATTTATATTTCCATTACCTAAAACAATTAGTTGAATGTACAAGTTAAATTAATGTTTGCATAATGCATTAGATATCCATAGTCCATATAATAACAAAATGGCTTTTGGATAACTGTCAAATAACTTACTTTGCCTTCAAGAAACCACAGTAGATCATTCTAATTGTTTTATCTAAATGAATGACCAGATGTTATGATGTTAGTCTAAACCTATAAAGTGTATTTTCTTTGAATAATCATATCTTATCTGTTCTTATCTTTACATCATTTCCAAAATGGTGGCATTTATGAGAAGATGTATAACACATCTAAGCATTTTGACTACGTGTTTTATGAAAAATATAAATGACAATATATTTGTTTGGTATAATTCAATAATATAACATTGAAGAAATATTTAAAATATTTTAATAATGTAAGAAATATCTCTATTGCAAGGCAGACTGCATTTTACTTTACATTTGAATTCCCCTATTTATTAAATTACATATATATTTTCTACAATATATTATGTGTTTAGAGTACAGGATATATGTGTGTGTATGTGCATATGTGTATATGAAAATTTGTTTAAATAAGTCTTGTCACTAATATTTTCAATGTCAGGTTATAAAGGAACTCTATAAAACTTTGCCAAGTTGGCTTTTCTACCATATGTTTTATTTTATTTGCCAACTAATGTTTCCTTGTATACCTTTTTTCCCCACACTTGCTGCATTAGACCATGAGCTGAAATTTCCTTAAATAGGAGTTTTCAACTAGATTAAACTTGAGTAGTTTTTAATAAAAAATGTCAAAATTCCAAATGAATAACATGCTGAATTTTCAAATTTCATTTGTAATATTTTGTACTAAAATGCATGTTTATATACATAGATGATATTATATGCAAATATAATATATTTATATACATGTATACATGTATATACACACATAAAAATAATTTATATACATAGATAATATTTGCACATAATATCATCTATGTATATATGAGCTTGCTATTAAACCTCTTTATGCTTTAATTTTTAAAATGGGAATAATTTTTAGTTTTTATTTCAGATTGTATACTTATATTGAGAAATTTTTTATATATAAAAATGCTGAAAAACAGCATCTGGATTATGAGTTCAGTACATGTGAGTGATGAAATTTAGTTGCTTAATTTTCTCTTTTTGTGGTAAGTTTCAGGATGACTTCTAATATTTTATATAAAAATATAGTTTTATCTTAATATTTATTAAAATTTATATATTTTGGCTTAGTTTTAGACATAAAACTAGCAGCTATGCCAAACATTACAACTTCTGAAAGAAACACCATCTGTAAAACTGAATCTAAAATATGGTAATTTTTCACTGGCTGTTTCATTTTTTACATATATGAACATCAATAGTAACATTAAGAATTGTCTGTTTTAAGAATGTATAAAATTTTTAAATAACCAAAGTCATTTTTTCCTACTATTAATACATTTTTCTATAGTAAACAATGCTTACTAAGGAAGCTATAAAAATATATCTGCTTATATGCTGAAAAATCTGATGGCTGAGAGTCCCTTTAAAATGCTTATCTACTTTAGTCTAACAGAATTGGAAGGCACTTGTAAAATACGTTCATATCCAGTACCATGAACCAATTAAAAAGTGAAAACCTGATTATAATTAATTTTTGAATTTCTGGTATTTAGATATTTTTACATGTTGTAAGCATCTGGAACATTATTTTATTTCTCGCCTCAGGATTTATATGGTTGCTGTGGGAAGAATCTAGTAGAATAATTAAGCAAAAGGGCTTTGAAACCAGACAAATGAGACAGAGATCTCTGATCCTGTAACACTCTCATTTTCATTAAACCGCAATCCTGGTTAAATTTAAAACTCTTTCATCACATAACTGCATTTGTGTATCTGAACATGGCTATAGTGAAAAAAAAATGATACTGTGTTGACTGGTCTCCATTTATATGCATTTATATCCATGATTGTTAACTTCAAGTTAGCCCTGACATGCTGCCAGACAATTGTATACATTCCTACTTTAGTCACTCTTCGACCTTCCTAAATTACTCTTTCATAATTATCCCTCTCTCAAATTTCCCAACCTTCCTTACATGGACTTCACTCTCAGCCAATGAAATTTTATCTTGATATTTTATTGGGAAAAAAAAAGAGAAATCAGATAAAGATTTATACAAGGTGCAGCCATATCTATCTACCGATCTGTATTTGTAGGCATATAATCTTCCTTCTTCCTTGGGTTGTCCAAATATAGGTAGGAACAATTCATACATTTGTACACTTGAACACTACCATAATTCTCCCTATGGAGAAAAACGCTGGGAAAGACTTGATTTTATTCACTTTTTCCAATTTCTCTCCTACTTAACTTAAACTTCTTTTATTAAGGTTTTCGACCTTAACTGCCCACTACTTCAATGTTGCTAAAGGTTGTTGGTTAGATTTCATCTTATGTATCATCTTAATGTAGTTTGCATGGTTAATCACTCTATCTTGGTCTATTTGCCCTTTAATACTCTGACTATTCTCTGTCAGTTTCCTTACCGATACTGATACTACATCATCTTCCCAAACTCTAACTTGTGAATACCCCCACAGCTCAGTATTTTTAACTCCGATTCAGGGTCTACATTCTTTCTAAGTGACAAAAAATAGCTTCATACTTTTAAACATCATAGATACATAGATATGTGAACATACAGGTAAATATGGTATAGATGGATAGATAATAAATGATATCTCTACACTGACATTTCCAGCACAGACTACTCCACTGAATTTGACACATTTATCCAACTGCCTATCTGACAGATTCACTTGGAAGTCTAATAGAAATTTCAATCTTCTTGAGCTCCTGTTAGTCCATAGCCAAACATGTTTTTCTTTTGACCTTTTACAACCTAGCTAATAGAAAATCCATCTTCACAGTTGTTTAGGTCAAAACCTTGGTATCTTCCTTCATGCCCCTCTTCTTTTCTGGTGAACATCCGCTCATCAGGAAATCGTGATGGCATTAGATTTTAAACATATCCAGGACATGATCACTTCTCAGTATCCTTACTGCAATCATATTGGTCCAACTAAGTTACTGTGATCTCTAATTCTGCTGTTGAATGAGCCCCAGACAGGTCGCCCTGAATTTGCCTTGACTCTAGGACACTTTAATCTCAACAATGCAGCCAGATGAAATTTCTAACAGCATTTATTGAAACATAATTGACATTTAAAAACTACGTATATTTAGGGTGCTTGAGTGTCTCAGTCAAACTACTGATTTGATTTTGGCTCAGGTCACACTCACACAGTCATGAGATCAAGTCCCGCAGCCAGGCTCCGCATTGGGCATGGACCCAGCTTGGGATTCTTTCTCTGTCTCTCTCTCTCTCTCTCCTTCTGCTCCTTCCCCCCCCCAAAACAAAACAAAACAAAACAAAAGTTACACATATTTAAAGTATTCAGTTTGATAAGGTTTGGCACCCTTTGAAACTATCACTAAAGTCAATAGAGAGATCTGTTAAAAACATAAAACATATCATGTCTTTGTATGCTTTCCTCTTCATAAAGAGTGAAAGCTGGAATCCTTTGACTTAGGAGACATTACATGATTTGTCTCATCACTTCTAAGAGTTCATTTCCTATTGTGCTTCTTTCTTCCTTCTTTACACACCTCTTACAGAATTGCTTACTATTTTTCCTTAAACATATCCGATTCACTCAGAGCCCATTCACTTGCTGTCTTTTCATCTAAAATATTATTTTGCCACATCTTACAGAGCTAGTCCCTCACTGCCCTCAGCCTTCATTCAAAAAACAACTACTCAGTGACAGCTTTCATAACCACCATACTAGAATTGAATCTCCATAACCTTTCCCTGAATTATGGTTTTTAGATAACACTTATCATCATCTAAATTACCACTTATTTACCACATATAGTAACTCTGTTAGGTAGAAACTAGACATAAGCAGTGGAAGGACCACCTGGAGGCAGAGTCCCAAGTCCCTGAAGGGGGATGATAGAGCCATGAGCTGAAGGCAAGGATGGCGATAAATAGGTTACACCTGATAATCCTGAGAGCCCAACATCCTGACCTTGTGGCTTCCAAGACCTTGGGCCTGACAGACCAAGAACCACAGGTGCAGAACATGCCCTCTCCCCTTCCACCTCTGCCCCAGGGCAACCCCTGGACTCATTATAACTCATTTGCATTGTGAAAACAGCCTAACCCAAGGAAAAAAGGCTGCTATGATTGTTCTGGTACAAACCTTGTAGGAAAAACTTCCCTTCCAATCTGTGGGGGGAATTCCCAAATGACTGGAGGGAGCCTCAATTAAAGACCACCCCACTGTACCTGGCAGCTCCTTCCAGCCCAGAGAGACCCAATCATGCCCAATCCCAAAACAACCCTAGAACTGGTTCCACATCATGGAACCTGCCCACTCTCCCACCTTGAGACTCTCAAGGTACTTTTGCTTTAGTAAACTTTATGCTTACTACTTTCCTTCTGGCTCTCTTTATTCTGAGTGCAGATCCCCCCGTAAATCTCATGCCGGCATCCCAGGACTAAGACCTCCATTCAAGAGGCAGATGCTCTCTTGCCGTAATAACTCTACGTAAAATTCTACTATTATACATACTATTTCCACATGCTATATAAATTACCATATATTTCATTTAGCTAACTTGTTCATTGCCAGTCCTCCCTGTAGAATGTAAGGTCCATGAAAACACATATTGTGGTTTGTATTGCTCATTGTCCTTCCTGAAGTGCCTAGAAAATGGGTGCGGCACGTAGCAAGCACTTACTTAATATTTATTACATAATTAACTTAATAAAAACTTTGTAAGGTAACTCACCTAGAGTGTTGAAGGTAATTTCCTTATATGCAAGAATTATTGTGCATATTATCAATTCCTTATTGAATATTTTTACTCATCTGTTAATTCCCAAGTAGCTGTTACATAGGCTGACAGGTACATATTCTTATATTTTGTTTGTAACTCTCCTTCCCTGTTAGCACCTTTCTTGCCATGCTTCTATCATATTCCTCTTTTGTTTTTTTATTCCATGCCCCCACATTTAATTTAAAATATCAGATGACTTTTTTCATAAACAACAACTCTGTGGAATTTCTGTACCTTTTAATGATAGTTAAGATTAGGTAGTGCTAATCAATTGGTTTATTTATATTTTCTGTTCCCTCATATTTGTACTGTTTTATCTTCATATGTATGTATGTGGACATATGTCTGTATTCATGTGGTATATATTCTGGAAATCACAGCTGACATAGACAAGCATCCGTAGACATGCCTAGACTCCACATTTGGCATTTCATACACAGCAAATCAGAAAGACCTGCCTCTTTCCAGCAGTTAAAAAAGAAATCCCCTCTGATTTTCTCAAAGCAGTAGCTTTAGGGAACAAATACCTTTGGTAAGCTTTCAGCACCATTACAAAATTAATAAGATTTCTCAGAGTTCTCTGACCATTTTATTCTTTTAACATTTTGACTCAACTATGGAATTTAAACTATATGAGAGCCAGAAAAATAAATATCTGAGGTAATAATCTTTCTCTGGAGCCAAACTGAAAGTCACTAGTTTGGGGAGATTGAATCTGTCATAATATTGGACTACTTTCTTATCAACAAGCCTTTCCTTTTTAATAGGAGTAGAATCTTAAAAGGAATAGAAACAAATTAAATGAGGTTTATCAGTACTTCCCTCAAGATGTTATTGTGCTGTCTTCATTTGAGGACAATTTCAAAAGAGAAAGCAAACAGAATGTTGCGTCTGAAAGAAGTAATTAAATCCTCTATTTCTCTACAATCATTTATTTGTAATGGTAACAATTCCAAAATGTGATTAATAGTTTGATCTTCTTCTAGTAATTAAACATTCTGCCAAATTTCCTAAAATTAAGATGTTTACCGCTTTCCAAAGCTTTAAGAATTTCTCAAGACTGAGGTTCTAAAAAAAAAGCTTCATAATTCTGATACCACTGTGTGTTTCTGGAGAAGAGCAAGGTGGTGGGAGATCTTCACCACTGAAGATGAAGGCTGATCACATTTTCCTTATTCCATGTGATCCTTCTGACTGTTACATCATGAAGCTCAGATATCAGAAGTCGTCTTGATCTTATCATTGGGTTGGAAAATGCAAGCCTTAATAACAGCATTGAAATATGTACAAAAATCTTATATTACAATTGGCTTTAGAATTGGTGCTAACTTTCTTAGGCACTTTAATGATTTTTAAGGGGCACCTGGGTGGTTCACTTGGTTGGGCATCTGGCTTTGGCTCAGGTCAAAAATAAAGATCAAAAAAAAATTTAAATATATGGTTTCACAAGACCTTTTAATATCATTAGGGGGAAGGTAATTTGTTTATATTTATCTTTGAGAGACAGAGAGAGAGAGAAAGTGCAAGCAGGGGGAGGATCAGAGACATAGAATCCAACATAGGCTCCAAGATCTGAGCTGTCAGCAAAGAGCCCAATGCAGGATATGAACTCATGAACTATGAGATCAAGACCTGAGCCAAAGTCTTAAGCTTAATGACTGAGCTACCCAGGTGCTCCAAAGGGATGGTAATCTTAAAAAAGACAAACATGTCACTTGAATCCACCTTTGCAGAACAATACTGAATGACAGGAAATAAAGCATAAATGAAAAGTCTCAGAAAATAGAAACAGAATAAAAAGAGTTAGAAGTGAGTTTATTGAATGAGGAAAGCAGAGAATGAAGCAAAAAAGAAAGCAGAATGAAAAAAAAAAAAATCAAGCACAAGTGGTATGGCGGCATATTGTTTCCAGAACAGACTTGTGTTTCTTTTGCAAACCCAAGAACAATATGTTGCCTATGCCTGACCTGTATTATCTGATTGTTCTTGTTATTTATAGATGCTATAAGATTTATGCTGACCACAAAGAGTCACATTGACTGCATAGATTCAACTAGAAATATTTATCTCAGTAGGTGGTAATGAGTTATCAAAAGCCTAGAAAAATTATTTTAAAATAATCAAAGAAAGAAAACCTTGATATGGATTGTTTTGTTTGTATAAAATTTTCAACGTAGTTGCTATAGACTTAGAAATAAAAATTCC
This sequence comes from Suricata suricatta, assembly GCF_006229205.1. Lineage (NCBI taxonomy): Eukaryota > Metazoa > Chordata > Mammalia > Carnivora > Herpestidae > Suricata > Suricata suricatta. The sequence goes on along the minus strand of NC_043704.1, from coordinate 35,997,687 downwards.
ATAAATATGAGATTATTGTACATTAACAATTCTACTTCCTCTTTTATGATATTTAAATAACAATTCTACTTCCTTTGTTTATGAATAAGACATGGATATTTAAATAGATTATCTAATGGACATGTTTAAGGAAAAGTGTTTCTTTAAGTAAAAATCTATATATAGATGCACAGAAATGCATGGAATAAAACATAATTACCAAGAATAACATTTCACATACTTAATGTGAAGATTAATGCCTGATCACAAATATCATTAATTCCAAATTCTGCTCCTAAAGAATTATGGTTATTGTGTAACTAGGAATAGAATGAGCTTGCCTTGCAGGTGATGATACCATATTCTCATCTCTTATATAGAGCTTTATTTCTGCTCAGTTAATTATTAATTGATTATCTGTACTAATAAAGGAAGGGATTTCTATAGAATATATAATTAGTATGTACTCTGGTAAGTATTTTCCACAGAAAGCTTTACCTAGAAATTAAAAGAGACTTTGGATCTGGCTATGGAATGCTCATATTTCCCTTAGTCTACTTTGATATTTGAACTCCCTTTGTTTAAATCCATGGAAAATAATGAGGCTTCCAGAGAAGCAAATACTAGGCTCTTGATAGACAAGCAAAGATAAACCTAAGGAAATAACATTTCCAAGCAAAAAGAGATAAAGTAATAAGGAAAATCTATGCTTTATGAGTTTTTTTAAATTTTAATCATTTTAAATAATAAATATTGGAAGTATTATAAGAAAATGTTTCTCTCTTGAGTCACTAGAGAGAAAATTGTACTTCATTGCCCTCCAAACATTAATGTGCATTTGTCATAAACTGGCTGTTTTCTTACATAGCCATAATACAGTCATCAAAATCAAGAACTTAGCAATGTTATGTTATTAATTACTATATGTAATATTTATCGCTTACTTCATAAAAAGTTCTAGAACATAATTATGTAAAATAACATTTTTTATTTCAGTTTCTGTGGATCAGGAATCAGTCTGTGGCTTAGCTGGATCTTTCTACTGGGTCATAATATTACAGTCAAGGTATCTACTTGGGTTGTGGTCTCATTGGATGATGCAAATGAGGTACCTCCTCCCAAGCTCACTCACATGGTTACTAGCAAGATTCAGGTGCTCACAGGCTCTTGAACTAAGGGACTCAGTTCCCCACTGTCTTGGTCAGAGGCTTCCCTCACATCTTTGCGATGTGAGCTTCTCCAAAGAGTAGTCGACAAAACATAGGCAACTTCCATCAGAGTGAGAAGGTAGAAAGAAAGAGATGGGGCATGATGGAAGTCCATTCCTTTGTAACCTATTCTTGAGAAAAGCATCTTATCACTTGCAAAGTATAGTTTACATTGGAAGTTTCTAGATCCATCTCACAATTAAAGGGAGAGGATTACACTGAGATGTGAATAGTATGATCAGGAATTATTGGGAGGCTGTTTGCTATATGATAGAATCCTGGAACTCTCTTCAAGTTTTGTTAAAGATCTAAATAATGTAAATTATAGCAAAAAGTTTTCATTTAGCACCATCTACTGCAGTTTTATATTCTGTCTTATTAGTCTCCTTCAGTATGGAATATCTCTGCAGTCTTTCCTTGATTTTCATGACCTTTACGCTTTTGAGATTTTTAGGCCACTTCTTTTGTAGAGTGTCTCTTTATTTGGGTCTGTCTAAAGTTTTCTCATAAGATTTCAGTCATTATGTTTGGTAGAAACCTCACAGGGGTAATGGTACATTTTTTTCACTATTTCTATCCTATGGTATGCAATATCAATTTGTCTCATTATTGATGATGTTCACTTTGATCACCTAAGGTGTTATCTGTAAGCCTTCTCTGCTATGAAGTTACTCTTTTACTCTATAAAGTGACTCTATAAGGTTATTCCTTCATAGTTAATTTGTCTTTATGGGGTAATGTTTTGAATCTGTAAAAAATATAATTCATCATCAAACTCTTGATGTATTTATTTCCTTATTTATGTCTGTATATAAACTCATGGTGTCTTAGGTTATTCAATGCAAAATAATCTGTTATTACTATTATTTTGATGCTAGAGTTATTCCAATTTGGCCAGAAAGAACTCACTGAAACTGGCTTTTGTGTTATTTAGACATGTCTTCTTTATTCTTTAAACACTTTCTTGTTTGAGGGCACCACAAGACGTTCCAGGCTCATCTGCTTGTCATTTCTCTGGCCCAGTGTTGAAACAAGTCATTTCTATAGGAAGCCCTTCCTTCTCGTCTAAGGCATAACTGTACTCATTGCTATTGAGGTGTGATTATTCTCCAAATCTCTGAATAGATATATTTACAAGATTTTATGTGTATGTATGTATACCTATGTATATAAATATGTGTATATATATTCCAATAATATATATATATATATCCAAGAAATACATATAAATATAGAACAAACACTACAGTTTCTGTTTTCTGTCTTTCGATTTTTTTTAAATGTTTATTTATTTTTGAGAGAGACAGAGCACAAGCAGAGGAGGGGCAGAGAGAGAGGGAGGCACAGAATCTGAAGCAGGCTCCCGGCTTCCAATTGTCAGCACAGAGCCCAATGCAAGGCTCAAACCCAAGAACTCTAAAATCATGACCTGAGCTTAAGTTGGACATTTAACCAACTGGCACCCTATTTGCCGTTCTATAACTAGAAGTTCTTTCTTAAACAGTTAGAAATTTGGCTTTTATTATTTTTTATATTTAATTACTTGATCAATTCCTTCATATGTAACAAATGTCCCATTGTCATTGTCACTTCCTTTCCACTTCCTCCCTTAGGCTTCTTGGGCTCTGACCTCCTGTGTTAGACCATGCATCATTTAGACACTGTACTAACCTTCCTAGGGCTCTGACACACTGAGTGCCTTTTGTGGAAATGTTCTCTCACTTCTCAGTGCCTGACACTCCATATCAGCCTCAGCAATGCACTAATGACTTTCTCACCCCATTTGAGCTCTGAGTCACCATAACAGCCTCACCTCTCTCCACCAAATCCACCCTGGCTACCACCACCCAAGATCTTACAATCTCATAGTGCCCCCCTCTCTCTGATCAAATTAGAACAGCATATACTGGGCTACTGACCCAATACACAGGCCTCTATACATATTTGTTGGACAAAACAGTCCATTTTCCCACATGCAAACCTTACTTACAGAGCTTGGGGTATAACACCTCAAACCAGACCATCTTCCTCAATCTAATTTTCCCACACAGGCTGTTTACACTTCTGTGTGGACACCTAACCCACTACCTGCAAGCTCTTACACCGTACTCTATAGCCCTGTGGCTTCTGATTCCAGGCCCCTATATGATGGACATCTATCTTGCTTTGTTCTTATTAATGCTTTGGGGACTAAATTGCTCAAAAGGAAAAGAAAAAAAAGATAAGGAAAAGAAAAAGACAGCAAGAGGGAGATAAAGAAGATAAAAAATTAGATTATATTTTATGATACAAAAGAGATCTGGAACCCAGTCATTTCACTCAGAAAAGAGGGTTGTCAGGACACAAATCTATATAAATAGCTCAAAAGTAATCAGTATTTTAAAGAAATTAACTGCAAAGTTTAAAATATTATTTGTGGATGAATGCAAATTAAAGCAAAGTCCTTTACCTTTTGGGGCTTGAAGGTGAACTTACTAAAAGTCATTCCCATGAATGTTTACTCTATGATAATTCATTCCCAGGGCTATGCTAGTGGTGACAATAGGCATGGTAAAGCAGCACAACATATAATTTCAAATATATATTTCTTCAAAAGTTTCAAGAAGACATACATCATTTTAGTCAGACTACACATCAGGAAATTGACTCTGAGGAAATAATTCAATTACAAAATTTCTACTTTGCATTTCTCACAACAATAAAATGACATTGATAGCTACTGCTCAATAATATGGGCTTATTAAAATCATTATGTTACATATGTATAACTTAATGCTAGAAGGTTATTAAAATGATCACTTAAGTCCAAAGTTAATGGTAGAGATAATTTGGTTTTGTTTTTGTTTTTGTTTAATTTTATTCATTTTTTTTTAGAGAGAGAGAGACAAAGTGTGAGTGGGGAAGGAACAGAGAGAGAGAGAGGGTAACACAGAATCTGAAGCAGGCTCTAGGTTTCTAGCTGTCAGCACTGACCCTGAAGTGGGGCTCAAACTCATGAATCCATGAGATCAGGACTTGAGCCAAAGTTGAATGCTTAACTGACTGAGCTATCTAGGTGCCCCAGATTTTGTATTTTTTAATAGAAAAAAGCAGATAATAAAAGAATATGTATATTGTGTTAAGAAGACTTTTTTTCATGAAAATTTCTAACAAATTCTATAAAATTATTCACTAATTTTATGTTGTTTGCCTCTAAGTTGTTGTTTCTACCTTACTTGCTTGCATCCTATTCAAAATATGTTAACTCACCTCAACTCTTTCTTCTTGCTATGTGATGAATGTTTTAAACTATTCCATTAACATGAGACTCAAGATCTAAATTTTGTTTGAGACTCTTTCTGTTCCATGGTCTCTGGAATACAACGTCCATTCATGTTCTTGGAGGTTACATTGCACACATTTTCTACATGGCACTCAAGAGTTCACTATCATCTCAAAAACATTTATTCATTTTAACTTCATGTCCAATAATTGAAAGTATATTGTTAGTCTTAAGAGCACCATATTACAACATATTAACAGAATTAAATTAGGACACTTAAAAAGGGGGGATTAGGGAAAGAAGTGATAGAAGGATTAACAATGAAGTTCGAGATATAGTTTTAGATTTTTGGGGTTAATTTGTTATTCTAGACAACAAATTGGAGAATTAGTTAAATAATATGGATTGCATGTTACATTTTATCTTCTCATGATATTTGAATTTGTGTTCACATATCATAATAATTTTTACGGTATGTCCAGTGGGGCACAAAGGACAACATAATGATAGAGATTTTTGTTTGGCAGAATTATTTAATTTTAATTCTAAATGATATTTTGGCAGACTTTAAACGTTTATAAAGAACTAGTACTAAACAAGCATTTGTGTGGGGGGCGGGTTCAGGTGTATAACAAATCATGAAGCAAAACATACAAGTTTCTTCCCATGTTATTTGAATCCTGCTTGAGATGCCACAGGAATATCTGTTAAAAGTAGTCCCCATGAAGCTCCACCGACAAAAAAGTAAGCATCCTCAAGGGCTATACTAGATCAGAGGAAATAAATACCTTGGGTGGGCTAAAGTTGGCTTGGTAAGGAAAATCTAGGTCATAGTGTAAATGAAAAGAAAAATGAAAGTGTTATCAAGCATTAGGGTTATGCACTATAATGATATAGTAAAGAGAGTAAAGTAAAAAGCTGAGAATAAGTATCAAATTATGATGTATATTTGATGTTTACCTTGGAGGCTATGAGTGCCTGAGAATGCTCTTTCTAAGCAGGTGGTATTTGAGTTACCACATTCCTTAGTCTGCTTGGGCTGCCGTAAGAAATATGATAGACTATGTAACTTAATAATAGAAATGTTCACAATTATAAAGGCAGGGAAGTTCTATACCAAGATGCTATCAGGATAAGTTTCATTCTGAGGTCTCTTCTCTTGGCTTGTAGTTGGCTGCCATTTTCTTGTATGTTCACTTGACTTTTCCTTGGAGGATGTTCATAAAGAGAAAAACATCTCTCTCTCCTTCTTCTTGAAAGACCATGAGTTCTCACTGTCTTCTTCTTGAAAGACTACTAGTTATTTCTATCAATTTTTATAACTTTATTTTACTTAATTTACTTCTTGGAGACCCTATCTTTAAATCAGTCACATTAGGAATTCAATATATGAATTTGGGTAGGGGTGGGAGAGCAACTCATTTCATAGTACCACCTGAAGAAAGAGAAAGTATACTATGAAAGACTTTTAAGGAAATAATATTTGAGAAAGAAGAGATAGAAAGAATAAAACTTAAAGGCACAAATCAGCTGATATGTCTTAGGAACAGAAAGCAAGCCTCTGTGGCTAGAAAAGAAAAATTACAGAGAAGAAATAGAAAGATATAAAGTCTAGTACATAACCTCACCAAAATTATAGTGGGACTTATTAACATAGTTATCGGTGCTTTAAACTTTATTCTAGGTTGATGAAAGCTATCAGAAGTTTTGATCTAATCTGAGCTAAAAGAAACATTGACTGCTTTGTTGGACTTTTCTATTAAAGGAGTAAAAACAGAAGCACAAATATCACTGAGTTAGATATTCTGCTTACAATCAATCCAATATATGATAGATATATTTTGATTGAAAATTGATTTTATAAATCCAGTAACTCTAGTATCATTGAGGAATCCATTAAATCAAGTCATTTTTTTAAATGATAAAAGGATTATATTGGGCTAATGATACACTGGAGTATGGTAGATACTTGTGAATGCACACCAATTCATTTATGATTTGGACTTTCTAATGAGATTTTAAACCTCTTGTTGAGGGCTGCTCAACTGGGCATGTTTTATAGATGTCTTAATATGGTTCTGCCATTTAGTAAAGACTCCTAACTTCTGGGAGGTGGAAGGTTGGATTTGGGGAAAATATAAGCCTACATTCTTTTCTCACATCCCTAAAGAAACTAGAGATGGTACTCAACTGAAACTCCGTTCCAAATGCAAGGAAGAACTATATCAAAACCTTCTGGAGTATGTGATGATTTTTCCAAACCTAGGATCTATGTCTTGTTCCATCTGGATATATACCTATCTGCAGCATATGTTGATCTCTCCTAGTATAGGAAAAGAACATTGTAGATAAAGAACTAGGCACTATTATTAGACAGAGTGAAGACAATTACTAGTACTAATCCTCTTGCCTTGAACAGGTAAGGAAAATTGATTCCACTTTTGCCTACTATCCTCTGAGTTAGAAACCTGGAATTGGTTGAGATTAGGGAATATGGAATTGATGGAGATTGAACCCATGTGGCATGATGTTACCATGTGGAAAACATACAATATAGCCCCATCTCTAAAGAAACTGCAAAAGTCTAGGGAGATGCTCACCAACAAGGCCTATGAGGGCTTTCACACCCACATCCAGCCATAGACTAAGCCATGAACTATATATCACCATTGGTGTCAGTATAAGAAATCAGCAACTCTGCCTTTTCATATTTGTAATTATTCATGAAATAAATAACATTTATTACTAATATGGAAGATAACCTACTCACCAAGGGTGGTGTCAGAAGAAATCCTTTCTTTTTCTCTTCTTTTAATCAATAGACAAGGAACAAGCCCTGGGAAGATAGAAGGAATTGAAAGAACATAAACAACCCCAAGCCTTCAGTTCAGAGCAATAAGTCCCACCTCAGCTGGGGTAAAATGGATTATTAAAGAGATCAGATTGAAATCAAATTGTCTACACTAAATTCTGGATCCAAGTTATTTTTAAAAAATGGAATCGAAGTGAAATCTATTAATGAAACTCATTTCCCACTAGAAATGTGGGTTTGCCATTGCACAATTATTAGCAGTCATATAAAAAAGTAAAGTGGTTTTATGTGTATCCCTCCACTTGGTTGAAACACCTCTGTGAAATCAGTTAGAAGGATCTACAAAAATGTCATTCATTAAGCACTAACCATCTTCACTCAGCCCAACTGCATCCCTCTGTATCTATCAATTTTTGCAACTGATATAAATAGCATAATCATGTATTGTGTAATGGCCTGAAGGTATACCGCTGAACTCTTTTTGATAAAAATGAACTGACTTAAAAGAAAATAAGTTATTATAAAGAAAATGCAGTTGAAAAAGACTTTACCTGCTTATTGAGCAGAAACACAATTGCTCAGTAAGAGGACTTGAGGGTTACCATTTAGCCCTCTTGTGGCACGCAAATCCTTCTGCTCTTGAAAGATTGTGATTCAGTTCCTACACTTCTCTCACATCAGTGACTACAGACACAATAGTACCAGCTCCTAGCTCTAAAGGCCTAAATGAAGGGGGTAATAGCCTTGAATGGTTTCTTCTTTCAAGGATTAAGTTGTGAAGGGAAGTGGGGAGGAGGAGGACTGGTCCATGTAGAGTGTGGACATGCAGCACACACTCCTTTATTTATAGACTGGAATGCAAGAACTCCATCTCACAGAAATCTGAAAGATCCTCACCAAGCAGGTCCCAGCTGTGTAAGCTTAATTGTTTCAGATGAGTCATAATCAAGAACTCCTTAAGGACGCAAAAATAAAACAAGCACTCTAAGTGTTAAATGCAAACAGCACACAGAAAACAATGTAAAGGTCTTTAAAGTATGTTTTAAGAATTTTGCAAAATACTCTATAAAGACTCATTCAATATGTGGGCAATTCTAATAATTATTTTTCAATTAAAGACGTAAAAGAAAGAAATCTCACCATAGGACATATAATGCTGTCAGAGAACTATGGTTGTGAAAATGAAGCCAAAGAGCATACAAATCTAACAAAGGCTTTGTGTATTCATTTTAGGATTCTGAAATAATTAAATATTAAGGCAATGCATCTCACAATTTAAAAATATATTTATATATTCTAGATTGCCCTTAGAGCACAAGTAAAAGCATAAAAACATGCAATGTGTGATCACCAACATAGTTGATATTTTATTAGTATAAATCAAATTAATACATTCACCATTCCACTGATTAAAAATGTATCCATGTTCAACTTTCCTAAAAATTGAAAGATTGTCATTGTGTTCATTGTTGTTAATAATAATAATACATAACAACAGAATGGATAGACTTCTGCATAAAGTAGCTTGCAGTTTATAACCAAAAGAAAGAATAAAGCCTTGGATAGAACAAACATTTTAAATAACAAGATGAAAAGTGAGAAGTGATAGGAAAAATCATTGGGGAGAAAAATTTTAAGGTTGAATTGCTTTTCTGAGTCCATTCAGATTCCTAAAGAAATTGTTTTCAAGGTAACCTTTGGGAAGCACTGCCCTAGTAATTTCTTCAGTGTCTTCTGTAACTACACTCTCCATGTAACTGAAGAAAATTTCACCTACTCCAGGTGATTTAGGTCAATTAGATGTTATAAGTTATTTTCTTATTTTCCCAAAGAGCCTCAATCCTTCTAACACCCCAACCTTTGTACCTCTTCTCTCACGTATTTCTAGCTGATGAATTTCTTTTTTTTTTCAGTGCAGAGATCCCCAGGATTGAACGTGCAATGTATTCCCAATGCTCTTACCAGAACTTAGTAAAGAGGAACTATTACGTTCCTACTCCCTGATATGATTGCTCTCTGTATGAAGTCTCAAATTGTATTAGATTTTGTTGCTGTATAATATTAGATTGTAATGCCTCCTGTGCCTTCCGTGTTCACACATACTTTATTTGAACTGTAGGATTTTAAGGAACACTAGCTTTCAGTTAATTCATTTTATGTGTGTGTGTGTGTGTGCATCTGTGTGTGTTCATTATGTTGTTAAAAGTTAAAGTGACTTTATTTTGGATATTACATATAAACATTTCTAGAAATAGAAGTCTTCTCATGTCCTCAGGTGTTCTTTCCAAAACAAAGACAGAAATTAGTAGACTGTCCATGGCTCATTATGTGATGACAAAGTCATGGTAAGTACACATTGATTTATTTTACTTGCCCACTTACCCATTTAATTTCAATCTCCTTGCTTAAAATTGTAAATTTATTGAAATATATACTTTCATAAAAGTATACTCACTCCATTTCCTCAGATCATCCCCAAATATTTCTTTTTTTTTAAATATTTAAGGTTCTTAGAACAACAACATTTGTTGGTTTATATTATCCATAAATGTATCCAAGCAACACCTTTATGGTCTATTATTATACAGATATTGGTCTAAAACTGAGAAAACAAACACAACTAAGACAAATCTCTATCCTCAATGAAATTACAAATAAGTAAGAAAGATTTCATGAATATTACAGGGTAACTCTCTGAGATATTATCTTTTTTCCCAGCTCTTGTAAGATATCTTCATATTAGGTTTCTATGATACATATCAAATTACCACAATCAGTGGCTTTAAAAAAACCCATTTATTATCTTATTATTTCTGTACATCAGATATCTGGATTCAGTGTAATTGGGTTTTCTAGTCATAATTTCACAATACTAAAACCAATGTCACACAAACTGTGTTCTCTTCTGGAGCTCAGGGTCCTCTTCCAAGTTCATAGCTATTTTTAGAATTTATTTCCTTAAAGTTTTAGGATAGAAGTCTCTGTTTTATTGATAGGTGTCAGTTGAGGGTCTCTCTCAAACCTCACATGGTCTCTCTACAACATGCAATTTGTTCATTTAAATTCAATAGCGAATCATTTGATGCAGCTTTAAATTTCTCTGGTTTCCCCTGTCTTGGACCTCTAGACCTTTCTTTAAAATGCCTCATCTGATTAGGTCGGGTCCATTGACACTCAAGTAGACACATACAAATATCCACACCAAGGAGAAGGAATCATGGTGCCATCTTAGAATTCTAATGGCAACATCTTCAACCTAATAAAACTGTTAATGGTTTTGTTTTTGTTTTTGTTTTCTACTCTCAAGAGGTTGTTAACAAACTTAATGTTTGAGGAACAGAGGAAAAATTGGCAAGCATCTAAAATTTAATTACTAACCAGACTCCTAGAACAGATGGAATTAAAAAATCCTAGAAGGCAAAAAAGCCAAAGTTCAGAAGTGACTGAAATGTGTCTACTTGAGGGAAAAATAACATTTTTAAGTGATTTCTTGAGGTAAGAAGAGAGGGTGGCTACATGGTTTCAGCAATTATTGAGAAATGGCCCATAGAAGCTATCATGTGATTAGCATGAATGAATTGTTAACAGACTGGATTTTAGACATCACATTTCTGGTCTCATTTAAGGTACTCCCATCCAAGCTTGACAGAGACCAGTAGAGCCTCTCTCAATGAAAATATCAGCAGTTACGAGTGTTGATTCAGGAAAGAGTTTGTCCTTGAGTGTGTTTGATCTCGTAAAGATCTTTCCTGGCTTTAAGGAGAAAGTTCCTCGTTAACAGTCCTAAAATTGTATTTTCTCCTGGAAAAGGAGTTGAAGCCTTGGAACAGATGATCTGGCTTCGAGACCAAATTTAAGGCATTTAAAAAATGAAACACTTATTACCACTACATATTATACAGCAAAATCAAGCCCATCATGTATGAAAACCAAAACATCATTAACTCCACGTGATAATGGCTATAATAGATGTAGGTATAAATACTTGTGAATAAGGAGAGCTTTGTCTAAATAAAAATGGGCTAGAATATACTCTCCAGAAAGAAATAAAAAATCCTAGTTTTAAAAGTAAGAGGAAATTATGGGATAGATGGAATCACGGCGGACGTGGAGGTAATGAGGTAGAAATAGGGTGGTTTTACAATCCAGTTTCTTTATATTTCAAATAGATGGAGTAAAGAGCACCTGGGTGGCTCGTCTGGTTAAGCGTTTGACTTCAGCTCAGGTCATGATCTCATGGTTCATGGGTTCTAGCCCCACATTGGGCTCAGTGCTGACCGCTAGCTCAGAGCCTGCATCCTGCTTCAGATTCTGTCTCTCTTTCTCTCTCTGCCCCTCCCCTGTTCATGCTCCGTCTCTCTCTGTGTCTCAAAAGTAAATAAATGTTAAAAAATAGATGGAGTAAGAGGATCATATGGTCAGTGGTGTAACTAGAATTGGCATCCCATGTTTAAGAAGTTTTCAAGAAACACTGGGTCCAAAGATAACTTCTATAAACAGATGTTCTATTTAACCACTTATCCTTTTTCTTTTTTTTTAAAAGATTTTGAAAGATTTAAGTGTTGAAGCCTTTCAAGTATTTTTTATTAATATGTACCAGTGGGAGATACTGTCTTATCAATAAACATGTTAATTGGGCTTCGTTGACAGTTGAGAGAGAAAGTTATATAATAAGGGTCACAGATGCAAAAGCCCACTAGGGCCATGCTAGTAAAGTAAATGAGAAAAACGGCCTAAATCCAAGTATAGGACAAAACAGGCTGGAAGAGCCTCTGTGAACTGGGGACCATCTAACCTTTCTGAAGGGGCAGCTTCTATTCCGCATTCAACAATCACTGCCATATGAGCAGGCAGAGTCAACAGTCCCAGAGTTTCCAACTGTTTCTCAGGAAGGCTGCAAATCTAGATTTAAGTATGGGTATCAGCTGCTGATACTTTTAGCACGTTTCTACAGTGCCAGCTTCAGGCAAAACATCTAAAAACTATATAAGACATGGAGCCTATAGTTTATAGACTCATCCATAAAGCAATAAAATGTAAGGTAATTTTCTTGAATTGGGAGACTGATAGAAGAGTTTAGAATATGGTTGGCAAAGGATAAGTAGTCTGTAAGAAAGAGAGTGAAATTGATAAAGAGAAAGGAAAGTTTACAGACGCAAAGTTTACAGAATCTAAATATGTGCCCAGTGCTACACCTGCTAAGAAAAAAACCTAAAAGTTTATTACATCATTCATTGGAGCCTAAGTTTTCTATACCAACCTGTCAATGGATCACATTGCAATTGTGTCAGATAAGTGACAGTAAAATCTATTTCATCTCAGATAAAATCTAAACACAGTATCTGTTGACGTGTTTCATGGGCACTATCTCTGCCCCTGTAAAGAACAGGATTGGGGTACTGGATCAACCAGAAATGTTGAAATGCATTCTGTTCACTGTGTGTGTGTGTGCGTGTGTGTGTGCCTGAATGCACATGTTTATCTTCAATTTTCACTTCCCTTAGGGAAGAAAGTAAAACCTCTGCTTATGAACAAAACATTATAAGTACATTATAATCTTTCTCTTACTATTTTATGTTTATGGATGCAATGAAGACAAAGCAAGTAATCTGTGCTTTTAACTGCAGTCCATTTTGGCAGCCAGAGTAAAAATGAAATTTACTTACTTTCTTCTTCCAAAATCACAGGAGCATTTGTTTGCCTGACTAAACATAATTCTTTAAACTGTAGGTATTATTTTTTTTCATAGGATTGCAAATCAGAGGAACTACCAATGTTAACTCAGATTTGTTGAAAATAGTAAAAAATATAGGGCTAAATAAGTAAGATCTGGTTGGAAAATTATAGTATTTGGACTAGGAAGTCCTAGTGTGGTAGAGCCCCACCCTAAGGAATGTAGTAAGAAAAGACTTCAAGATAAAGGAAGGCAACCTGGCTATGTGATACCCCTCAGGACCCTGTAACACGAGACCACTCAATCAGACTGTATATCTATACGTTACCAACACATGGGAGACAAAGAAGTAAAAAATGCATAAAAGACTATGCCACATGGTGTTCGGGGCTCAGTTTTTTGGGTACAAACCGAACTGAGTGGTGCCGGTAGAAATAAAGTTGCTTCCTAGAAAGAAAAGCCTCGGTATCACAACTCTCTGTGTGAGAATCCTACTAAAATAGTAGGATTTACACTTTACAATGGTAGGATTGTGCTGCAAAAAGGATTTGCTTTATGCAGTAAGTGACTGTATATATTTTTTTAGTATATGCAGGACATTTTGGAAAAGGCAGAAAAAGATGATTCCCGGACTTCCAGGCTGAATCTTTAAGGAAGAAACATTTGGAGAGTCCCATTCATGTCAAATATTAGTCTCTGTGACAGTTTAATCAGCCAACTTGCTTCCACAGCACATTTATTCTCCTGATACTTTAGATGATGTTGAAACTCCACTTAGTTTAATGACTTCTTCTCTCACATTGAATCAAATATGTATCTCACTGGTAGATAAGAGACCCATCTATTTTTAACATACCTTTTAGGTGATATTAATTTAATAAATTATATATAAAGTAGAAGGAATATTCTGATGATGTATAACTGATATTATTAGTGTGCTTTGTGATGGGGCAAGACATATATTAAAAATGGTGGCAGAAGTGACACATTAAAAAGAAACAAAACCACTCTAAGAAACAGTAAATTACTTTGATTAGATTATTAGAGTTTTTGAGATTATTATTTTTCAAAACATAGGTTCAGACAACTGAGGAGGATAAAGGGAGACAGGGAAAGTTTTCAAGGAAGTTAAAGAATGAGTCTAAGCGGGCTGGGTCATGGAAATTCTGCACTCATTTTACTTTTCTTGTCACCTCCATGTTAGCTGTGGGTCTCCAGTGCGGAAACAGAGATACTCAGAGCCCCAATCCCAGACATATTGTGGATATCACAGATTATAACTAAGCAGGTAACTTATCTAAGTTTCTGGCTTTCAGACTCTGCTTTCTCTTGACCCTAGGTAGACAGCTTGATAGAAATTAGGCCCCAAGCAATGAATGTCCTCAGCTATCTTGCACTCATCTTACATGGACAGAAGTTCTATGCTCTAGCCCACTATGTGAAACTGAATTTTGTCACCATAATCTCAATAGAGAAATTTTAATTAACAATTATGCCACAGAAAATGAACACCTAGCCTTTTTTTTTTTTTTCGTCTTTTTTTTCCAGATGTTGTTTCCACCTGGTCTTGGGCATTAGGCCTTCTATCTTATTGAGTTTCTGTTTTATTTCTGATAGACTGCGATGTTTAACTTATTTCGGAGTATAGTCTTGTTTTTTTTTTACTTTTATAAATAATTCATCTATTACTACTTTATGCTGAAATGAAGGGGGAATTTTTAAACACATTTCAACAGCATCTGACTAAAAGGTTAACATGCTTTTATGAGAGGTAACTGTAAAAAGTTCATTTCCTTTCCTGATATCTTAGAATGCCTTGAAATTTATGAGGATTATATCAGGAAAAAAAATGTTCCTTTATTTTGTTAACTGTAAGTGTCTGGGCAAAATATCTTGTTAAATCTAGGCTCCATCTATAAATCAAAGAAGCTGAACATAATGTGGTACAGTATCTATAATGTCAAAAATACTAAAATTTCCTATAAAGTTTGTTTCCACAATATTAATAGTATTAAGAGTTAGTGGTTAGCCATTTAAAAATTTAAACATGCCCTGTGGCAAACACTGCAGGTTGCATTCTGCTCTTCCTTAATAAAAGAATCTGGATATAGTTTTAGGTACTAATGTGCTCGGGTAGAAAACTGCACCTCCAGGCATCCTGGCAGGTAGAGGTGACCATGTGACATAATTCTAAACATTGAGATATAAGCATAAATCTCCCGAGTCAGGAAGATTCTGGGAAGACATTTTCTTTTCCTGATAAAAGGAAAAGAGTCATCAACCATCTTTACCACTTACCATTTCCCTTTGTGTCTGATACAGACTCTCATGCCTGCAGTGTAGCTGCTGTCTTATAACCACAGGGAGAAAAGACAAACTAAGAATAGAGGAGAAGAAAGATAAAAGGAGGCTGGGACTTTGAGCCGCATATCCAGCCCTGTAATGCGAACCTTCCCACTACTTGTCACACGAGAAAGACCAGCCTAATTACCCATTTGTACCACTGTTAGCTTTTTCTTGTCAGGTTTTTATTGCAAGCAGCTGAACTCTATCCTAATTCCCCTATGATTTTATTATAATGTAGTACACATAGGACCAAGCTTTTATTCAATACCCCATCTTTACATATAGCTTATGCATATCATTAATTTGACAAGGATGAGAGTGCCAATTTTATGCATAATTACAGTCAGTATTAAAATGGTCAGATGTATTTAACATCTATAAATATTCTTGTTAAGAATACAAATACAAGTAATAATTGGGCAAAAAATGATCACTTAGTAGTTATTGCTTTCTTTACGTCAGATAGCATGACATCAGAGAATGAAGTTGAAGACAATGAGGCACACTTGCCGATCTCTCTTCAAGGAAGGACTTGCTGCAACGGGTCTGTGCCTTCCCACCGTGAGATCCATCAGGTACTACCTCAGCTGCAGAGATATCATCTCCAGGGGACTCATACGAAGGCCCGTGAACTTTGGTTCAACATGGAACAATCTGATGGGTTCCTCCTTGATCAGATGGATCAAGGACATGTTGGGCCTGTGCTGCAGCTTGACTTCTCTCTCTGCTCATATTGTTTCTTCCCCCTTTTTCCCATTGGTGCTGATCCCTCATACTCATCTCACACCTTAAACTCCGTCTCAGTGTCTACTTCTGCAGAACCCATCTTGCACTAGTTGGCCCTGGGAGTAATCCAAGAAAGCAGGTGATAAGATGAGGTTTTAGAGTAGGATGATTCACTACCTGGCTGGCAGTGAGGACCCTATGACCAGTGATAAGATAGAACACGGGCAGCCCAATTCTTTTTTTTTTTCTGTTTATTTTTTTTAACATATGCAATTATTTTCCATCATTTACACTACAGTAGTTACAATTACACTCCAAACAGAAAAGCAAGGTAAAAAATCAAATCCCCAACTTATATTTCATGTACTTAGACTTATACAGAAATTAGAAGGTTATGTAACAACTAGTTAATCACCTAATTTCACAGCTATCTGAAGTGGTGATCGTTATATAGCAGCTTATCTATGATACATTCAAGATACATGATACAATTTATTACTTGCCCATAAGCTACAACACAGCCTGCTTAATACCTTTCCTTAAATTCCACCTCTATACTACAATTCTTAAAACTTCACCAGTGATGAATTGTGAAGCTATCACTGTGTTTCTAATGCGTAACATGTGATGTGTTACACATTAGAAAAGCACTGGAGATATAGTGGCAGTAAGGATAAGGAATTGGATCACTGTGCCTAGGGGCCACTGGTGCTCTACTGAAAGACAATGAAGAATTGAGGATGGGTGGCAGGAGAATTAAAGACAGCTATGAAATCCAGAGTCCTCTTTACAAGTAAGAGAGCTTATCTCTTCTGGTGGAAGGGCAGAGGGCAGAGGGCAGGGAATGTCAACCATAAAACTGGATAGGAAAGAGAGAGGTTTTTGACTTAAGGACACTCTCCAAGAGATAATATTTAGCATCTTAAAAAAAGACCCCAGGAAATTTACACTTACACCAGAAAATAGTATTAATTAATTACTAGTATGCCTCTTAGATGCATGGAACTTTGATGCTAAATTTCACTGAATGAATTGAAATTCTGGAACTACATACATGGCAAACTCTAAGAGTTGGGATGAGAAATTTGGGGAATGAGATATGCTTCATAGTGTAGAGTATGTGTGGTCAGAGATAAACTGGATAATTATGGCTTCCAGTAAGACCCAGAGGCCACATTATTTACCCAGGCCATGAGAAAATTCCTATAGAGAGATACCAGCAAGAATTAAAAAGTTTAGTGATGGCTCTTCTTTGTCGTCCAGGGCTGGTGGTATGTAGGATGACCAATTCTCCTAGTTTTGTTACTGAAGACTACCTCCCAGGAAATCATTCAGTTCCAGAAAAACCCAGTGTTGTTCACCCAAGTTAATATTAGAGGCTATTACAGAACTTAGATTAAAGATAGCATGAGGGGGGCGCCTGGGTGGCTCAGTCAGTTAAGCGTCTGGCTTCAGCTCAGGTCATGATCTCATGGTTCGTGGGTTCAAGCCCGCATTTGGCTCTGTGCTGACAGCTAGCTCAGAGCCTGGAGCCTGCTTCAGATTCTGTGTCTCCCTCTCTCTCTGCCCCTCTCCTGCTTGCTGTCTCTCGGTCTCTCAAAAATAAATAAAAAACGTTAAAAAATTTTTTAAAAGATAGCATGAGGATGACAAAAACAGTAAAAGCCAAGTGGAGACACTTAGCTTCCAGAAGTTAGAGAGGGATCAAAATTACTACAACAGCATACAAGGTCAGAGTTACACCCCATATGTTCTGACCCACAGAGTTATGGTGACGTTTAATAAAATATAGCATCACTGGACAAATACAGCAGTAAGCAAGAAAAAAATCAAGAATGAATGACTGGAGTGTTGAGGGTTGTGACCCCAAAAAGAAGTTATGATTCCATGTATGGTTTCCACAGTTGGGCCACTTGACCACTATGAAATTCATAAACTGAAGATGTGGCTGGGTATTCAGAAGGAAATATTCTACACAACACAGCAAGTATACAAGATAAAGGCTCTTCCAGTAAATCTCTCAAAGGGATGTACACCATTTATACAGCTAATTGTGCATTCAGCAAAGGGAAGTATCTAGATCATGGAGACTCATGACAGAATCTGAGAGGATATTGATAGCCAGAGATCTGAAACATTATCATGGAACCTTTAAATTGAGACTACATGAGGTTGGCATAACAAATGGAGTTTTGATAAATGTCTGGATAACAATGCATACATTCATTTTGCAAAGACAGTCAATCATCACTTTCCTTGTACCCAAATATATAATTGGGACTGACATACTTGAAAGTTGGTACAATCCCCACACTGGGTTCTTAGTCCATAGGACACAGGCTAAAAATATAGGTAAAGTCAAATTGGGAGACTTTGCAATTACTTATATCCATCCAAGACAGTAAGTCAAAACCAACATCATCTTCTGGACAAAGGTTTGGCAGAATTTGTGACATCCTTAAGAATACAAAAGGATTTGGGCCAGTAATTTGTCATATTTTCATCCAATCCACCAGAATGATTCCCACAGAAAGAAGACTGACCCTAGAGAATTTCAAGCTCAATCAAGTTGTACCCTTGACTACAACCAACATGCTAGATGCACTATTTTTGCTGGAGTATATTAGGAATACTTGGACACATAGTATGAGCCACTGATTTGGCAACTGAACTCCTTTCCCTTATTATCAGAATAGAGAATTAAACAGTTTAGTATTCATGCGAGGCAGAGAATAATATATATTTTTATTTTTCCCCAGGCTATGTTTATTTTCTTCTTTATATCATAATATAGTACAAAGTGACATGGACTGTCTGAATAGTTTATAGAACATCAAATTGATCTTACAGTGATGATGCTTTATTGATTGGGCAGGCTGAGTAAGATTTGGACATACTAAAGTTCCTGGTAAAAAACAAATGCATTCCAGATACCAGGGGATTAGTCCTGTGAATATCCAAATGTTTGTCATATCCATAATATTTTTAAGGATCCAGTGGTCCAAGACATATCAAGACATAATCTCCAGAGCCATGTCCACCACTGCTGCTGACTGCTCTAGGGTGCCCCTGTCCCTGGATGAATTGCTTCTAAAAGGTGATGCCTAGAAGCCTGAGGAGGACCTGGAGAAGGAAGATGATGAGGAGCTAGATGATCTCTGTTAGGAGACTGTGGAGTCTAACAGACATGTTCCCAGAGAGAGTCCATTCTGTGGAGGGAGCTACTTTTGAACTTTCTCTTTGTAGCTCAAAAAGATGTATGGGTTTTCCAGGGAAGCCTTGTGGATTAGTATCACTTTCTTCATGGCCCTGGTTCTTCCTCTTGTGTTTGATACTGAGAGGTTGCAAATGGAATAGTAGCAACAATTGTAGCAAAGGCAGATACTTCTAGCCAGGAATATAAGGCTCTCAGGAGGAATGGAAATATCTAGATTGTTACTGCTATATATGACTTGTCATGTTGGGGCAGGTTTTAAAATTCAATAGTGTTTTAACTGCTGGTTATTTGGATTCTTTTTTTTTTTTTTTAACTTTGGCACATTGATCTATCTAAACCTGGTGGGAGAATTCTCCCCAGTTTCTCATCGAGACTATCAACTTGCAACTGTGCCCTCTATACTGTCCCATGTCTTCTGTCCTCCCTCTGATACCAGAGAACAGCTATGCAGATGGTGACCCCAGCTCTGTCCACCCCACCTCTTTCACTAAATAACTACTGACCAGAAAGTCTCACTGTCCCATTGGTGGCATAGGAACTGATGCCACTGGGAAAGATGTATCCCTAAATATTTTTTTAAATATGGAGACATAGAAAAGGGACATGCATACAATATGAAATACATAATGCACTGCAGTTGTATGTAAGCTGTCACTATGAATTTCTATGTTGGAAGGAGGGAGGGCTGACAGCAGCTTCAATCACAGGATGGAGACTGTGGAGGACAAGACAGGAGCTCATTTCTGAGCTAACAGACTTGTCTAAAATAGAAAAAAAGGATGTACCAATTTTTTGTACTTAAATATTAAAAATGAGCATGTCTGGTGGCTCAGTTCATTAATGTCTGACTGTTGGTTTCAGCTCACATCATGATCCCAAGATCGTGGGATCAAGCCCTGCATAGGGCTCTGTGCTGAGCATGGGGCCTGCTTGAGATTCTCTCTCTCCCTTTTTCTCTCTGCCCCTAACCCCACCTCTCTCAAAAATGAATAAAACATTTAAAATAAGCTTTAATAAGGATATTCTGTTAAAAGTATATATTTTATAAGTTATATATGTATTATTTTTCCAGTGGAAAAAAGACATCAACTCCAAAGTAAAAGACAAATTATTGCACCTTGAATGGCCTATTGCAAAGACAGAAGCACAGTTTCCTATGGACCTTCTCATATTTTGGAAGAAGTAAATTTCACACTTAGGAATACGCTCTGGTCATTTCAGGCATGCAAAAGGCTTCCGGCTCTCGGTGGGTCTTAACGGAGGAAAGACCTCTGGAGCAGATCTAAGGTATGATATAAGCATCTCTGTCACTGAGACCTTATAATCTGGAAGACTTTATGAAATTGGTAGTATCAGTGGAGGGAAAAGATTCAATGTGGAGTATGTAGCAAGTCATATTAAAAGTATATGGCACAGGCCCTGAATTTCTGAAGCAAGGCCATGAAATTTCCACAAGAGAATTATGTGCCTTTTGAAAAACAACTCTTACATGTCTCCAGATCCTAGTAGGTATGGAAAAAGACCTGTCCAAGGGATACTAAGTGAACATATGAATAAGGCTACCATTATGAACTGGGTGCTGCAGATCTACCAAGTCATGTGGTCATGAAAGTCCAGCAATAATCCATTGTAAAATAAAGTGGTAAGGGCATACATGAGCATAAGCAGGACAAGAAGTCACAAGCATTATGGCATCTATCACTTCTACAGCAGCTCTGTTCCTTCAGTATATGCCCGTGATTTTATGGAAGAATTCCATATGACCAGCTGAAGGAAAAGGATAGTGGAAACAAGTTTAGTTTATATATGGGGGCTTGGTTATTTCAGTATGTGGATGCTAATGGAAATTGACAGAAGTTTCATTGCAGCCTCACCAATAGGTGGACATGAAAATCAAAGGACATTTTCTAGGATTAGGAGACAAGGACGCCTGAAGTGAATGTGAATTGAAGAGCTTTACATTATCAGTCTAATACCCACCAGAAAGCATTCACCATAGAAAAGGCAAAATGATTCAGGTCATTGATTTAAGTGCCTCTGTCTTAGGCAATCCAATCCTGCCATAATAAATAGATGAGGCTACCCATGGCCAACACCATGAATCCATACTTAATCCTTATCAAAACTGAACCATCTACTGCTGATGCCAAATGTATAGCCAGCCAACAGTAGTAAAAAGTGCTAAGCCCCTCAAATGGCACAATTTCTCAAAGACAGATCAACTACATGGGTTAAATCATCTACATTGGAACTTTTCTATCCTGGAATGATATTCTCACAAATATTGTCATATATCTCATCATGGTTTAGTCACCTTCTATGACCGTAGAGACCAGTCAGCACTATGACAACATGTGGAAGTGTTTGTTTTTTTCAATGTGGAATCTTATATAAAAATATGTCAGACCAGGGGAATCATTGAATAAGTTGGGTGTGGGATCATGAACAGAAGATATATTTATTTTATTTTTTTTTAATTTTTAAAAATAGTTTATTGTCAAATTGGTTTCCAGACAACACCCAGTGCTCTTCCCCATAAG